>NW_027436064.1:0-369000 GCF_964199755.1 Larus michahellis
TTTCCCTTCTGTCTCTTTGGGCGTGGGACCCATTTCCAGCCGTATGGCCATTTTTGTCCCTGGCGCGATGCCAAGTGGGAAAGGGTGGTTTTGAGGCTGAAGGCAGCAGGAAAGCCTGCAGCCCCCAGGTCTGTGGGGCTACGCAAGCGGTTCCCAAAGAGCTTCAGAACAAGGCCTAGTTTTCCCTGCTGGCTCCTTGGGCGGGGGACCCATCTCCAGCCATATGGCCATTTTTGTGCCTGGCGCGGCGCCAAGTGGGAAAGGGTGGTTTTGAGGCTGAAGGCAGCAGGAAAGCCTGCAGCCCCCAGGTCTGTGGGGCTACGCAAGCGGTTCCCAAAGAGCTTCAGAACAAGGCCGAGTTTTCCCTGCTAGCTCCTTGGGCGTGAAACCCCTCTCCAGCCATATGGCCATTTTTGTGCCTGGCGCGGCACCAAGTGGGAAAGGGTGGTTTTGAGGCTGAAGGCAGCAGGAAAGCCTGCAGCCCCCAGGTGTGTGGGGCTACGCAAGCGGTTCCCAAAGAGCTTTAGAACAAGGTGTAGTTTTCCCTGCTGGCTCCTTGGGCGTGGGACCCATCTCCAGCCATATGGCCATTTTTGTGCCTGGCGCGGCGCCAAGTGGGAAAGGGTGGTTTTGAGGCTGAAGGCAGCAGGAAAGCCTGCAGCCCCCAGGTGTGTGGCGCTACCCAAGCGGTTCCCAAAGAGCTTTAGAACAAGGCCTAGTTTTCCCTGCTGGCTCTTTGGGCGTGGGACCCATTTCCAGCCGTATGGCCATTTTTGTGCCTGGCGCGGCGCCAAGTGGGAAAGGGTGGTTTTGAGGCTGAAAGCAGCAGGAAAGCCTGCAGCCCCCAGGTCTGTGGGGCTACGCAAGCAGTTCCCAAAGAGCTTTAGAAGAAGGCCTAGTTTTCCCTGCTGGCTCTTTGGCCGTGGGACCCATGTCCAGCCATATGGGCATTTTTGTGCCTGGCACGGCGCCAATTGGGAAAGGGTGGTTTTGAGGGTGAAGGCAGCAGGAAAGCGTCCAGCCCCCAGGTGTGTGGGGCTACGCAAGCGGTTCCCAAAGAGCTATAGAACAAAGCATATTTTTCCCTGCTGGCTCTTTGGGCGTGGGACCCATGTCCAGCCATATGGCCATTTTTGTGCCTGGCGCGGCGCCAAGTGGGAAAGGGTGGTTTTGAGGCTGAAAGCAGCAGGAACGCCTGCAGCCCCCGGGTCTGTGGGGCTATGCAAGCGGTTCCCAAAGAGCTTTAGAACAAGGCCTAGTTTTCCCTGCTGGCTCCTTGGGCGTGGGACCCATCTCCAGCCGTATGGCCATTTTTGTGCCTGGCGCGGCGCCAAGTGGGAAAGGGTGGTTTTGAGGCTGAAGGCAGCGGGAAAGCCTGCAGCCCCCAGGTCTGTGGGGCTATGCAAGCAGTTCCAAAAGAGCTTTAGAAGAAGGCATAATTTTCCCTTCTGTCTCTTTGGGCGTGGGACCCATTTCCAGCCGTATGGCCATTTTTGTCCCTGGCGCGACGCCGAGTGGGAAAGGGTGGTTTTGAGGCTGAAGGCAGCAGGAAAGCCTGCAGCCCCCGGGTCTGTGGGGCTACGCAAGCGGTTCCCAAAGAGCTTCAGAACAAGGCCTAGTTTTCCCTGCTGGCTCCTTGGGCGGGGGACCCATCTCCAGCCATATGGCCATTTTTGTGCCTGGCGAGGTGCCAAGTGGGAAAGGGTGGTTTTGAGGTGGAAGGCAGCAGGAAAGCCTGCAGCCCCCAGGTCTCTGGGGCTACGCAAGCGGTTCCCAAAGAGCTTTAGAAGAAGGCATAATTTTCCCTGCTTGCTCTTTGGGCGTGGGACCGATCTCCAGCCGTATGGCCATTTTTGTGCCTGGCGCGGCGCCAAGTGGGAAAGGGTGGTTTTGAGGCTGAAGGCAGCAGGAATGCCTGCAGCCCCCAGGTGTGTGGGGCTACGCAAGCGGTTCCCAAAGAGCTTTAGAACAAGGCATAGTTTTCCCTGCTGGCTCTTTGGGCGTGGAAGCCATCTCCAGCCATATGGCTATTTTTGTGCCTGGCGCGGCGCCAAGTGGGAAAGGGTAGTTTTGAGGCTGAAAGCAACAGGAAAGCCTGCAGCCCCCAGGTGTGTGGGGCTACGCAAGCGGTTCCCAAAGAGCTTTAGAACAAGGCCTAGTTTTCCCTGCTGGCTCCTTGGGCGTGGGACCCATCTCCAGCCATATGGCCATTTTTGTGCCTGGCGCGGCGCCAAGTGGGAAAGGGTGGTGTCGAGGCTGAAGGCAGCAGGAAAGCCCGCAGCCCCCAGGTCTGTGGGGCTACGCAAGCGGTTCCCAAAGAGCTTTAGAACAAGGCATAGTTTTCCCTGCTGGCTCTTTGGGCGTGGGACCCATGTCCAGCCATATGGCCATTTTTGTGCCTGGCGCGGCGCCAAGTGGGAAAGGGTGGTTTTGAGGCTGAAGGCAGCAGGAAAGCCTGCAGCCCCCGGGTCTGTGGGGCTACGCAAGCGGTTCCCAAAGAGCTTTAGAACAAGGCATACTTTTCCCTGCTGGCTCCTTGGGCGTGGGACCCATCTCCAGCCGTATGGCCATTTTTGTGCCTGGCGCGGCACCAAGTGGGAAAGGGTGGTTTTGAGGCTGAAGGCAGCAGGAACGCCTGCAGTCCCCAGGTCTGTGGGGCTACCCAAGCGGTTCCCAAAGAGCTTTAGAACAAGGCCTAGTTTTCCCTGCTGGCTCTTTGGGCGTGGGACCCATTTCCAGCCGTATGGCCATTTTTGTGCCTGGCGCGGCGCCAAGTTGGAAAGGGTGGTTTTGAGGCTGAAAGCAGCAGGAAAGCCTGCAGCCCCCAGGTCTGTGGGGCTACGCAAGCAGTTCCCAAAGAGCTTTAGAAGAAGGCCTAGTTTTCCCTGCTGGCTCTTTGGCCGTGGGACCCATGTCCAGCCATATGGGCATTTTTGTGCCTGGCACGGCGCCAATTGGGAAAGGGTGGTTTTGAGGGTGAAGGCAGCAGGAAAGCGTCCAGCCCCCAGGTCTGTGGGGCTACGCAAGCGGTTTCCAAAGAGCTATAGAACAAAGCATATTTTTCCCTGCTGGCTCTTTGGGCGTGGGACCCATGTCCAGCCATATGGCCATTTTTGTGCCTGGCGCGGCGCCAAGTGGGAAAGGGTGGTTTTGAGGCTGAAAGCAGCAGGAAAGCCTGCAGCCCCCGGGTCTGTGGGGCTATGCAAGCGGTTCCCAAAGAGCTTTAGAACAAGGCCTAGTTTTCCCTGCTGGCTCCTTGGGCGTGGGACCCATCTCCAGCCGTATGGCCATTTTTGTGCCTGGCGCGGCGCCAAGTGGGAAAGGGTGGTTTTGAGGCTGAAGGCAGCGGGAAAGCCTGCAGCCCCCAGGTCTGTGGGGCTATGCAAGCAGTTCCAAAAGAGCTTTAGAAGAAGGCATAATTTTCCCTTCTGTCTCTTTGGGCGTGGGACCCATTTCCAGCCGTATGGCCATTTTTGTCCCTGGCGCGACGCCGAGTGGGAAAGGGTGGTTTTGAGGCTGAAGGCAGCAGGAAAGCCTGCAGCCCCCGGGTCTGTGGGGCTACGCAAGCGGTTCCCAAAGAGCTTCAGAACAAGGCCTAGTTTTCCCTGCTGGCTCCTTGGGTGGGGGACCCATCTCCAGCCATATGGCCATTTTTGTGCCTGGCGCGGCGCCAAGTGGGAAAGGGTGGTTTTGAGGCTGAAGGCAGCAGGAAAGCCTGCAGCCCCCAGGTCTGTGGGGCTACGCAAGCGGTTCCCAAAGAGCTTCAGAACAAGGCCTAGTTTTCCCTGCTGGCTCCCTGGGCGGGGGACCCATCTCCAGCCATATGGCCATTTTTTTGCCTGGCGCGGTGCCAAGTGGGAAAGGGTGGTTTTGAGGTGGAAGGCAGCAGGAAAGCCTGCAGCCCCCAGGTCTCTGGGGCTACGCAAGCGGTTCCCAAAGAGCTTTAGAAGAAGGCATAATTTTCCCTGCTTGCTCTTTGGGCGTGGGACCGATCTCCAGCCGTATGGCCATTTTTGTGCCTGGCGCGGCGCCAAGTGGGAAGGGTGGTTTTGAGGCTGAAGGCAGCAGGAAAGCCTGCAGCCCCCAGGTGTGTGGGGCTACGCAAGCGGTTCCCAAAGAGCTTTAGAACAAGGCATAGTTTTCCCTGCTGGCTCTTTGGGCGTGGAAGCCATCTCCAGCCATATGGCTATTTTTGTGCCTGGCGCGGCGCCAAGTGGGAAAGGGTAGTTTTGAGGCTGAAAGCAACAGGAAAGCCTGCAGCCCCCAGGTGTGTGGGGCTACGCAAGCGGTTCCCAAAGAGCTTTAGAACAAGGCCTAGTTTTCCCTGCTGGCTCCTTGGGCGTGGGACCCATCTCCAGCCATATGGCCATTTTTGTGCCTGGCGCGGCGCCAAGTGGGAAAGGGTGGTGTCGAGGCTGAAGGCAGCAGGAAAGCCCGCAGCCCCCAGGTCTGTGGGGCTACCCAAGCGGTTCCCAAAGAGCTTTAGAACAAGGCATAGTTTTCCCTGCTGGCTCTTTGGGCGGGGGACCCATCTCCAGCCGTATGGCCATTTTTGTGCCTGGCGAGGTGCCAAGTGGGAAAGGGTGGTTTTGAGGCTGAAGGCAGCAGGAAAGCCTGCAGCCCCCAGGTCTGTGGGGCTACGCAAGCGGTTCCCAAAGAGCTTTAGAACAAAGCATAGTTTTCCCTGCTTGCTCTTTGGGCGTGGGACCGATCTCCAGCCGTATGGCCATTTTTGTGCCTGGCGCGGCGGCAAGTGGGAAAGGGTGGTGTCAAGGCAGAAGGCAGCATGAAAGCCTGCAGCCCCCAGGTCTGTGGGGCTACGCAAGCGGTTCCCAAAGAGCTTTAGAACAAGGCATAGTTTTCCCTGCTGGCTCTTTGGGCGTGGGACCCATCTCCAGCCGTATGGCCATTTTTGTGCCTGGCGCGGCGCCAAGTGGGAAAGGGTGGTTTTGAGGCTGAAGGCAGCAGGAAAGCCTGCAGCCCCCAGGTCTGTGGGGCTACGCAAGCGGTTCCCAAAGAGCTTCAGAACAAGGCCTAGTTTTCCCTGCTGGCTCCTTGGGCGTGGGACCCATGTCCAGCATATGGCCATTTTTGTGCCTGGCGCGGCGCCAAGTGGGAAAGGGTGGTTTTGAGGCTGAAGGCAGCAGGAAAGCCTGCAGCCCCCAGGTCTGTGGGGCTACGCAAGCGGTTCCCAAAGAGCTTTAGAACAAGGCATAATTTTCCCTGCTGGCTCTTTGAGCGTGGGACCCATTTCCAGCCATATGGCCATTTTTGTGCCTGGCGCGGCGCCAAGTGGGAAGGGTGGTGTCGAGGCTGAAGGCAGCGGGAAAGCCTGCAGCCCCCAGGTGTGTGGGGCTACGCAAGCGGTTCCCAAAGAGCTTTAGAACAAGGCATAGTTTTCCCTGCTGGCTCTTTGGGCGTGGGACCCATTTCCAGACGTATGGCTATTTTTGTGCCTGGCGCGGCGCCAAGTGGGAAAGGGTAATTTTGAGGCTGAAAGCAGCAGGAAAGCCCGCAGCCCCCAGGTCTGTGGGGCTACGCAAGCGGTTCCCAAAGAGCTTTAGAACAAGGCATAGTTTTCCCTGCTGGCTCTTTGGGCGTGGGACCGATCTCCAGCCGTATGGCCATTTTTGTGCCTGGCGCGGCGCCAATTGGGAAAGGGTGGTTTTGAGGCTGAAGGCAGCAGGAAAGCCTGCAGCCCCCAGGTCTGTGGGGCTACGCAAGCGGTTTCCAAAGAGCTATAGAACAAAGCATATTTTTCCCTGCTGGCTCTTTGGGCGTGGGACCCATGTCCAGCCATATGGCCATTTTTGTGCCTGGCGCGGCGCCAAGTGGGAAAGGGTGGTTTTGAGGCTGAAAGCAGCAGGAAAGCCTGCAGCCCCCGGGTCTGTGGGGCTATGCAAGCGGTTCCCAAAGAGCTTTAGAACAAGGCCTAGTTTTCCCTGCTGGCTCCTTGGGCGTGGGACCCATCTCCAGCCGTATGGCCATTTTTGTGCCTGGCGCGGCGCCAAGTGGGAAAGGGTGGTTTTGAGGCTGAAGGCAGCGGGAAAGCCTGCAGCCCCCAGGTCTGTGGGGCTATGCAAGCAGTTCCAAAAGAGCTTTAGAAGAAGGCATAATTTTCCCTTCTGTCTCTTTGGGCGTGGGACCCATTTCCAGCCGTATGGCCATTTTTGTCCCTGGCGCGACGCCGAGTGGGAAAGGGTGGTTTTGAGGCTGAAGGCAGCAGGAAAGCCTGCAGCCCCCGGGTCTGTGGGGCTACGCAAGCGGTTCCCAAAGAGCTTCAGAACAAGGCCTAGTTTTCCCTGCTGGCTCCTTGGGTGGGGGACCCATCTCCAGCCATATGGCCATTTTTGTGCCTGGCGCGGCGCCAAGTGGGAAAGGGTGGTTTTGAGGCTGAAGGCAGCAGGAAAGCCTGCAGCCCCCAGGTCTGTGGGGCTACGCAAGCGGTTCCCAAAGAGCTTCAGAACAAGGCCTAGTTTTCCCTGCTGGCTCCCTGGGCGGGGGACCCATCTCCAGCCATATGGCCATTTTTTTGCCTGGCGCGGTGCCAAGTGGGAAAGGGTGGTTTTGAGGTGGAAGGCAGCAGGAAAGCCTGCAGCCCCCAGGTCTCTGGGGCTACGCAAGCGGTTCCCAAAGAGCTTTAGAAGAAGGCATAATTTTCCCTGCTTGCTCTTTGGGCGTGGGACCGATCTCCAGCCGTATGGCCATTTTTGTGCCTGGCGCGGCGCCAAGTGGGAAGGGTGGTTTTGAGGCTGAAGGCAGCAGGAAAGCCTGCAGCCCCCAGGTGTGTGGGGCTACGCAAGCGGTTCCCAAAGAGCTTTAGAACAAGGCATAGTTTTCCCTGCTGGCTCTTTGGGCGTGGAAGCCATCTCCAGCCATATGGCTATTTTTGTGCCTGGCGCGGCGCCAAGTGGGAAAGGGTAGTTTTGAGGCTGAAAGCAACAGGAAAGCCTGCAGCCCCCAGGTGTGTGGGGCTACGCAAGCGGTTCCCAAAGAGCTTTAGAACAAGGCCTAGTTTTCCCTGCTGGCTCCTTGGGCGTGGGACCCATCTCCAGCCATATGGCCATTTTTGTGCCTGGCGCGGCGCCAAGTGGGAAAGGGTGGTGTCGAGGCTGAAGGCAGCAGGAAAGCCCGCAGCCCCCAGGTCTGTGGGGCTACCCAAGCGGTTCCCAAAGAGCTTTAGAACAAGGCATAGTTTTCCCTGCTGGCTCTTTGGGCGGGGGACCCATCTCCAGCCGTATGGCCATTTTTGTGCCTGGCGAGGTGCCAAGTGGGAAAGGGTGGTTTTGAGGCTGAAGGCAGCAGGAAAGCCTGCAGCCCCCAGGTCTGTGGGGCTACGCAAGCGGTTCCCAAAGAGCTTTAGAACAAAGCATAGTTTTCCCTGCTTGCTCTTTGGGCGTGGTACCGATCTCCAGCCGTATGGCCATTTTTGTGCCTGGCGCGGCGGCAAGTGGGAAAGGGTGGTGTCAAGGCAGAAGGCAGCATGAAAGCCTGCAGCCCCCAGGTCTGTGGGGCTACGCAAGCGGTTCCCAAAGAGCTTTAGAACAAGGCATAGTTTTCCCTGCTGGCTCTTTGGGCGTGGGACCCATCTCCAGCCGTATGGCCATTTTTGTGCCTGGCGCGGCGCCAAGTGGGAAAGGGTGGTTTTGAGGCTGAAGGCAGCAGGAAAGCCTGCAGCCCCCAGGTCTGTGGGGCTACGCAAGCGGTTCCCAAAGAGCTTCAGAACAAGGCCTAGTTTTCCCTGCTGGCTCCTTGGGCGTGGGACCCATGTCCAGCATATGGCCATTTTTGTGCCTGGCGCGGCGCCAAGTGGGAAAGGGTGGTTTTGAGGCTGAAGGCAGCAGGAAAGCCTGCAGCCCCCAGGTCTGTGGGGCTACGCAAGCGGTTCCCAAAGAGCTTTAGAACAAGGCATAATTTTCCCTGCTGGCTCTTTGAGCGTGGGACCCATTTCCAGCCATATGGCCATTTTTGTGCCTGGCGCGGCGCCAAGTGGGAAGGGTGGTGTCGAGGCTGAAGGCAGCGGGAAAGCCTGCAGCCCCCAGGTGTGTGGGGCTACGCAAGCGGTTCCCAAAGAGCTTTAGAACAAGGCATAGTTTTCCCTGCTGGCTCTTTGGGCGTGGGACCCATTTCCAGACGTATGGCTATTTTTGTGCCTGGCGCGGCGCCAAGTGGGAAAGGGTAATTTTGAGGCTGAAAGCAGCAGGAAAGCCCGCAGCCCCCAGGTCTGTGGGGCTACGCAAGCGGTTCCCAAAGAGCTTTAGAACAAGGCATAGTTTTCCCTGCTGGCTCTTTGGGCGTGGGACCGATCTCCAGCCGTATGGCCATTTTTGTGCCTGGCGCGGCGCCAATTGGGAAAGGGTGGTTTTGAGGCTGAAGGCAGCAGGAAAGCCTGCAGCCCCCAGGTCTGTGGGGCTACGCAAGCGGTTCCCAAAGAGCTTTAGAACAAGGCATAGTTTTCCCTGCAGGCTCCTTGGGCGGGGGACCCATCTGCAGCCGTATGGCCATTTTTGTGCCTGGCGAGGTGCCAAGTGGGAAAGGGTGGTTTTGAGGCTGAAGGCAGCAGGAAAGCCTGCAGCCCCCAGGTCTCTGGGGCTATGCAAGCGGTTCCCAAAGAGCTTTAGAACAAGGCATAATTTTCCCTGCTTGCTCTTTGGGCGTGGGACCGATCTCCAGCCGTATGGCCATTTTTGTGCCTGGCGCGGTGCCAATTGGGAAAGGGTGGTGTCAAGGCAGAAGGCAGCAGGAAAGCCCGCAGCCCCAGCTCTGTGGGGCTACCCAAGCGGTTCCCAAAGAGCTTTAGAACAAGGCATAGTTTTCCCTGCTGGCTCCTTGGGCGGGGGACCCATCTCCAGCCGTATGGCCATTTTTGTGCCTGGCGAGGTGCCAAGTGGGAAAGGGTGGTTTTGAGGCTGAAGGCAGCAGGAAAGCCTGCAGCCCCCAGGTCTGTGGGGCTACGCAAGCGGTTCCCAAAGAGCTTTAGAACAAAGCATAGTTTTCCCTGCTTGCTCTTTGGGCGTGGGACTGATCTCCAGCCGTATGGCCATTTTTGTGCCTGGCGCGGCGCCAAGTGGGAAAGGGTGGTGTCAAGGCAGAAGGCAGCATGAAAGCCTGCAGCCCCCAGGTCTGTGGGGCTACGCAAGCGGTTCCCAAAGAGCTTTAGAACAAGGCATAGTTTTCCCTGCTTGCTCTTTGGGCGTGGGACCGATCTCCAGCCGTATGGCCATTTTTGTGCCTGGCGCGGCGCCAAGTGGGAAGGGTGGTTTTGAGGCTGAAGGCAGCAGGAAAGCCTGCAGCCCCCAGGTGTGTGGGGCTACGCAAGCGGTTCCCAAAGAGCTTTAGAACAAGGCATAGTTTTCCCTGCTGGCTCTTTGGGCGTGGAAGCCATCTCCAGCCATATGGCTATTTTTGTGCCTGGCGCGGCGCCAAGTGGGAAAGGGTAGTTTTGAGGCTGAAAGCAACAGGAAAGCCTGCAGCCCCCAGGTGTGTGGGGCTATGCAAGCACTTCCCAAAGAGCTTTAGAACAAGGCATAGTTTTCCCTGCAGGCTCCTTGGGCGTGGGACCCATCTCCAGCCATATGGCCATTTTTGTGCCTGGCGCGGCGCCAAGTGGGAAAGGGTGGTGTTGAGGCTGAAGGCAGCAGGAAAGCCCGCAGCCCCCAGGTCTGTGGGGCTACGCAAGCGGTTCCCAAAGAGCTTTAGAACAATGCATAGTTTTCCCTGCTAGCTCCTTGGGCGTGAAACCCCTCTCCAGCCATATGGCCATTTTTGTGCCTGGCGCGGCGCCAAGTGGGAAAGGGTGGTTTTGAGGCTGAAGGCAGCAGGAAAGCCTGCAGCCCCCAGGTGTGTGGGGCTACGCAAGCGGTTCCCAAAGAGCTTTAGAACAAGGCATAGTTTTCCCTGCAGGCTCCTTGGGCGGGGGACCCATCTGCAGCCGTATGGCCATTTTTGTGCCTGGCGAGGTGCCAAGTGGGAAAGGGTGGTTTTGAGGCTGAAGGCAGCAGGAAAGCCTGCAGCCCCCAGGTGTGTGGGGCTATGCAAGCGGTTCCCAAAGAGCTTTAGAACAAGGCATAATTTTCCCTGCTTGCTCTTTGGGCGTGGGACCGATCTCCAGCCGTATGGCCATATTTGTGCCTGGCGCGGTGCCAATTGGGAAAGGGTGGTGTCAAGGCAGAAGGCAGCAGGAAAGCCCGCAGCCCCAGCTCTGTGGGGCTACCCAAGCGGTTCCCAAAGAGCTTTAGAACAAGGCATAGTTTTCCCTGCAGGCTCCTTGGGCGGGGGACCCATCTGCAGCCGTATGGCCATTTTTGTGCCTGGCGAGGTGCCAAGTGGGAAAGGGTGGTTTTGAGGCTGAAGGCAGCAGGAAAGCCTGCAGCCCCCAGGTCTCTGGGGCTATGCAAGCGGTTCTCAAAGAGCTTTAGAACAAGGCATAATTTTCCCTGCTTGCTCTTTGGGCGTGGGACCGATCTCCAGCCGTATGGCCATTTTTGTGCCTGGCGCGGTGCCAATTGGGAAAGGGTGGTGTCAAGGCAGAAGGCAGCAGGAAAGCCCGCAGCCCCAGCTCTGTGGGGCTACCCAAGCGGTTCCCAAAGAGCTTTAGAACAAGGCATAGTTTTCCCTGCTGGCTCCTTGGGCGGGGGACCCATCTCCAGCCGTATGGCCATTTTTGTGCCTGGCGAGGTGCCAAGTGGGAAAGGGTAGTTTTGAGGCTGAAGGCAGCAGGAAAGCCTGCAGCCCCCAGGTCTGTGGGGCTACGCAAGCGGTTCCCAAAGAGCTTTAGAACAAAGCATAGTTTTCCCTGCTTGCTCTTTGGGCGTGGGACTGATCTCCAGCCATATGGCCATTTTTGTGCCTGGCGCGGCGCCAAGTGGGAAAGGGTGGTGTCAAGGCAGAAGGCAGCATGAAAGCCTGCAGCCCCCAGGTCTGTGGGGCTACGCAAGCGGTTCCCAAAGAGCTTTAGAACAAGGCATAGTTTTCCCTGCTGGCTCTTTGGGCGTGGGACCGATCTCCAGCCGTATGGCCATTTTTGTGCCTGGCGCGGCGCCAAGTGGGAAGGGTGGTTTTGAGGCTGAAGGCAGCAGGAACGCCTGCAGCCCCCAGGTGTGTGGGGCTACGCAAGCGGTTCCCAAAGAGCTTTAGAACAAGGCATAGTTTTCCCTGCTGGCTCTTTGGGCGTGGAAGCCATCTCCAACCATATGGCTATTTTTGTGCCTGGCGCGGCGCCAAGTGGGAAAGGGTAGTTTTGAGGCTGAAAGCAACAGGAAAGCCTGCAGCCCCCAGGTGTGTGGGGCTACGCAAGCGGTTCCCAAAGAGCTTTAGAACATGGCCTAGTTTTCCCTGCTGGCTCCTTGGGCGTGGGACCCATCTCCAGCCATATGGCCATTTTTGTGCCTGGCGCGGCGCCAAGTGGGAAAGGGTGGTGTCGAGGCTGAAGGCAGCAGGAAAGCCCGCAGCCCCCAGGTCTGTGGGGCTACGCAAGCGGTTCCCAAAGAGCTTTAGAACAATGCATAGTTTTCCCTGCTAGCTCCTTGGGCGTGGGACCGATCTCCAGCCGTATGGCCACTTTTGTGCCTGGCGCGGTGCCAATTGGGAAAGGGTGGTGTCAAGGCAGAAGGCAGCAGGAAAGCCCGCAGCCCCAGCACTGTGGGGCTACCCAAGCGGTTCCCAAAGAGCTTTAGAACAAGGCCTAGTTTTCCCTGCTGGCTTCTTGGGCGGGGGACCCATCTCCAGCCGTATGGCCATTTTTGTGCCTGGCGAGGTGCCAAGTGGGAAAGGGTGGTGTCAAGGCAGAAGGCAGCATGAAAGCCTGCAGCCCCCAGGTCTGTGGGGCTACGGAAGCGGTTCCCAAAGAGCTTTAGAACAAGGCATAGTTTTCCCTGCTGGCTCTTTGGGCGTGGGACCGATCTCCAGCCGTATGGCCATTTTTGTGCCTGGCGCGGCGCCAAGTGGGAAAGGGTAGTTTTGAGGCTGAAAGCAACAGGAAAGCCTGCAGCCCCCAGGTGTGTGGGGCTACGCAAGCGGTTCCCAAAGAGCTTTAGAACAAGGCATAGTTTTCCCTGCTGGCTCTTTGGGCGTGGGACCGATCTCCAGCCGTATGGCCATTTTTGTGCCTGGCGCGGCGCCAATTGGGAAAGGGTGGTTTTGAGGCTGAAGGCAGCAGGAAAGCCTGCAGCCCCCAGGTCTGTGGGGCTACGCAAGCGGTTCCCAAAGAGCTTTAGAACAAGGCATAGTTTTCCCTGCAGGCTCCTTGGGCGGGGGACCCATCTGCAGCCGTATGGCCATTTTTGTGCCTGGCGAGGTGCCAAGTGGGAAAGGGTGGTTTTGAGGCTGAAGGCAGCAGGAAAGCCTGCAGCCCCCAGGTCTCTGGGGCTATGCAAGCGGTTCCCAAAGAGCTTTAGAACAAGGCATAATTTTCCCTGCTTGCTCTTTGGGCGTGGGACCGATCTCCAGCCGTATGGCCATTTTTGTGCCTGGCGCGGTGCCAATTGGGAAAGGGTGGTGTCAAGGCAGAAGGCAGCAGGAAAGCCCGCAGCCCCAGCTCTGTGGGGCTACCCAAGCGGTTCCCAAAGAGCTTTAGAACAAGGCATAGTTTTCCCTGCTGGCTCCTTGGGCGGGGGACCCATCTGCAGCCGTATGGCCATTTTTGTGCCTGGCGAGGTGCCAAGTGGGAAAGGGTGGTTTTGAGGCTGAAGGCAGCAGGAAAGCCTGCAGCCCCCAGGTCTGTGGGGCTACGCAAGCGGTTCCCAAAGAGCTTTAGAACAAAGCATAGTTTTCCCTGCTTGCTCTTTGGGCGTGGGACTGATCTCCAGCCGTATGGCCATTTTTGTGCCTGGCGCGGCGCCAAGTGGGAAAGGGTGGTGTCAAGGCAGAAGGCAGCATGAAAGCCTGCAGCCCCCAGGTCTGTGGGGCTACGCAAGCGGTTCCCAAAGAGCTTTAGAACAAGGCATAGTTTTCCCTGCTTGCTCTTTGGGCGTGGGACCGATCTCCAGCCGTATGGCCATTTTTGTGCCTGGCGCGGCGCCAAGTGGGAAGGGTGGTTTTGAGGCTGAAGGCAGGAGGAAAGCCTGCAGCCCCCAGGTGTGTGGGGCTACGCAAGCGGTTCCCAAAGAGCTTTAGAACAAGGCATAGTTTTCCCTGCTGGCTCTTTGGGCGTGGAAGCCATCTCCAGCCATATGGCTATTTTTGTGCCTGGCGCGGCGCCAAGTGGGAAAGGGTAGTTTTGAGGCTGAAAGCAACAGGAAAGCCTGCAGCCCCCAGGTGTGTGGGGCTATGCAAGCACTTCCCAAAGAGCTTTAGAACAAGGCATAGTTTTCCCTGCAGGCTCCTTGGGCGGGGGACCCATCTGCAGCCGTATGGCCATTTTTGTGCCTGGCGAGGTGCCAAGTGGGAAAGGGTGGTTTTGAGGCTGAAGGCAGCAGGAAAGCCTGCAGCCCCCAGGTGTGTGGGGCTATGCAAGCGGTTCCCAAAGAGCTTTAGAACAAGGCATAATTTTCCCTGCTTGCTCTTTGGGCGTGGGACCGATCTCCAGCCGTATGGCCATTTTTGTGCCTGGCGCGGTGCCAATTGGGAAAGGGTGGTGTCAAGGCAGAAGGCAGCAGGAAAGCCCGCAGCCCCAGCTCTGTGGGGCTACCCAAGCGGTTCCCAAAGAGCTTTAGAACAAGGCATAGTTTTCCCTGCAGGCTCCTTGGGCGGGGGACCCATCTGCAGCCGTATGGCCATTTTTGTGCCTGGCGAGGTGCCAAGTGGGAAAGGGTGGTTTTGAGGCTGAAGGCAGCAGGAAAGCCTGCAGCCCCCAGGTCTCTGGGGCTATGCAAGCGGTTCTCAAAGAGCTTTAGAACAAGGCATAATTTTCCCTGCTTGCTCTTTGGGCGTGGGACCGATCTCCAGCCGTATGGCCATTTTTGTGCCTGGCGCGGTGCCAATTGGGAAAGGGTGGTGTCAAGGCAGAAGGCAGCAGGAAAGCCCGCAGCCCCAGCTCTGTGGGGCTACCCAAGCGGTTCCCAAAGAGCTTTAGAACAAGGCATAGTTTTCCCTGCTGGCTCCTTGGGCGGGGGACCCATCTCCAGCCGTATGGCCATTTTTGTGCCTGGCGAGGTGCCAAGTGGGAAAGGGTGGTTTTGAGGCTGAAGGCAGCAGGAAAGCCTGCAGCCCCCAGGTCTGTGGGGCTACGCAAGCGGTTCCCAAAGAGCTTTAGAACAAAGCATAGTTTTCCCTGCTTGCTCTTTGGGCGTGGGACTGATCTCCAGCCGTATGGCCATTTTTGTGCCTGGCGCGGCGCCAAGTGGGAAAGGGTGGTGTCAAGGCAGAAGGCAGCATGAAAGCCTGCAGCCCCCAGGTCTGTGGGGCTACGCAAGCGGTTCCCAAAGAGCTTTAGAACAAGGCATAGTTTTCCCTGCTGGCTCTTTGGGCGTGGGACCGATCTCCAGCCGTATGGCCATTTTTGTGCCTGGCGCGGCGCCAAGTGGGAAGGGTGGTTTTGAGGCTGAAGGCAGCAGGAACGCCTGCAGCCCCCAGGTCTGTGGGGCTACGCAAGCGGTTCCCAAAGAGCTTTAGAACAAGGCATAGTTTTCCCTGCTGGCTCTTTGGGCGTGGAAGCCATCTCCAGCCATATGGCTATTTTTGTGCCTGGCGCGGCGCCAAGTGGGAAAGGGTAGTTTTGAGGCTGAAAGCAACAGGAAAGCCTGCAGCCCCCAGGTGTGTGGGGCTACGCAAGCGGTTCCCAAAGAGCTTTAGAACAAGGCCTAGTTTTCCCTGCTGGCTCCTTGGGCGTGGGACCCATCTCCAGCCATATGGCCATTTTTGTGCCTGGCGCGGCGCCAAGTGGGAAAGGGTGGTGTCGAGGCTGAAGGCAGCAGGAAAGCCCGCAGCCCCCAGGTCTGTGGGGCTACGCAAGCGGTTCCCAAAGAGCTTTAGAACAATGCATAGTTTTCCCTGCTAGCTCCTTGGGCGTGGGACCGATCTCCAGCCGTATGGCCACTTTTGTGCCTGGCGCGGTGCCAATTGGGAAAGGGTGGTGTCAAGGCAGAAGGCAGCAGGAAAGCCCGCAGCCCCAGCACTGTGGGGCTACCCAAGCGGTTCCCAAAGAGCTTTAGAACAAGGCCTAGTTTTCCCTGCTGGCTTCTTGGGCGGGGGACCCATCTCCAGCCGTATGGCCATTTTTGTGCCTGGCGAGGTGCCAAGTGGGAAAGGGTGGTGTCAAGGCAGAAGGCAGCATGAAAGCCTGCAGCCCCCAGGTCTGTGGGGCTACGGAAGCGGTTCCCAAAGAGCTTTAGAACAAGGCATAGTTTTCCCTGCTGGCTCTTTGGGCGTGGGACCGATCTCCAGCCGTATGGCCATTTTTGTGCCTGGCGCGGCGCCAAGTGGGAAAGGGTAGTTTTGAGGCTGAAAGCAACAGGAAAGCCTGCAGCCCCCAGGTGTGTGGGGCTACGCAAGCGGTTCCCAAAGAGCTTTAGAACAAGGCATAGTTTTCCCTGCTGGCTCTTTGGGCGTGGAAGCCATCTCCAGCCATATGGCTACTTTTGTGCCTGGCGCGGTGCCAAGTGGGAAAGGGTAGTTTTGAGGCTGAAAGCAACAGGAAAGCCTGCAGCCCCCAGGTGTGTGGGGCTACGCAAGCGGTTCCCAAAGAGCTTTAGAACAAGGCCTAGTTTTCCCTGCTGGCTCCTTGGGCGTGGGACCCATCTCCAGCCATATGGCCATTTTTGTGCCTGGCGCGGCGCCAAGTGGGAAAGGGTGGTGTCGAGGCTGAAGGCAGCAGGAAAGCCCGCAGCCCCCAGGTCTGTGGGGCTACGCAAGCGGTTCCCAAAGAGCTTTAGAACAATGCATAGTTTTCCCTGCTAGCTCCTTGGGCGTGAAACCCCTCTCCAGCCATATGGCCATTTTTGTGCCTGGCGCGGCGCCAAGTGGGAAAGGGTGGTTTTGAGGCTGAAGGCAGCAGGAAAGCCTGCAGCCCCCAGGTGTGTGGGGCTACGCAAGCGGTTCCCAAAGAGCTTTAGAACAAGGCATAGTTTTCCCTGCAGGCTCCTTGGGCGGGGGACCCATCTGCAGCCGTATGGCCATTTTTGTGCCTGGCGAGGTGCCAAGTGGGAAAGGGTGGTTTTGAGGCTGAAGGCAGCAGGAAAGCCTGCAGCCCCCAGGTGTGTGGGGCTATGCAAGCGGTTCCCAAAGAGCTTTAGAACAAGGCATAATTTTCCCTGCTTGCTCTTTGGGCGTGGGACCGATCTCCAGCCGTATGGCCATATTTGTGCCTGGCGCGGTGCCAATTGGGAAAGGGTGGTGTCAAGGCAGAAGGCAGCAGGAAAGCCCGCAGCCCCAGCTCTGTGGGGCTACCCAAGCGGTTCCCAAAGAGCTTTAGAACAAGGCATAGTTTTCCCTGCAGGCTCCTTGGGCGGGGGACCCATCTGCAGCCGTATGGCCATTTTTGTGCCTGGCGAGGTGCCAAGTGGGAAAGGGTGGTTTTGAGGCTGAAGGCAGCAGGAAAGCCTGCAGCCCCCAGGTCTCTGGGGCTATGCAAGCGGTTCTCAAAGAGCTTTAGAACAAGGCATAATTTTCCCTGCTTGCTCTTTGGGCGTGGGACCGATCTCCAGCCGTATGGCCATTTTTGTGCCTGGCGCGGTGCCAATTGGGAAAGGGTGGTGTCAAGGCAGAAGGCAGCAGGAAAGCCCGCAGCCCCAGCTCTGTGGGGCTACCCAAGCGGTTCCCAAAGAGCTTTAGAACAAGGCATAGTTTTCCCTGCTGGCTCCTTGGGCGGGGGACCCATCTCCAGCCGTATGGCCATTTTTGTGCCTGGCGAGGTGCCAAGTGGGAAAGGGTGGTTTTGAGGCTGAAGGCAGCAGGAAAGCCTGCAGCCCCCAGGTCTGTGGGGCTACGCAAGCGGTTCCCAAAGAGCTTTAGAACAAAGCATAGTTTTCCCTGCTTGCTCTTTGGGCGTGGGACTGATCTCCAGCCGTATGGCCATTTTTGTGCCTGGCGCGGCGCCAAGTGGGAAAGGGTGGTGTCAAGGCAGAAGGCAGCATGAAAGCCTGCAGCCCCCAGGTCTGTGGGGCTACGCAAGCGGTTCCCAAAGAGCTTTAGAACAAGGCATAGTTTTCCCTGCTGGCTCTTTGGGCGTGGGACCGATCTCCAGCCGTATGGCCATTTTTGTGCCTGGCGCGGCGCCAAGTGGGAAGGGTGGTTTTGAGGCTGAAGGCAGCAGGAACGTCTGCAGCCCCCAGGTGTGTGGGGCTACGCAAGCGGTTCCCAAAGAGCTTTAGAACAAGGCATAGTTTTCCCTGCTGGCTCTTTGGGCGTGGAAGCCATCTCCAGCCATATGGCTATTTTTGTGCCTGGCGCGGCGCCAAGTGGGAAAGGGTAGTTTTGAGGCTGAAAGCAACAGGAAAGCCTGCAGCCCCCAGGTGTGTGGGGCTACGCAAGCGGTTCCCAAAGAGCTTTAGAACAAGGCCTAGTTTTCCCTGCTGGCTCCTTGGGCGTGGGACCCATCTCCAGCCATATGGCCATTTTTGTGCCTGGCGCGGCGCCAAGTGGGAAAGGGTGGTGTCGAGGCTGAAGGCAGCAGGAAAGCCCGCAGCCCCCAGGTCTGTGGGGCTACGCAAGCGGTTCCCAAAGAGCTTTAGAACAATGCATAGTTTTCCCTGCTAGCTCCTTTGGCGTGGGACCGATCTCCAGCCGTATGGCCACTTTTGTGCCTGGCGCGGTGCCAATTGGGAAAGGGTGGTGTCAAGGCAGAAGGCAGCAGGAAAGCCCGCAGCCCCAGCACTGTGGGGCTACCCAAGCGGTTCCCAAAGAGCTTTAGAACAAGGCCTAGTTTTCCCTGCTGGCTTCTTGGGCGGGGGACCCATCTCCAGCCGTATGGCCATTTTTGTGCCTGGCGAGGTGCCAAGTGGGAAAGGGTGGTGTCAAGGCAGAAGGCAGCATGAAAGCCTGCAGCCCCCAGGTCTGTGGGGCTACGGAAGCGGTTCCCAAAGAGCTTTAGAACAAGGCATAGTTTTCCCTGCTGGCTCTTTGGGCGTGGGACCGATCTCCAGCCGTATGGCCATTTTTGTGCCTGGCGCGGCGCCAAGTGGGAAAGGGTAGTTTTGAGGCTGAAAGCAACAGGAAAGCCTGCAGCCCCCAGGTGTGTGGGGCTACGCAAGCGGTTCCCAAAGAGCTTTAGAACAAGGCATAGTTTTCCCTGCTGGCTCTTTGGGCGTGGAAGCCATCTCCAGCCATATGGCCATTTTTGTGCCTGGCGCGGCGCCAAGTGGGAAAGGGTAGTTTTGAGGCTGAAAGCAACAGGAAAGCCTGCAGCCCCCAGGTGTGTGGGGCTACGCAAGCGGTTCCCAAAGAGCTTTAGAACAAGGCCTAGTTTTCCCTGCTGGCTCCTTGGGCGTGGGACCCATCTCCAGCCATATGGCCATTTTTGTGCCTGGCGCGGCGCCAAGTGGGAAAGGGTGGTGTCGAGGCTGAAGGCAGCAGGAAAGCCCGCAGCCCCCAGGTCTGTGGGGCTACGCAAGCGGTTCCCAAAGAGCTTTAGAACAATGCATAGTTTTCCCTGCTAGCTCCTTGGGCGTGAAACCCCTCTCCAGCCATATGGCCATTTTTGTGCCTGGCGCGGCGCCAAGTGGGAAAGGGTGGTTTTGAGGCTGAAGGCAGCAGGAAAGCCTGCAGCCCCCAGGTGTGTGGGGCTACGCAAGCGGTTCCCAAAGAGCTTTAGAACAATGCATAGTTTTCCCTGCAGGCTCCTTGGGCGGGGGACCCATCTGCAGCCGTATGGCCATTTTTGTGCTTGGCGAGGTGCCAAGTGGGAAAGGGTGGTTGTGAGGCTGAAGGCAGCAGGAAAGCCTGCAGCCCCCAGGTCTCTGGGGCTACGCAAGCGGTTCCCAAAGAGCTTTAGAACAAGGCATAATTTTCCCTGCTTGCTCTTTGGGCGTGGGACCGATCTCCAGCCGTATGGCCATTTTTGTGCCTGGCGCGGTGCCAATTGGGAAAGGGTGGTGTCAAGGCAGAAGGCAGCAGGAAAGCCCGCAGCCCCAGCTCTGTGGGGCTACCCAAGCGGTTCCCAAAGAGCTTTAGAACAAGGCATAGTTTTCCCTGCTGGCTCCTTGGGCGGGGGACCCATCTCCAGCCGTATGGCCATTTTTGTGCCTGGCGAGGTGCCAAGTGGGAAAGGGTGGTTTTGAGGCTGAAGGCAGCAGGAAAGCCTGCAGCCCCCAGGTGTGTGGGGCTACGCAAGCGGTTCCCAAAGAGCTTTAGAACAAAGCATAGTTTTCCCTGCTGGCTCTTTGGCCGTGGGACCGATCTCCAGCCGTATGGCCATTTTTGTGCCTGGCGCGGCGCCAAGTGGGAAAGGGTGGTGTCAAGGCAGAAGGCAGCATGAAAGCCTGCAGCCCCCAGGTCTGTGGGGCTACGCAAGCGGTTCCCAAAGAGCTTTAGAACAAGGCATAGTTTTCCCTGCTGGCTCTTTGGGCGTGGGACCCATCTCCAGCCGTATGGCCATTTTTGTGCCTGGCGCGGCGCCAAGTGGGAAAGGGTGGTTTTGAGGCTGAAGGCAGCAGGAAAGCCTGCAGCCCCCAGGTGTGTGGGGCTACGCAAGCGGTTCCCAAAGAGCTTCAGAACAAGGCCTAGTTTTCCCTGCTGGCTCCTTGGGCGTGGGACCCATGTCCAGCATATGGCCATTTTTGTGCCTGGCGCGGCGCCAAGTGGGAAAGGGTGGTTTTGAGGCTGAAGGCAGCAGGAAAGCCTGCAGCCCCCAGGTCTGTGGGGCTACGCAAGCGGTTCCCAAAGAGCTTTAGAACAAGGCATAATTTTCCCTGCTGGCTCTTTGAGCGTGGGACCCATTTCCAGCCATATGGCCATTTTTGTGCCTGGCGCGGCGCCAAGTGGGAAGGGTGGTGTCGCGGCTGAAGGCAGCGGGAAAGCCTGCAGCCCCCAGGTGTGTGGGGCTACGCAAGCGGTTCCCAAAGAGCTTTAGAACAAGGCATAGTTTTCCCTGCTGGCTCTTTGGGCGTGGGACCCATTTCCAGACGTATGGCTATTTTTGTGCCTGGCGCGGCGCCAAGTGGGAAAGGGTAATTTTGAGGCTGAAAGCAGCAGGAAAGCCCGCAGCCCCCAGGTCTGTGGGGCTACGCAAGCGGTTCCCAAAGAGCTTTAGAACAAGGCATAGTTTTTCCTGCTGGCTCCTTGGGCGGGGGACCCATCTCCAGCCGTATGGCCATTTTTGTGCCTGGCGCGGCGCCAAGTGGGAAAGGGTGGTTTTGAGGCTGAAGGCAGCAGGAAAGCCTGCAGCCCCCAGGTGTGTGGGGCTACGCAAGCGGTTCCCAAAGAGTTTCAGAACAAGGCCTAGTTTTCCCTGCTGGCTCCTTGGACGTGGGACCCATGTCCAGCATATGGCCATTTTTGTGCCTGGCGCGGCGCCAATTGGGAAAGGGTGGTTTTGAGGCTGAAGGCAGCAGGAAAGCCTGCAGCCCCCAGGTCTCTGGGGCTACGCAAGCGGTTCCCAAAGAGCTTTAGAACAAGGCATATTTTTCCCTGCAGGCTCCTTGGGCGGGGGACCCATCTGCAGCCGTATGGCCATTTTTGTGCCTGGCGAGGTGCCAAGTGGGAAAGGGTGGTTTTGAGGCTGAAGGCAGCAGGAAAGCCTGCAGCCCCCAGGTCTGTGGGGCTACGCAAGCGGTTCCCAAAGAGCTTCAGAACAAGGCCTAGTTTTCCCTGCTGGCTCTTTGGGCGTGGGACCGATCTCCAGCCGTATGGCCATTTTTGTGCCTGGTGCGGCGTCAAGTGGGAAAGGGTGTTGTCAAGGCAGAAGGCAGCAGGAAAGCCTGCAGCCCCCAGGTCTGTGGGGCTACGCAAGCGGTTCCCAAAGAGCTTTAGAACAAGGCATAGTTTTCCCTGCTGGCTCTTTGGGCGTGGGACCCATCTCCAGCCGTATGGCCATTTTTGTGCCTGGCGCGGCGCCAAGTGGGAAAGGGTGGTTTTGAGGCTGAAGGCAGCAGGAAAGCCTGCAGCCCCCAGGTGTGTGGGGCTACGCAAGCGGTTCCCAAAGAGCTTCAGAACAAGGCCTAGTTTTCCCTGCTAGCTCCTTGGACGTGGGACCCATGTCCAGCATATGGCCATTTTTGTGCCTGGCGCGGCGCCAATTGGGAAAGGGTGGTTTTGAGGCTGAAGGCAGCAGGAAAGCCTGCAGCCCCCAGGTCTGTGGGGCTACGCAAGCGGTTCCCAAAGAGCTTTAGAACAAGGCATAGTTTTCCCTGCAGGCTCCTTGGGCGGGGGACCCATCTGCAGCCGTATGGCCATTTTTGTGCCTGGCGAGGTGCCAAGTGGGAAAGGGTGGTTTTGAGGCTGAAGGCAGCAGGAAAGCCTGCAGCCCCCAGGTCTCTGGGGCTATGCAAGCGGTTCCCAAAGAGCTTTAGAACAAGGCATAATTTTCCCTGCTTGCTCTTTGGGCGTGGGACCGATCTCCAGCCGTATGGCCATTTTTGTGCCTGGCGCGGTGCCAATTGGGAAAGGGTGGTGTCAAGGCAGAAGGCAGCAGGAAAGCCCGCAGCCCCAGCTCTGTGGGGCTACCCAAGCGGTTCCCAAAGAGCTTTAGAACAAGGCATAGTTTTCCCTGCTGGCTCCTTGGGCGGGGGACCCATCTCCAGCCGTATGGCCATTTTTGTGCCTGGCGAGGTGCCAAGTGGGAAAGGGTGGTTTTGAGGCTGAAGGCAGCAGGAAAGCCTGCAGCCCCCAGGTCTGTGGGGCTACGCAAGCGGTTCCCAAAGAGCTTCAGAACAAGGCCTAGTTTTCCCTGCTTGCTCTTTGGGCGTGGGACCGATCTCCAGCCGTATGGCCATTTTTGTGCCTGGCGCGGCACCAAGTGGGAAAGGGTGGTGTCAAGGCAGAAGGCAGCATGAAAGCCTGCAGCCCCCAGGTCTGTGGGGCTACGCAAGCGGTTCCCAAAGAGCTTTAGAACAAGGCATAGTTTTCCCTGCTGGCTCTTTGGGCGTGGGACCCATCTCCAGCCGTATGGCCATTTTTGTGCCTGGCGCGGCGCCAAGTGGGAAAGGGTGGTTTTGAGGCTGAAGGCAGCAGGAAAGCCTGCAGCCGCCAGGTGTGTGGGGCTACGCAAGCGGTTCCCAAAGAGCTTCAGAACAAGGCCTAGTTTTCCCTGCTGGCTCCTTGGGCGGGGGACCCATGTCCAGCATATGGCCATTTTTGTGCCTGGCGCGGCGCCAAGTGGGAAAGGGTGGTTTTGAGGCTGAAGGCAGCAGGAAAGCCTGCAGCCCGCAGGTCTGTGGGGCTACGCAAGCGGTTTCCAAAGAGCTTTAGAACAAGGCATAGTTTTCCCTGCAGGCTCCTTGGGCGGGGGACCCATCTGCAGCCGTATGGCCATTTTTGTGCCTGGCGCGGCGCCAAGTGGGAAAGGGTGGTTTTGAGGCTGAAGGCAGCAGGAAAGCCTGCAGCCCCCAGGTCTCTGGGGCTATGCAAGCGGTTCCCAAAGAGCTTTAGAACAAGGCATAATTTTCCCTGTTTGCTCTTTGGGCGTGGGACCGATCTCCAGCCGTATGGCCACTTTTGTGCCTGGCGCGGTGCCAATTGGGAAAGGGTGGTGTCAAGGCAGAAGGCAGCAGGAAAGCCCGCAGCCCCAGCTCTGTGGGGCTACCCAAGCGGTTCCCAAAGAGCTTTAGAACAAGGCATAGTTTTCCCTGCTGGCTCCTTGGGCGGGGGACCCATCTCCAGCCGTATGGCCATTTTTGTGCCTGGCGAGGTGCCAAGTGGGAAAGGGTAGTTTTGAGGCTGAAGGCAGCAGGAAAGCCTGCAGCCCCCAGGTGTGTGGGGCTACGCAAGCGGTTCCCAAAGAGCTTTAGAACAAAGCATAGTTTTCCCTGCTGGCTCTTTGGGCGTGGGACCGATCTCCAGCCGTATGGCCATTTTTGTGCCTGGCGCGGCGCCAAGTGGGAAAGGGTGGTGTCAAGGCAGAAGGCAGCATGAAAGCCTGCAGCCCCCAGGTCTGTGGGGCTACGCAAGCGGTTCCCAAAGAGCTTTAGAACAAGGCCTAGTTTTCCCTGCTGGCTCTTTGGGCGTGGGACCCATCTCCAGCCGTATGGCCATTTTTGTGCCTGGCGCGGCGCCAAGTGGGAAAGGGTGGTTTTGAGGCTGAAGGCAGCAGGAAAGCCTGCAGCCCCCAGGTCTGTGGGGCTACGCAAGCGGTTCCCAAAGAGCTTTAGAACAAGGCATAATTTTCCCTGCTGGCTCTTTGAGCGTGGGACCCATTTCCAGCCATATGGCCATTTTTGTGCCTGGCGCGGCGCCAAGTGGGAAGGGTGGTTTTGAGGCTGAAGGCAGCAGGAAAGCCTGCAGCCCCCAGGTGTGTGGGGCTACGCAAGCGGTTCCCAAAGAGCTTTAGAACAAGGCATAGCTTTCCCTGCTGGCTCTTTGGGCGTGGGACCCATTTCCAGACGTATGGCCATTTTTGTGCCTGGCGCGGTGCCAATTGGGAAAGGGTGGTGTCAAGGCAGAAGGCAGCAGGAAAGCCCGCAGCCCCAGCTCTGTGGGGCTACCCAAGCGGTTCCCAAAGAGCTTTAGAACAAGGCCTAGTTTTCCCTGCTGGCTCCTTGGGCGGGGGACCCATCTCCAGCCGTATGGCCATTTTTGTGCCTGGCGAGGTGCCAAGTGGGAAAGGGTGGTTTTGAGGCTGAAGGCAGCAGGAAAGCCTGCAGCCCCCAGGTGTGTGGGGCTACGCAAGCGGTTCCCAAAGAGCTTTAGAACAAAGCATAGTTTTCCCTGCTTGCTCTTTGTCGTGGGACCGATCTCCAGCCGTATGGCCATTTTTGTGCCTGGTGCGGCGCCAAGTGGGAAAGGGTGGTGTCAAGGCAGAAGGCAGCATGAAAGCCTGCAGCCCCCAGGTGTGTGGGGCTACGCAAGCGGTTCCCAAAGAGCTTTAGAACAAGGCATAGTTTTCCCTGCTGGCTCTTTGTGCGTGGGACCCATCTCCAGCCGTATGGCCATTTTTGTGCCTGGCGCGGCGCCAAGTGGGAAAGGGTGGTTTTGAGGCTGAAGGCAGCAGGAAAGCCTGCAGCCCCCAGGTCTGTGGGGCTACGCAAGCGGTTCCCAAAGAGCTTCAGAACAAGGCCTAGTTTTCCCTGCTGGCTCCTTGGGCGTGGGACCCATGTCCAGCATATGGCCATTTTTGTGCCTGGCGCGGCGCCAAGTGGGAAAGGGTGGTTTTGAGACTGAAGGCAGCAGGAAAGCCTGTAGCCCGCAGGTCTGTGGGGCTACGCAAGCGGTTCCCAAAGAGCTTTAGAACAAGGCATAATTTTCCCTGCTGGCTCTTTGAGCGTGGGACCCATTTCCAGCCATATGGCCATTTTTGTGCCTGGCGCGGCGCCAAGTGGGAAGGGTGGTGTCGAGGCTGAAGGCAGCGGGAAAGCCTGCAGCCCCCAGGTGTGTGGGGCTACGCAAGCGGTTCCCAAAGAGCTTTAGAACAAGGCATAGCTTTCCCTGCTGGCTCTTTGGGCGTGGGACCCATTTCCAGACGTATGGCCATTTTTGTGCCTGGCGCGGTGCCAAGTGGGAAAGTGTAGTTTTGAGGCTGAAAGCAGCAGGAAAGCCTGCAGCCCCCAGGTGTGTGGGGCTACGCAAGCGGTTCCCAAAGAGCTTTAGAACAAGGCCTAGTTTTCCCTGCTAGCTCTTTGGGCGGGGGACCCATCTCCAGCCATATGGCCATTTTGGTGCCTGGCGCGGCGCCAAGTGGGAAAGGGTGGTTTTGAGGCTGAAGGCAGCAGGAAAGCCTGCAGCCCCCAGGTCTGTGGGGCTACGCAAGCACTTCCCAAAGAGCTTTAGAACAAGGCCTAGTTTTCCCTGCTAGCTCGTTGGGCGGGGGACCCATCTCCAGCCATATGGCCCTTTTGGTGCCTGGCGCGGCGCCAAGTGGGAAAGGGTGGTTTTGAGGCTGAAGGCAGCAGGAAAGCCTGCAGGCCCCAGGTGTGTGGGGCTACGCAAGCACTTCCCAAAGAGCTTTAGAACAAGGCATAGTTTTCCCTGCTGGCTCTTTGGGCGGGGGACCCATCTCCAGCCATATGGCCATTTTGGTGCCTGGCGCGGCGCCAAGTGGGAAAGGGTGGTTTTGAGGCTGAAGGCAGCAGGAAAGCCTGCAGCCCCCAGGTCTGTGGGGCTACGCAAGCGGTTCCCAAAGAGCTTTAGAACAAGGCATAGTTTTCCCTGCAGGCTCCTTGGGCGTGGGACCCATCTCCAGCCATATGGCCATTTTTGTGCCTGGCGCGGCACCAAGTTGGAAAGGGTGGTTTTGAGGCTGAAGGCAGCAGGAAAGCCTGCAGCCCCCGGGTCTGTGGGGCTACGCAAGCGGTTCCCAAAGAGCTTTAGAACAAGGCATAATTTTCCCTGCTTGCTCTTTGGGCGTGGGACCGATCTCCAGCCATATGGCCATTTTTGTGCCTGGCGCGGCGCCAAGTGGGAAAGGGTGGTGTCAAGGCAGAAGGCAGCAGGAAAGCCCGCAGCCCCCAGGTGTGTGGGGCTACGCAAGCGGTTCCCAAAGAGCTTCAGAACAAGGCATAATTTTCCCAGCAGGCTCCTTGGGCGTGGGACCCATCTCCAGCGATATGGCCATTTTTGTGCCTGGCGAGGTGCCAAGTGGGAAAGGGTGGTGTCAAGGCAGAAGGCAGCGGGAAAGCCTGCAGCCCCCAGGTGTGTGGGGCTACGCAAGCGGTTCCCAAAGAGCTTTAGAACAAGGCATAGTTTTCCCTGCTGGCTCTTTGGGCGTGGGACCCATGTCCAGCCGTATGGCCATTTTTGTGCCTGGCGCGGCGCCAAGTGGGAAAGGTTGGTGTCAAGGCAGAAGGCAGCAGGAAAGCCTGCAGCCCCCAGGTCTGTGGGGCTACGCAAGCGGTTCCCAAAGAGCTTTAGAACAAGGCATAGTTTTCCCTGCTGGCTCTTTGGGCGTGGGACCCCTCTCCAGCCGTATGGCCATTTTTGTGCCTGGCGCGGCGCCAAGTGGGAAAGGGTGGTTTTGAGGCTGAAGGCAGCAGGAAAGCCTGCAGCCCCCAGGTGTGTGGGGCTACGCAAGCGGTTCCCAAAGAGCTTCAGAACAAGGCCTAGTTTTCCCTGCTGGCTCCTTGGGCGTGGGACCCATGTCCAGCCATATGGCCATTTTTGTGCCTGGCGCGGCGCCAAGTGGGAAAGGGTGGTTTTGAGGCTGAAGGCAGCAGGAAAGCCTGCAGCCCCCAGGTCTGTGGGGCTACGCAAGCGGTTCCCAAAGAGCTTTAGAACAAGGCATAATGTTCCCTGCTGGCTCTTTGGGCGTGGAAGCCATCTCCAGCCATATGGCCATTTTTGTCCCTGGCGCGGCGCCAAGTGGGAAAGGGTGGTTTTGAGGCTGAAGGCAGCAGGAAAGCCTGCAGCCCCCAGGTCTGTGGGGCTACGCAAGCACTTCCCAAAGAGCTTTAGAACAAGGCATAGTTTTCCCTGCTGGCTCCTTGGGCGTGGGACCCATCTCCAGCCATATGGCCATTTTTGTGCCTGGCGCGTCGCCAAGTGGGAAAGGGTGGTGTCGAGGCTGAAGGCAGCGGGAAAGCCTGCAGCCCCCAGGTGTGTGGGGCTACGCAAGCGGTTCCCAAAGAGCTTTAGAACAAGGCATAGTTTTCCCTGCTGGCTCTTTGGGCGTGGGACCCATTTCCAGACGTATGGCTATTTTTGTGCCTGGCGCGGCGCCAAGTGGGAAAGGGTGGTTTTGAGGCTGAAGGCAGCAGGAAAGCCTGCAGCCCCCAGGTCTGTGGGGCTATGCAAGCAGTTCCAAAAGAGCTTTAGAAGAAGGCATAATTTTCCCTGCTGGCTCTTTGGGCGGGGGACCCATTTCCAGCCGTATGGCCATTTTTGTGCCTGGCGAGGTGCCAAGTGGGAAAGTGTGGTTTTGAGGAAGAAGGCATCAGGAAAGCCTGCAGCCCCCAGGTCTGTGGGGCTACGCAAGCGGTTCCCAAAGAGCTTCAGAACAAGGCATATTTTTCCCTGCTGGCTCTTTGAGCTTGGAAGCCATCTCCAGCCATATGGCCATTTTTGTGCCTGGCGCGGCGCCAAGTGGGAAAGGGTGGTTTTGAGGCTGAAGGCAGCAGGAAAGCCTGCAGCCCCCGGGTCTGTGGGGCTACCCAAGCGGTTCCCAAAGAGCTTTAGAACAAGGCATAGTTTTCCCTGCTGGCTCCTTGGGCGTGGGACCCATCTCCAGCCATATGGCCTTTTTTGTGCCTGGAGCGTCGCCAAGTGGGAAAGGGTGGTTTTGAGGCTGAAGGCAGCAGGAAAGCCTGCAGCCCCCAGGTCTGTGGGGCTACGCAAGCGGTTCCCAAAGAGCTTTAGAACAAGGCATAGTTTTCCCTGCAGGCTCTTTGGGCGTGTGACCCATTTCCAGCCATATGGCCATTTTTGTGCCTGGCGTGGCGCCAAGTGGGAAAGGGTAGTTTTGAGGCTGAAAGCAGCAGGAAAGCCTGCAGCCCCCAGGTGTGTGGGGCTACGCAAGCGGTTCCCAAAGAGCTTTAGAACAAGGCCTAGTTTTCCCTGCTTGCTCCTTGGGCGTGGGACCCATCTCCAGCCATATGGCCATTTTTGTGCCTGGCGCGGCGCCAAGTGGGAAAGGGTGGTTTTGAGGCTGAAGGCAGCAGGAAAGCCTGCAGCCCCCGGGTCTGTGGGGCTATGCAAGCGGTTCCCAAAGAGCTTTAGAACAAGGCATAGTTTTCCCTGCTGGCTCTTTGGGCGTGGGACTCATCTCCAGCCATAGGGCATATTTGTGCCTGGCGCGGCGCCAAGTGGGAAAGGGTGGTTTTGAGGCTGAAGGCAGCAGGAACGCCTGCAGCCCCCGGGTCTGTGGGGCTATGCAAGCAGTTCCAAAAGAGCTTTAGAACAAGGCATAGTTTTCCCTGCTGGCTCTTTGGCCGTGGGACCCATGTCCAGCCATATGGCCATTTTTGTGCCTGGCGCGGCGCCAAGTGGGAAAGGGTGGTGTCGAGGCTGGAGGCAGCAGGAAATCCTGCAGCCCCCAGGTCTGTGGGGCTACGCAAGCGGTTCCCAAAGAGCTTTAGAACAAGGCCTAGTTTTCCCTGCTAGCTCCTTGGGCGTGAAACCCCTCTCCAGCCATATGGCCATTTTGGTGCCTGGCGCCGCGCCAAGTGGGAAAGGGTGGTTTTGAGGCTGAAGGCAGCAGGAAAGCCTGCAGCCCCCAGGTGTGTGGGGCTACGCAAGCACTTCCCAAAGAGCTTTAGAACAAGGCATAGTTTTCCCTGCTGGCTCCTTGGGCGTGGGACCCATCTCCAGCCATATGGCCATTTTTGTGCCTGGCGCGTCGCCAAGTGGGAAAGGGTGGTGTCGAGGCTGAAGGCAGCGGGAAAGCCTGCAGCCCCCAGGTGTGTGGGGCTACGCAAGCGGTTCCCAAAGAGCTTTAGAACAAGGCATAGTTTTCCCTGCTGGCTCTTTGGGCGTGGGACCCATTTCCAGACGTATGGCTATTTTTGTGCCTGGCGCGGCGCCAAGTGGGAAAGGGTGGTTTTGAGGCTGAAGGCAGCAGGAAAGCCTGCAGCCCCCAGGTCTGTGGGGCTATGCAAGCAGTTCCAAAAGAGCTTTAGAAGAAGGCATAATTTTCCCTGCTGGCTCTTTGGGCGGGGGACCCATTTCCAGCCGTATGGCCATTTTTGTGCCTGGCGAGGTGCCAAGTGGGAAAGTGTGGTTTTGAGGAAGAAGGCATCAGGAAAGCCTGCAGCCCCCAGGTCTGTGGGGCTACGCAAGCGGTTCCCAAAGAGCTTCAGAACAAGGCATATTTTTCCCTGCTGGCTCTTTGAGCTTGGAAGCCATCTCCAGCCATATGGCCATTTTTGTGCCTGGCGCGGCGCCAAGTGGGAAAGGGTGGTTTTGAGGCTGAAGGCAGCAGGAAAGCCTGCAGCCCCCGGGTCTGTGGGGCTACCCAAGCGGTTCCCAAAGAGCTTTAGAACAAGGCATAGTTTTCCCTGCTGGCTCCTTGGGCGTGGGACCCATCTCCAGCCATATGGCCTTTTTTGTGCCTGGAGCGTCGCCAAGTGGGAAAGGGTGGTTTTGAGGCTGAAGGCAGCAGGAAAGCCTGCAGCCCCCAGGTGTGTGGGGCTACGCAAGCGGTTCCCAAAGAGCTTTAGAACAAGGCATAGTTTTCCCTGCAGGCTCTTTGGGCGTGTGACCCATTTCCAGCCATATGGCCATTTTTGTGCCTGGCGTGGCGCCAAGTGGGAAAGGGTAGTTTTGAGGCTGAAAGCAGCAGGAAAGCCTGCAGCCCCCAGGTCTGTGGGGCTACGCAAGCGGTTCCCAAAGAGCTTTATAACAAGGCCTAGTTTTCCCTGCTTGCTCCTTGGGCGTGGGACCCATCTCCAGCCATAGGGCATATTTGTGCCTGGCGCGGCGCCAAGTGGGAAAGGGTGGTTTTGAGGCTGAAGGCAGCAGGAACGCCTGCAGCCCCCGGGTCTGTGGGGCTATGCAAGCACTTCCCAAAGAGCTTTAGAACAAGGCATAGTTTTCCCTGCTGGCTCTTTGGCCGTGGGACCCATGTCCAGCCATATGGCCATTTTTGTGCCTGGCGAGGTGCCAAGTGGGAAAGGGTGGTGTCGAGGCTGGAGGCAGCAGGAAAGCCTGCAGCCCCCAGGTCTGTGGGGCTACGCAAGCGGTTCCCAAAGAGCTTTAGAACAAGGCCTAGTTTTCCCTGCTAGCTCCTTGGGCGTGAAACCCCTCTCCAGCCATATGGCCATTTTGGTGCCTGGCGCGGCGCCAAGTGGGAAAGGGTGGTTTTGAGGCTGAAGGCAGCAGGAAAGCCTGCAGCCCCCAGGTGTGTGGGGCTACGCAAGCGGTTCCCAAAGAGCTTTAGAACAAGGCATAGTTTTCCCTGCTGGCTCCTTGGGCGTGGGACCCATCTCCAGCCATATGGCCTTTTTTGTGCCTGGCGCGGCGCCAAGTGGGAAAGGGTGGTTTTGAGGCTGAAGGCAGCAGGAAAGCCTGCAGCCCCCAGGTGTGTGGGGCTACGCAAGCGGTTCCCAAAGAGCTTTAGAACAAGGCATAGTTTTCCCTGCAGGCTCTTTGGGCGTGTGACCCATTTCCAGCCATATGGCCATTTTTGTGCCTGGCGTGGCGCCAAGTGGGAAAGGGTAGTTTTGAGGCTGAAAGCAGCAGGAAAGCCTGCAGCCCCCAGGTGTGTGGGGCTACGCAAGCGGTTCCCAAAGAGCTTTAGAACAAGGCCTAGTTTTCCCTGCTTGCTCCTTGGGCATGGGACCCATTTCCAGCCATATGGCCATTTTTGTGCCTGGCGCGGCGCCAAGTGGGAAAGGGTGGTTTTGAGGCTGAAGGCAGCAGGAAAGCCTGCAGCCCCCGGGTCTGTGGGGCTATGCAAGCGGTTCCCAAAGAGCTTTAGAACAAGGCATAGTTTTCCCTGCTGGCTCTTTGGGCGTGGGACTCATCTCCAGCCATAGGGCATATTTGTGCCTTGCGCGGCGCCAAGTGGGAAAGGGTGGTTTTGATGCTGAAGGCAGCAGGAACGCCTGCAGCCCCCGGGTCTGTGGGGCTATGCAAGCACTTCCCAAAGAGCTTTAGAACAAGGCATAGTTTTCCCTGCTGGCTCTTTGGCCGTCGGACCCATGTCCAGCCATATGGCCATTTTTGTGCCTGGCGCGGCGCCAAGTGGGAAAGGGTGGTGTCGAGGCTGGAGGCAGCAGGAAAGCCTGCACCCCCCAGGTCTGTGGGGCTACGCAAGCGGTTCCCAAAGAGCTTTAGAACAAGGCCTAGTTTTCCCTGCTAGCTCCTTGGGCGTGAAACCCCTCTCCAGCCATATGGCCATTTTGGTGCCTGGCGCGGCAACAAGTGGGAAAGGGTGGTTTTGAGGCTGAAGGCAGCAGGAAAGCCTGCAGCCCCCAGGTGTGTGGGGCTACGCAAGCGGTTCCCAAAGAGCTTTAGAACAAGGCATAGTTTTCCCTGCTGGCTCTTTGGGCGGGGGACCCATCTCCAGCCGTATGGCCATTTTGGTGCCTGGCGCGGCGCCAAGTGGGAAAGGGTGGTTTTGAGGCTGAAGGCAGCAGGAAAGCCCGCAGCCCCCAGGTCTGTGGGGCTACGCAAGCTGTTCCCAAAGCGCTTCAGAACAAGGCCTAGTTTTCCCTGCTGGCTCCTTGGGCGTGGGACCCATCTCCAGCATATGGCCATTTTTGTGCCTGGCGCGGCGCCAAGTGGGAAAGGGTGGTTTTGAGGCTGAAGGCAGCAGGAAAGCCTGCAGCCCCCAGGTGTGTGGGGCTACGCAAGCGGTTCCCAAAGAGCTTTAGAACAAGGCCTAGTATTCCCTGCTGGCTCTTTGGGCGTGGGACCCATTTCCAGCCATATGGCCATTTTTGTGCCTGGCGAGGCGCCAAGTGGGAAAGGGTAGTTTTGAGGCTGAAAGCAGCAGGAAATCCTGCAGCCCCCAGGTCTGTGGGGCTACGCAAGCGGTTCCCAAAGAGCTTTAGAACAAGGCATAGTTTTCCCTGCTAGCTCCTTGGGCGTGGGACCCCTCTCCAGCCGTACGGCCATTTTTGTGCCTGGCGCGGCGCCAAGTGGGAAAGGGTGGTTTTGAGGCTGAAAGCAGCAGGAAAGCCTGCAGCCCCCAGGTGTGTGGGGCTACGCAAGCGGTTCCCAAAGAGCTTTAGAACAAGGCATAGTTTTCCCTGCAGGCTCCTTGGTTGGGGGACCCATCTCCAGCCATATGGCCATTTTTGTGCCTGGCGCGGCGCCAAGTTGGAAAGGGTGGTTTTGAGGCTGAAGGCAGCAGAAAAGCCCGCAGCCCCCAGGTCTGTGGGGCTACGCAAGCGGTTCCCAAAGAGCTTTAGAACAAGGCATAGTTTTCCCTGCAGGCTCCTTGGGCGTGGGACCCATCTCCAGCGGTATGGCCATTTTTGTGCCTGGCGAGGTGCCAAGTGGGAAAGGGTGGTTTTGAGGCTGAAGGCAGCAGGAAAGCCTGCAGCCCCCAGGTCTGTGGGGCTACGCAAGCGGTTCCCAAAGAGCTTTAGAACAAAGCATAGTTTTCCCTGCTTGCTCTTTGGGCGTGGGACCGATCTCCAGCCGTATGGCCATTTTTGTGCCTGGCGCGGCGGCAAGTGGGAAAGGGTGGTGTCAAGGCAGAAGGCAGCATGAAAGCCTGCAGCCCCCAGGTCTGTGGGGCTACGCAAGCGGTTCCCAAAGAGCTTTAGAACAAGGCATAGTTTTCCCTGCTGGCTCTTTGGGCGTGGGACCCATCTCCAGCCGTATGGCCATTTTTGTGCCTGGCGCGGCGCCAAGTGGGAAAGGGTGGTTTTGAGGCTGAAGGCAGCAGGAAAGCCTGCAGCCCCCAGGTCTGTGGGGCTACGCAAGCGGTTCCCAAAGAGCTTCAGAACAAGGCCTAGTTTTCCCTGCTGGCTCCTTGGGCGTGGGACCCATGTCCAGCATATGGCCATTTTTGTGCCTGGCGCGGCGCCAAGTGGGAAAGGGTGGTTTTGAGGCTGAAGGCAGCAGGAAAGCCTGCAGCCCCCAGGTCTGTGGGGCTACGCAAGCGGTTCCCAAAGAGCTTTAGAACAAGGCATAATTTTCCCTGCTGGCTCTTTGAGCGTGGGACCCATTTCCAGCCATATGGCCATTTTTGTGCCTGGCGCGGCGCCAAGTGGGAAGGGTGGTGTCGAGGCTGAAGGCAGCGGGAAAGCCTGCAGCCCCCAGGTCTGTGGGGCTACGCAAGCGGTTCCCAAAGAGCTTTAGAACAAGGCATAGTTTTCCCTGCTGGCTCTTTGGGCGTGGGACCCATTTCCAGACGTATGGCTATTTTTGTGCCTGGCGCGGCGCCAAGTGGGAAAGGGTAATTTTGAGGCTGAAAGCAGCAGGAAAGCCCGCAGCCCCCAGGTCTGTGGGGCTACGCAAGCGGTTCCCAAAGAGCTTTAGAACAAGGCATAGTTTTCCCTGCTGGCTCTTTGGGCGTGGGACCGATCTCCAGCCGTATGGCCATTTTTGTGCCTGGCGCGGCGCCAATTGGGAAAGGGTGGTTTTGAGGCTGAAGGCAGCAGGAAAGCCTGCAGCCCCCAGGTCTGTGGGGCTACGCAAGCGGTTCCCAAAGAGCTTTAGAACAAGGCATAGTTTTCCCTGCAGGCTCCTTGGGCGGGGGACCCATCTGCAGCCGTATGGCCATTTTTGTGCCTGGCGAGGTGCCAAGTGGGAAAGGGTGGTTTTGAGGCTGAAGGCAGCAGGAAAGCCTGCAGCCCCCAGGTCTCTGGGGCTATGCAAGCGGTTCCCAAAGAGCTTTAGAACAAGGCATAATTTTCCCTGCTTGCTCTTTGGGCGTGGGACCGATCTCCAGCCGTATGGCCATTTTTGTGCCTGGCGCGGCGCCAATTGGGAAAGGGTGGTGTCAAGGCAGAAGGCAGCAGGAAAGCCCGCAGCCCCAGCTCTGTGGGGCTACCCAAGCGGTTCCCAAAGAGCTTTAGAACAAGGCATAATTTTCCCTGCTGGCTCCTTGGGCGGGGGACCCATCTCCAGCCGTATGGCCATTTTTGTGCCTGGCGAGGTGCCAAGTGGGAAAGGGTGGTTTTGAGGCTGAAGGCAGCAGGAAAGCCTGCAGCCCCCAGGTCTGTGGGGCTACGCAAGCGGTTCCCAAAGAGCTTTAGAACAAAGCATAGTTTTCCCTGCTTGCTCTTTGGGCGTGGGACCGATCTCCAGCCGTATGGCCATTTTTGTGCCTGGCGCGGCGCCAAGTGGGAAAGGGTGGTGTCAAGGCAGAAGGCAGCATGAAAGCCTGCAGCCCCCAGGTCTGTGGGGCTACGCAAGCGGTTCCCAAAGAGCTTTAGAACAAGGCATAGTTTTCCCTGCTTGCTCTTTGGGCGTGGGACCGATCTCCAGCCGTATGGCCATTTTTGTGCCTGGCGCGGCGCCAAGTGGGAAGGGTGGTTTTGAGGCTGAAGGCAGCAGGAAAGCCTGCAGCCCCCAGGTGTGTGGGGCTACGCAAGCGGTTCCCAAAGAGCTTTAGAACAAGGCATAGTTTTCCCTGCTGGCTCTTTGGGCGTGGAAGCCATCTCCAGCCATATGGCTATTTTTGTGCCTGGCGCGGCGCCAAGTGGGAAAGGGTAGTTTTGAGGCTGAAAGCAACAGGAAAGCCTGCAGCCCCCAGGTGTGTGGGGCTATGCAAGCACTTCCCAAAGAGCTTTAGAACAAGGCCTAGTTTTCCCTGCTGGCTCCTTGGGCGTGGGACCCATCTCCAGCCATATGGCCATTTTTGTGCCTGGCGCGGCGCCAAGTGGGAAAGGGTGGTGTCGAGGCTGAAGGCAGCAGGAAAGCCCGCAGCCCCCAGGTCTGTGGGGCTACGCAAGCGGTTCCCAAAGAGCTTTAGAACAATGCATAGTTTTCCCTGCTAGCTCCTTGGGCGTGAAACCCCTCTCCAGCCATATGGCCATTTTTGTGCCTGGCGCGGCGCCAAGTGGGAAAGGGTGGTTTTGAGGCTGAAGGCAGCAGGAAAGCCTGCAGCCCCCAGGTCTGTGGGGCTACGCAAGCGGTTCCCAAAGAGCTTTAGAACAAGGCATAGTTTTCCCTGCTGGCTCTTTGGGCGTGGGACCGATCTCCAGCCGTATGGCCATTTTTGTGCCTGGCGCGGCGCCAATTGGGAAAGGGTGGTTTTGAGGCTGAAGGCAGCAGGAAAGCCTGCAGCCCCCAGGTCTGTGGGGCTACGCAAGCGGTTCCCAAAGAGCTTTAGAACAAGGCATAGTTTTCCCTGCAGGCTCCTTGGGCGGGGGACCCATCTGCAGCCGTATGGCCATTTTTGTGCCTGGCGAGGTGCCAAGTGGGAAAGGGTGGTTTTGAGGCTGAAGGCAGCAGGAAAGCCTGCAGCCCCCAGGTCTCTGGGGCTATGCAAGCGGTTCCCAAAGAGCTTTAGAACAAGGCATAATTTTCCCTGCTTGCTCTTTGGGCGTGGGACCGATCTCCAGCCGTATGGCCATTTTTGTGCCTGGCGCGGTGCCAATTGGGAAAGGGTGGTGTCAAGGCAGAAGGCAGCAGGAAAGCCCGCAGCCCCAGCTCTGTGGGGCTACCCAAGCGGTTCCCAAAGAGCTTTAGAACAAGGCATAGTTTTCCCTGCTGGCTCCTTGGGCGGGGGACCCATCTCCAGCCGTATGGCCATTTTTGTGCCTGGCGAGGTGCCAAGTGGGAAAGGGTGGTTTTGAGGCTGAAGGCAGCAGGAAAGCCTGCAGCCCCCAGGTCTGTGGGGCTACGCAAGCGGTTCCCAAAGAGCTTTAGAACAAAGCATAGTTTTCCCTGCTTGCTCTTTGGGCGTGGGACCGATCTCCAGCCGTATGGCCATTTTTGTGCCTGGCGCGGCGCCAAGTGGGAAAGGGTGGTGTCAAGGCAGAAGGCAGCAGGAAAGCCTGCAGCCCCCAGGTCTGTGGGGCTACGCAAGCGGTTCCCAAAGAGCTTTAGAACAAGGCATAGTTTTCCCTGCTTGCTCTTTGGGCGTGGGACCGATCTCCAGCCGTATGGCCATTTTTGTGCCTGGCGCGGCGCCAAGTGGGAAGGGTGGTTTTGAGGCTGAAGGCAGCAGGAAAGCCTGCAGCCCCCAGGTGTGTGGGGCTACGCAAGCGGTTCCCAAAGAGCTTTAGAACAAGGCATAGTTTTCCCTGCTGGCTCTTTGGGCGTGGAAGCCATCTCCAGCCATATGGCTATTTTTGTGCCTGGCGCGGCGCCAAGTGGGAAAGGGTAGTTTTGAGGCTGAAAGCAACAGGAAAGCCTGCAGCCCCCAGGTGTGTGGGGCTATGCAAGCACTTCCCAAAGAGCTTTAGAACAAGGCCTAGTTTTCCCTGCTGGCTCCTTGGGCGTGGGACCCATCTCCAGCCATATGGCCATTTTTGTGCCTGGCGCGGCGCCAAGTGGGAAAGGGTGGTGTCGAGGCTGAAGGCAGCAGGAAAGCCCGCAGCCCCCAGGTCTGTGGGGCTACGCAAGCGGTTCCCAAAGAGCTTTAGAACAATGCATAGTATTCCCTGCTAGCTCCTTGGGCGTGAAACCCCTCTCCAGCCATATGGCCATTTTTGTGCCTGGCGCGGCGCCAAGTGGGAAAGGGTGGTTTTGAGGCTGAAGGCAGCAGGAAAGCCTGCAGCCCCCAGGTGTGTGGGGCTACGCAAGCGGTTCCCAAAGAGCTTTAGAACAAGGCATAGTTTTCCCTGCAGGCTCCTTGGGCGGGGGACCCATCTGCAGCCGTATGGCCATTTTTGTGCCTGGCGAGGTGCCAAGTGGGAAAGGGTGGTTTTGAGGCTGAAGGCAGCAGGAAAGCCTGCAGCCCCCAGGTGTGTGGGGCTATGCAAGCGGTTCCCAAAGAGCTTTAGAACAAGGCATAATTTTCCCTGCTTGCTCTTTGGGCGTGGGACCGATCTCCAGCCGTATGGCCATTTTTGTGCCTGGCGCGGTGCCAATTGGGAAAGGGTGGTGTCAAGGCAGAAGGCAGCAGGAAAGCCCGCAGCCCCAGCTCTGTGGGGCTACCCAAGCGGTTCCCAAAGAGCTTTAGAACAAGGCATAGTTTTCCCTGCTGGCTCCTTGGGCGGGGGACCCATCTCCAGCCGTATGGCCATTTTTGTGCCTGGCGAGGTGCCAAGTGGGAAAGGGTGGTTTTGAGGCTGAAGGCAGCAGGAAAGCCTGCAGCCCCCAGGTCTGTGGGGCTACGCAAGCGGTTCCCAAAGAGCTTTAGAACAAAGCATAGTTTTCCCTGCTTGCTCTTTGGGCGTGGGACTGATCTCCAGCCGTATGGCCATTTTTGTGCCTGGCGCGGCGCCAAGTGGGAAAGGGTGGTGTCAAGGCAGAAGGCAGCATGAAAGCCTGCAGCCCCCAGGTCTGTGGGGCTACGCAAGCGGTTCCCAAAGAGCTTTAGAACAAGGCATAGTTTTCCCTGCTGGCTCTTTGGGCGTGGGACCGATCTCCAGCCGTATGGCCATTTTTGTGCCTGGCGCGGCGCCAAGTGGGAAGGGTGGTTTTGAGGCTGAAGGCAGCAGGAACGCCTGCAGCCCCCAGGTGTGTGGGGCTACGCAAGCAGTTCCCAAAGAGCTTTAGAACAAGGCATAGTTTTCCCTGCTGGCTCTTTGGGCGTGGGACCGATCTCCAGCCGTATGGCCATTTTTGTGCCTGGCGCGGCGCCAAGTGGGAAAGGGTAGTTTTGAGGCTGAAAGCAACAGGAAAGCCTGCAGCCCCCAGGTGTGTGGGGCTACGCAAGCGGTTCCCAAAGAGCTTTAGAACAAGGCCTAGTTTTCCCTGCTGGCTCCTTGGGCGTGGGACCCATCTCCAGCCATATGGCCATTTTTGTGCCTGGCGCGGCGCCAAGTGGGAAAGGGTGGTGTCGAGGCTGAAGGCAGCAGGAAAGCCCGCAGCCCCCAGGTCTGTGGGGCTACGCAAGCGGTTCCCAAAGAGCTTTAGAACAATGCATAGTTTTCCCTGCTAGCTCCTTGGGCGTGGGACCCCTCTCCAGCCATATGGCCATTTTTGTGCCTGGCGCGGCGCCAAGTGGGAAAGGGTGGTTTTGAGGCTGAAGGCAGCAGGAAAGCCTGCAGCCCCCAGGTCTCTGGGGCTACGCAAGCGGTTCCCAAAGAGCTTTAGAACAAGGCATAGTTTTCCCTGCAGGCTCCTTGGGCGGGGGACCCATCTGCAGCCGTATGGCCATTTTTGTGCCTGGCGAGGTGCCAAGTGGGAAAGGGTGGTTTTGAGGCTGAAGGCAGCAGGAAAGCCTGCAGCCCCCAGGTCTCTGGGGCTACGCAAGCGGTTCCCAAAGAGCTTTAGAACAAGGCATAATTTTCCCTGCTGGCTCTTTGGGCGTGGGACCGATCTCCAGCCGTATGGCCACTTTTGTGCCTGGCGCGGTGCCAATTGGGAAAGGGTGGTGTCAAGGCAGAAGGCAGCATGAAAGCCCGCAGCCCCAGCTCTGTGGGGCTACCCAAGCGGTTCCCAAAGAGCTTTAGAACAAGGCCTAGTTTTCCCTGCTGGCTTCTTGGGCGGGGGACCCATCTCCAGCCGTATGGCCATTTTTGTGCCTGGCGAGGTGCCAAGTGGGAAAGGGTGGTGTCAAGGCGGAAGGCAGCATGAAAGCCTGCAGCCCCCAGGTCTGTGGGGCTACGGAAGCGGTTCCCAAAGAGCTTTAGAACAAGGCATAGTTTTCCCTGCTGGCTCTTTGGGCGTGGGACCGATCTCCAGCCGTATGGCCATTTTTGTGCCTGGCGCGGCGCCAAGTGGGAAAGGGTAGTTTTGAGGCTGAAAGCAACAGGAAAGCCTGCAGCCCCCAGGTGTGTGGGGCTACGCAAGCGGTTCCCAAAGAGCTTTAGAACAAGGCATAGTTTTCCCTGCTGGCTCTTTGGGCGTGGAAGCCATCTCCAGCCATATGGCTATTTTTGTGCCTGGCGCGGCGCCAAGTGGGAAAGGGTAGTTTTGAGGCTGAAAGCAACAGGAAAGCCTGCAGCCCCCAGGTGTGTGGGGCTACGCAAGCGGTTCCCAAAGAGCTTTAGAACAAGGCCTAGTTTTCCCTGCTGGCTCCTTGGGCGTGGGACCCATCTCCAGCCATATGGCCATTTTTGTGCCTGGCGCGGCGCCAAGTGGGAAAGGGTGGTGTCGAGGCTGAAGGCAGCAGGAAAGCCCGCAGCCCCCAGGTCTGTGGGGCTACGCAAGCGGTTCCCAAAGAGCTTTAGAACAATGCATAGTTTTCCCTGCTAGCTCCTTGGGCGTGAAACCCCTCTCCAGCCATATGGCCATTTTTGTGCCTGGCGCGGCGCCAAGTGGGAAAGGGTGGTTTTGAGGCTGAAGGCAGCAGGAAAGCCTGCAGCCCCCAGGTGTGTGGGGCTACGCAAGCGGTTCCCAAAGAGCTTTAGAACAAGGCATAGTTTTCCCTGCAGGCTCCTTGGGCGGGGGACCCATCTGCAGCCGTATGGCCATTTTTGTGCTTGGCGAGGTGCCAAGTGGGAAAGGGTGGTTTTGAGGCTGAAGGCAGCAGGAAAGCCTGCAGCCCCCAGGTCTGTGGGGCTACGCAAGCGGTTCCCAAAGAGCTTTAGAACAAGGCATAATTTTCCCTGCTTGCTCTTTGGGCGTGGGACCGATCTCCAGCCGTATGGCCATTTTTGTGCCTGGCGCGGTGCCAATTGGGAAAGGGTGGTGTCAAGGCAGAAGGCAGCAGGAAAGCCCGCAGCCCCAGCTCTGTGGGGCTACCCAAGCGGTTCCCAAAGAGCTTTAGAACAAGGCATAGTTTTCCCTGCTGGCTCCTTGGGCGGGGGACCCATCTCCAGCCGTATGGCCATTTTTGTGCCTGGCGAGGTGCCAAGTGGGAAAGGGTGGTTTTGAGGCTGAAGGCAGCAGGAAAGCCTGCAGCCCCCAGGTGTGTGGGGCTACGCAAGCGGTTCCCAAAGAGCTTTAGAACAAAGCATAGTTTTCCCTGCTTGCTCTTTGGGCGTGGGACCGATCTCCAGCCGTATGGCCATTTTTGTGCCTGGCGCGGCGCCAAGTGGGAAAGGGTGGTGTCAAGGCAGAAGGCAGCATGAAAGCCTGCAGCCCCCAGGTCTGTGGGGCTACGCAAGCGGTTCCCAAAGAGCTTTAGAACAAGGCATAGTTTTCCCTGCTGGCTCTTTGGGCGTGGGACCCATCTCCAGCCGTATGGCCATTTTTGTGCCTGGCGCGGCGCCAAGTGGGAAAGGGTGGTTTTGAGGCTGAAGGCAGCAGGAAAGCCTGCAGCCCCCAGGTGTGTGGGGCTACGCAAGCACTTCCCAAAGAGCTTCAGAACAAGGCCTAGTTTTCCCTGCTGGCTCCTTGGGCGTGGGACCCATGTCCAGCATATGGCCATTTTTGTGCCTGGCGCGGCGCCAAGTGGGAAAGGGTGGTTTTGAGGCTGAAGGCAGCAGGAAAGCCTGCAGCCCCCAGGTCTGTGGGGCTACGCAAGCGGTTCCCAAAGAGCTTTAGAACAAGGCATAATTTTCCCTGCTGGCTCTTTGAGCGTGGGACCCATTTCCAGCCATATGGCCATTTTTGTGCCTGGCGCGGCGCCAAGTGGGAAGGGTGGTGTCGCGGCTGAAGGCAGCGGGAAAGCCTGCAGCCCCCAGGTGTGTGGGGCTACGCAAGCGGTTCCCAAAGAGCTTTAGAACAAGGCATAGTTTTCCCTGCTGGCTCTTTGGGCGTGGGACCCATTTCCAGACGTATGGCTATTTTTGTGCCTGGCGCGGCGCCAAGTGGGAAAGGGTAATTTTGAGGCTGAAAGCAGCAGGAAAGCCCGCAGCCCCCAGGTCTGTGGGGCTACGCAAGCGGTTCCCAAAGAGCTTTAGAACAAGGCATAGTTTTTCCTGCTGGCTCTTTGGGCGTGGGACCCATCTCCAGCCGTATGGCCATTTTTGTGCCTGGCGCGGCGCCAAGTGGGAAAGGGTGGTTTTGAGGCTGAAGGCAGCAGGAAAGCCTGCAGCCCCCAGGTGTGTGGGGCTACGCAAGCGGTTCCCAAAGAGTTTCAGAACAAGGCCTAGTTTTCCCTGCTGGCTCCTTGGACGTGGGACCCATGTCCAGCATATGGCCATTTTTGTGCCTGGCGCGGCGCCAATTGGGAAAGGGTGGTTTTGAGGCTGAAGGCAGCAGGAAAGCCTGCAGCCCCCAGGTCTGTGGGGCTACGCAAGCGGTTCCCAAAGAGCTTTAGAACAAGGCATATTTTTCCCTGCAGGCTCCTTGGGCGGGGGACCCATCTGCAGCCGTATGGCCATTTTTGTGCCTGGCGAGGTGCCAAGTGGGAAAGGGTGGTTTTGAGGCTGAAGGCAGCAGGAAAGCCTGCAGCCCCCAGGTCTCTGGGGCTATGCAAGCGGTTCCCAAAGAGCTTTAGAACAAGGCATAATTTTCCCTGCTTGCTCTTTGGGCGTGGGACCGATCTCCAGCCGTATGGCCATTTTTGTGCCTGGCGCGGTGCCAATTGGGAAAGGGTGGTGTCAAGGCAGAAGGCAGCAGGAAAGCCCGCAGCCCCAGCTCTGTGGGGCTACGCAAGCGGTTCCCAAAGAGCTTTAGAACAAGGCATAGTTTTCCCTGCTGGCTCCTTGGGCGGGGGACCCATCTCCAGCCGTATGGCCATTTTTGTGCCTGGCGAGGTGCCAAGTGGGAAAGGGTGGTTTTGAGGCTGAAGGCAGCAGGAAAGCCTGCAGCCCCCAGGTCTGTGGGGCTACGCAAGCGGTTCCCAAAGAGCTTCAGAACAAGGCCTAGTTTTCCCTGCTGGCTCTTTGGGCGTGGGACCGATCTCCAGCCGTATGGCCATTTTTGTGCCTGGTGCGGCGTCAAGTGGGAAAGGGTGTTGTCAAGGCAGAAGGCAGCAGGAAAGCCTGCAGCCCCCAGGTCTGTGGGGCTACGCAAGCGGTTCCCAAAGAGCTTTAGAACAAGGCATAGTTTTCCCTGCTGGCTCTTTGGGCGTGGGACCCATCTCCAGCCGTATGGCCATTTTTGTGCCTGGCGCGGCGCCAAGTGGGAAAGGGTGGTTTTGAGGCTGAAGGCAGCAGGAAAGCCTGCAGCCCCCAGGTGTGTGGGGCTACGCAAGCGGTTCCCAAAGAGTTTCAGAACAAGGCCTAGTTTTCCCTGCTAGCTCCTTGGACGTGGGACCCATGTCCAGCATATGGCCATTTTTGTGCCTGGCGCGGCGCCAATTGGGAAAGGGTGGTTTTGAGGCTGAAGGCAGCAGGAAAGCCTGCAGCCCCCAGGTCTGTGGGGCTACGCAAGCGGTTCCCAAAGAGCTTTAGAACAAGGCATAGTTTTCCCTGCAGGCTCCTTGGGCGGGGGACCCATCTGCAGCCGTATGGCCATTTTTGTGCCTGGCGAGGTGCCAAGTGGGAAAGGGTGGTTTTGAGGCTGAAGGCAGCAGGAAAGCCTGCAGCCCCCAGGTCTCTGGGGCTATGCAAGCGGTTCCCAAAGAGCTTTAGAACAAGGCATAATTTTCCCTGCTTGCTCTTTGGGCGTGGGACCGATCTCCAGCCGTATGGCCATTTTTGTGCCTGGCGCGGTGCCAATTGGGAAAGGGTGGTGTCAAGGCAGAAGGCAGCAGGAAAGCCTGCAGCCCCCAGGTCTGTGGGGCTACGCAAGCGGTTCCCAAAGAGCTTTAGAACAAGGCATAGTTTTCCCTGCTGGCTCTTTGGGCGTGGGACCCATCTCCAGCCGTATGGCCATTTTTGTGCCTGGCGCGGCGCCAAGTGGGAAAGGGTGGTTTTGAGGCTGAAGGCAGCAGGAAAGCCTGCAGCCGCCAGGTGTGTGGGGCTACGCAAGCGGTTCCCAAAGAGCTTCAGAACAAGGCCTAGTTTTCCCTGCTGGCTCCTTGGGCGGGGGACCCATGTCCAGCATATGGCCATTTTTGTGCCTGGCGCGGCGCCAAGTGGGAAAGGGTGGTTTTGAGGCTGAAGGCAGCAGGAAAGCCTGCAGCCCCCAGGTCTGTGGGGCTACGCAAGCGGTTTCCAAAGAGCTTTAGAACAAGGCATAGTTTTCCCTGCAGGCTCCTTGGGCGGGGGACCCATCTGCAGCCGTATGGCCATTTTTGTGCCTGGCGCGGCGCCAAGTGGGAAAGGGTGGTTTTGAGGCTGAAGGCAGCAGGAAAGCCTGCAGCCCCCAGGTCTCTGGGGCTATGCAAGCGGTTCCCAAAGAGCTTTAGAACAAGGCATAATTTTCCCTGTTTGCTCTTTGGGCGTGGGACCGATCTCCAGCCGTATGGCCATTTTTGTGCCTGGCGCGGTGCCAATTGGGAAAGGGTGGTGTCAAGGCAGAAGGCAGCAGGAAAGCCCGCAGCCCCAGCTCTGTGGGGCTACCCAAGCGGTTCCCAAAGAGCTTTAGAACAAGGCATAGTTTTCCCTGCTGGCTCTTTGGGCGTGGGACCCAACTCCAGCCGTATGGCCATTTTTGTGCCTGGCGCGGCGCCAAGTGGGAAAGGGTGGTTTTGAGGCTGAAGGCAGCAGGAAAGCCTGCAGCCCCCAGGTCTGTGGGGCTACGCAAGCGGTTCCCAAAGAGCTTTAGAACAAGGCATAATTTTCCGTGCTGGCTCTTTGAGCGTGGGACCCATTTCCAGCCATATGGCCATTTTTGTGCCTGGCGCGGCGCCAAGTGGGAAAGGGTGGTTTTGAGGCTGAAGGCAGCAGGAAAGCCTGCAGCCCCCAGGTGTGTGGGGCTACGCAAGCGGTTCCCAAAGAGCTTTAGAACAAGGCATAGCTTTCCCTGCTGGCTCTTTGGGCGTGGGACCCATTTCCAGACGTATGGCCATTTTTGTGCCTGGCGCGGTGCCAATTGGGAAAGGGTGGTGTCAAGGCAGAAGGCAGCAGGAAAGCCCGCAGCCCCAGCTCTGTGGGGCTACCCAAGCGGTTCCCAAAGAGCTTTAGAACAAGGCCTAGTTTCCCTGCTGGGTCCTTGGGCGGGGGACCCATCTCCAGCCGTATGGCCATTTTTGTGCCTGGCGAGGTGCCAAGTGGGAAAGGGTGGTTTTGAGGCTGAAGGCAGCAGGAAAGCCTGCAGCCCCCAGGTGTGTGGGGCTACGCAAGCGGTTCCCAAAGAGCTTTAGAAGAAAGCATAGTTTTCCCTGCTTGCTCTTTGTCGTGGGACCGATCTCCAGCCGTATGGCCATTTTTGTGCCTGGTGCGGCGCCAAGTGGGAAAGGGTGGTGTCAAGGCTGAAGGCAGCATGAAAGCCTGCAGCCCCCAGGTGTGTGGGGCTACGCAAGCGGTTCCCAAAGAGCTTTAGAACAAGGCATAGTTTTCCCTGCTGGCTCTTTGTGCGTGGGACCCATCTCCAGCCGTATGGCCATTTTTGTGCCTGGCGCGGCGCCAAGTGGGAAAGGGTGGTTTTGAGGCTGAAGGCAGCAGGAAAGCCTGCAGCCCCCAGGTCTGTGGGGCTACGCAAGCGGTTCCCAAAGAGCTTCAGAACAAGGCCTAGTTTTCCCTGCTGGCTCCTTGGGCGTGGGACCCATGTCCAGCATATGGCCATTTTTGTGCCTGGCGCGGCGCCAAGTGGGAAAGGGTGGTTTTGAGACTGAAGGCAGCAGGAAAGCCTGTAGCCCGCAGGTCTGTGGGGCTACGCAAGCGGTTCCCAAAGAGCTTTAGAACAAGGCATAATTTTCCCTGCTGGCTCTTTGAGCGTGGGACCCATTTCCAGCCATATGGCCATTTTTGTGCCTGGCGCGGCGCCAAGTGGGAAGGGTGGTGTCGAGGCTGAAGGCAGCGGGAAAGCCTGCAGCCCCCAGGTGTGTGGGGCTACGCAAGCGGTTCCCAAAGAGCTTTAGAACAAGGCATAGCTTTCCCTGCTGGCTCTTTGGGCGTGGGACCCATTTCCAGACGTATGGCCATTTTTGTGCCTGGCGCGGTGCCAAGTGGGAAAGTGTAGTTTTGAGGCTGAAAGCAGCAGGAAAGCCTGCAGCCCCCAGGTGTGTGGGGCTACGCAAGCGGTTCCCAAAGAGCTTTAGAACAAGGCCTAGTTTTCCCTGCTAGCTCTTTGTGCGGGGGACCCATCTCCAGCCATATGGCCATTTTGGTGCCTGGCGCGGCGCCAAGTGTGAAAGGGTGGTTTTGAGGCTGAAGGCAGCAGGAAAGCCTGCAGGCCCCAGGTGTGTGGGGCTACGCAAGCACTTCCCAAAGAGCTATAGAACAAGGCATAGTTTTCCCTGCTGGCTCTTTGGGCGGGGGACCCATCTCCAGCCATATGGCCATTTTGGTGCCTGGCGCGGCGCCAAGTGGGAAAGGGTGGTTTTGAGGCTGAAGGCAGCAGGAAAGCCTGCAGCCCCCAGGTCTGTGGGGCTACGCAAGCGGTTCCCAAAGAGCTTTAGAACAAGGCATAGTTTTCCCTGCAGGCTCCTTGGGCGTGGGACCCATCTCCAGCCATATGGCCATTTTTGTGCCTGGCGCGGCACCAAGTTGGAAAGGGTGGTTTTGAGGCTGAAGGCAGCAGGAAAGCCTGCAGCCCCCGGGTCTGTGGGGCTACGCAAGCGGTTCCCAAAGAGCTTTAGAACAAGGCATAATTTTCCCTGCTTGCTCTTTGGGCGTGGGACCGATCTCCAGCCATATGGCCATTTTTGTGCCTGGCGCGGCGCCAAGTGGGAAAGGGTGGTGTCAAGGCAGAAGGCAGCAGGAAAGCCCGCAGCCCCCAGGTGTGTGGGGCTACGCAAGCGGTTCCCAAAGAGCTTCAGAACAAGGCATAGTTTTCCCAGCAGGCTCCTTGGGCGTGGGACCCATCTCCAGCGGTATGGCCATTTTTGTGCCTGGCGAGGTGCCAAGTGGGAAAGGGTGGTGTCAAGGCAGAAGGCAGCGGGAAAGCCTGCAGCCCCCAGGTCTCTGGGGCTACGCAAGCGGTTCCCAAAGAGCTTTAGAACAAGGCATAGTTTTCCCTGCTGGCTCTTTGGGCGTGGGACCCATGTCCAGCCGTATGGCCATTTTTGTGCCTGGCGCGGCGCCAAGTGGGAAAGGTTGGTGTCAAGGCAGAAGGCAGCAGGAAAGCCTGCAGCCCCCAGGTCTGTGGGGCTACGCAAGCGGTTCCCAAAGAGCTTTAGAACAAGGCATAGTTTTCCCTGCTGGCTCTTTGGCCGTGGGACCCCTCTCCAGCCGTATGGCCATTTTTGTGCCTGGCGCGGCGCCAAGTGGGAAAGGGTGGTTTTGAGGCTGAAGGCAGCAGGAAAGCCTGCAGCCCCCAGGTGTGTGGGGCTACGCAAGCGGTTCCCAAAGAGCTTCAGAACAAGGCCTAGTTTTCCCTGCTGGCTCCTTGGGCGTGGGACCCATGTCCAGCCATATGGCCATTTTTGTCCCTGGCGCGGCGCCAAGTGGGAAAGGGTGGTTTTGAGGCTGAAGGCAGCAGGAAAGCCTGCAGCCCCCAGGTCTGTGGGGCTACGCAAGCGGTTCCCAAAGAGCTTTAGAACAAGGCATAATGTTCCCTGCTGGCTCTTTGGGCGTGGAAGCCATCTCCAGCCATATGGCCATTTTTGTGCCTGGCGCGGCGCCAAGTGGGAAAGGGTGGTTTTGAGGCTGAAGGCAGCAGGAAAGCCTGCAGCCCCCAGGTCTGTGGGGCTACGCAAGCACTTCCCAAAGAGCTTTAGAACAAGGCATAGTTTTCCCTGCTGGCTCCTTGGGCGTGGAAGCCATCTCCAGCCATATGGCCATTTTTGTGCCTGGCGCGTCGCCAAGTGGGAAAGGGTGGTGTCGAGGCTGAAGGCAGCGGGAAAGCCTGCAGCCCCCAGGTGTGTGGGGCTACGCAAGCGGTTCCCAAAGAGCTTTAGAACAAGGCATAGTTTTCCCTGCTGGCTCTTTGGGCGTGGGACCCATTTCCAGACGTATGGCTATTTTTGTGCCTGGCGCGGCGCCAAGTGGGAAAGGGTGGTTTTGAGGCTGAAGGCAGCAGGAAAGCCTGCAGCCCCCAGGTCTGTGGGGCTATGCAAGCAGTTCCAAAAGAGCTTTAGAAGAAGGCATAATTTTCCCTGCTGGCTCTTTGGGCGGGGGACCCATTTCCAGCCGTATGGCCATTTTTGTGCCTGGCGAGGTGCCAAGTGGGAAAGTGTGGTTTTGAGGAAGAAGGCATCAGGAAAGCCTGCAGCCCCCAGGTCTGTGGGGCTACGCAAGCGGTTCCCAAAGAGCTTCAGAACAAGGCATATTTTTCCCTGCTGGCTCTTTGAGCTTGGAAGCCATCTCCAGCCATATGGCCATTTTTGTGCCTGGCGCGGCGCCAAGTGGGAAAGGGTGGTTTTGAGGCTGAAGGCAGCAGGAAAGCCTGCAGCCCCCGGGTCTGTGGGGCTACCCAAGCGGTTCCCAAAGAGCTTTAGAACAAGGCATAGTTTTCCCTGCTGGCTCCTTGGGCGTGGGACCCATCTCCAGCCATATGGCCTTTTTTGTGCCTGGAGCGTCGCCAAGTGGGAAAGGGTGGTTTTGAGGCTGAAGGCAGCAGGAAAGCCTGCAGCCCCCAGGTGTGTGGGGCTACGCAAGCGGTTCCCAAAGAGCTTTAGAAGAAGGCATAGTTTTCCCTGCAGGCTCTTTGGGCGTGTGACCCATTTCCAGCCATATGGCCATTTTTGTGCCTGGCGTGGCGCCAAGTGGGAAAGGGTAGTTTTGAGGCTGAAAGCAGCAGGAAAGCCTGCAGCCCCCAGGTGTGTGGGGCTACGCAAGCGGTTCCCAAAGAGCTTTAGAACAAGGCCTAGTTTTCCCTGCTTGCTCCTTGGGCGTGGGACCCATCTCCAGCCATATGGCCATTTTTGTGCCTGGCGCGGCGCCAAGTGGGAAAGGGTGGTTTTGAGGCTGAAGGCAGCAGGAAAGCCTGCAGCCCCCGGGTCTGTGGGGCTATGCAAGCACTTCCCAAAGAGCTTTAGAACAAGGCATAGTTTTCCCTGCTGGCTCTTTGGGCGTGGGACTCATCTCCAGCCATAGGGCATATTTGTGCCTGGCGCGGCGCCAAGTGGGAAAGGGTGGTTTTGAGGCTGAAGGCAGCAGGAACGCCTGCAGCCCCCGGGTCTGTGGGGCTATGCAAGCACTTCCCAAAGAGCTTTAGAACAAGGCATAGTTTTCCCTGCTAGCTCCTTGGGCGTGAAACCCCTCTCCAGCCATATGGCCATTTTGGTGCCTGGCGCGGCGCCAAGTGGGAAAGGGTGGTTTTGAGGCTGAAGGCAGCAGGAAAGCCTGCAGCCCTCAGGTGTGTGGGGCTACGCAAGCACTTCCCAAAGAGCTTTAGAACAAGGCATAGTTTTCCCTGCTGGCTCCTTGGGCGTGGGACCCATCTCCAGCCATATGGCCTTTTTTGTGCCTGGAGCGTCGCCAAGTGGGAAAGGGTGGTTTTGAGGCTGAAGGCAGCAGGAAAGCCTGCAGCCCCCAGGTGTGTGGGGCTACGCAAGCGGTTCCCAAAGAGCTTTAGAACAAGGCATAGTTTTCCCTGCAGGCTCTTTGGACGTGTGACCCATTTCCAGCCATATGGCCATTTTTGTGCCTGGCGTGGCGCCAAGTGGGAAAGGGTAGTTTTGAGGCTGAAAGCAGCAGGAAAGCCTGCAGCCCCCAGGTGTGTGGGGCTACGCAAGCGGTTCCCAAAGAGCTTTAGAACAAGGCCTAGTTTTCCCTGCTTGCTCCTTGGGCGTGGGACCCATTTCCAGCCATATGGCCATTTTTGTGCCTGGCGCGGCGCCAAGTGGGAAAGGGTGGTTTTGAGGCTGAAGGCAGCAGGAAAGCCTGCAGCCCCCGGGTCTGTGGGGCTATGCAAGCACTTCCCAAAGAGCTTTAGAACAAGGCATAGTTTTCCCTGCTGGCTCTTTGGCCGTGGGACCCATGTCCAGCCATATGGCCATTTTTGTGCCTGGCGAGGTGCCAAGTGGGAAAGGGTGGTGTCGAGGCTGGAGGCAGCAGGAAAGCCTGCAGCCCCCAGGTCTGTGGGGCTACGCAAGCGGTTCCCAAAGAGCTTTAGAACAAGGCCTAGTTTTCCCTGCTAGCTCCTTGGGCGTGAAACCCCTCTCCAGCCATATGGCCATTTTGGTGCCTGGCGCGGCGCCAAGTGGGAAAGGGTGGTTTTGAGGCTGAAGGCAGCAGGAAAGCCTGCAGCCCCCAGGTGTGTGGGGCTACGCAAGCGGTTCCCAAAGAGCTTTAGAACAAGGCATAGTTTTCCCTGCTGGCTCCTTGGGCGTGGGACCCATCTCCAGCCATATGGCCTTTTTTGTGCCTGGCGCGGCGCCAAGTGGGAAAGGGTGGTTTTGAGGCTGAAGGCAGCAGGAAAGCCTGCAGCCCCCAGGTGTGTGGGGCTACGCAAGCGGTTCCCAAAGAGCTTTAGAACAATGCATAGTTTTCCCTGCAGGCTCTTTGGGCGTGTGACCCATTTCCAGCCATATGGCCATTTTTGTGCCTGGCGTGGCGCCAAGTGGGAAAGGGTAGTTTTGAGGCTGAAAGCAGCAGGAAAGCCTGCAGCCCCCAGGTGTGTGGGGCTACGCAAGCGGTTCCCAAAGAGCTTTAGAACAAGGCCTAGTTTTCCCTGCTTGCTCCTTGGGCGTGGGACCCATTTCCAGCCATATGGCCATTTTTGTGCCTGGCGCGGCGCCAAGTGGGAAAGGGTGGTTTTGAGGCTGAAGGCAGCAGGAAAGCCTGCAGCCCCCGGGTCTGTGGGGCTATGCAAGCGGTTCCCAAAGAGCTTTAGAACAAGGCATAGTTTTCCCTGCTGGCTCTTTGGGCGTGGGACTCATCTCCAGCCATAGGGCATATTTGTGCCTTGCGCGGCGCCAAGTGGGAAAGGGTGGTTTTGATGCTGAAGGCAGCAGGAACGCCTGCAGCCCCCGGGTCTGTGGGGCTATGCAAGCACTTCCCAAAGAGCTTTAGAACAAGGCATAGTTTTCCCTGCTGGCTCTTTGGCCGTCGGACCCATGTCCAGCCATATGGCCATTTTTGTGCCTGGCGCGGCGCCAAGTGGGAAAGGGTGGTGTCGAGGCTGGAGGCAGCAGGAAAGCCTGCAGCCCCCAGGTCTGTGGGGCTACGCAAGCGGTTCCCAAAGAGCTTTAGAACAAGGCCTAGTTTTCCCTGCTAGCTCCTTGGGCGTGAAACCCCTCTCCAGCCATATGGCCATTTTGGTGCCTGGCGCGGCAACAAGTGGGAAAGGGTGGTTTTGAGGCTGAAGGCAGCAGGAAAGCCTGCAGCCCCCAGGTGTGTGGGGCTACGCAAGCGGTTCCCAAAGAGCTTTAGAACAAGGCATAGTTTTCCCTGCTGGCTCTTTGGGCGGGGGACCCATCTCCAGCCGTATGGCCATTTTGGTGCCTGGCGCGGCGCCAAGTGGGAAAGGGTGGTTTTGAGGCTGAAGGCAGCAGGAAAGCCCGCAGCCCCCAGGTCTGTGGGGCTACGCAAGCTGTTCCCAAAGCGCTTCAGAACAAGGCCTAGTTTTCCCTGCTGGCTCCTTGGCGTGGGACCCATCTCCAGCATATGGCCATTTTTGTGCCTGGCGCGGCGCCAAGTGGGAAAGGGTGGTTTTGAGGCTGAAGGCAGCAGGAAAGCCTGCAGCCCCCAGGTGTGTGGGGCTACGCAAGCGGTTCCCAAAGAGCTTTAGAACAAGGCCTAGTTTTCCCGGCTGGCTCTTTGGGCGTGGGACCCATTTCCAGCCATATGGCCATTTTTGTGCCTGGCGAGGCGCCAAGTGGGAAAGGGTAGTTTTGAGGCTGAAAGCAGCAGGAAATCCTGCAGCCCCCAGGTCTGTGGGGCTACGCAAGCGGTTCCCAAAGAGCTTTAGAACAAGGCATAGTTTTCCCTGCTAGCTCCTTGGGCATGGGACCCCTCTCCAGCCGTATGGCCATTTTTGTGCCTGGCGCGGCGCCAAGTGGGAAAGGGTGGTTTTGAGGCTGAAAGCAGCAGGAAAGCCTGCAGCCCCCAGGTGTGTGGGGCTACGCAAGCGGTTCCCAAAGAGCTTTAGAACAAGGCATAGTTTTCCCTGCAGGCTCCTTGGGTGGGGGACCCATCTCCAGCCATATGGCCATTTTTGTGCCTGGCGCGGCGCCAAGTTGGAAAGGGTGGTTTTGAGGCTGAAGGCAGCAGAAAAGCCCGCAGCCCCCAGGTCTGTGGGGCTACGCAAGCGGTTCCCAAAGAGCTTTAGAACAAGGCATAGTTTTCCCTGCTGGCTCCTTGGGCGTGGGACCCATCTCCAGCGGTATGGCCATTTTTGTGCCTGGCGAGGTGCCAAGTGGGAAAGGGTGGTGTCAAGGCAGAAGGCAGCGGGAAAGCCTGCAGCCCCGAGGTGTGTGGGGCTACGCAAGCGGTTCCCAAAGAGCTTTAGAACAAGGCATAGTTTTCCCTGCTGGATCTTTGGGCGTGGGACCCATGTCCAGCCGTATGGCCATTTTTGTGCCTGGCGCGGCGCCAAGTGGGAAAGGGTGGTGTCAAGGCAGAAGGCAGCAGGAAAGCCTGCAGCCCCCAGGTGTGTGGGGCTACGCAAGCGGTTCCCAAAGAGCTTTAGAACAAGGCATAGTTTTCCCTGCTGGCTCTTTGGGCGTGGGACCCCTCTCCAGCCGTATGGCCATTTTTGTGCCTGGCGCGGCGCCAAGTGGGAAAGTGTGGTTTTGAGGAAGAAGGCATCAGGAAAGCCTGCAGCCCCCAGGTCTGTGGGGCTATGCAAGCAGTTCCAAAAGAGCTTTAGAAGAAGGCATAATTTTCCCTGCTGGCTCTTTGGGCGGGGGACCCATTTCCAGCCGTATGGCCATTTTTGTGCCTGGCGAGGTGTCAAGTGGGAAAGTGTGGTTTTGAGGAAGAAGGCATCAGGAAAGCCTGCAGCCCCCAGGTCTGTGGGGCTACGCAAGCGGTTCCCAAAGAGCTTCAGAACAAGGCATATTTTTCCCTTCTGGCTCTTTGAGCTTGGAAGCCATCTCCAGCCATATGGCCATTTTTGTGCCTGGCGCGGCGCCAAGTGGGAAAGGGTGGTTTTGAGGCTGAAGGCAGCAGGAAAGCCTGCAGCCCCCAGGTCTGTGGGGCTATGCAAGCACTTCCCAAAGAGCTTTAGAACAAGGCATAGTTTTCCCTGCTGGCTCCTTGGGCGTGGGACCCATCTCCAGCCATATGGCCTTTTTTGTGCCTGGAGCGTCGCCAAGTGGGAAAGGGTGGTTTTGAGGCTGAAGGCAGCAGGAAAGCCTGCAGCCCCCAGGTGTGTGGGGCTACGCAAGCGGTTCCCAAAGAGCTTTAGAACAAGGCATAGTTTTCCCTGCAGGCTCTTTGGGCGTGTGACCCATTTCCAGACATATGGCCATTTTTGTGCCTGGCGTGGCGCCAAGTGGGAAAGGGTAGTTTTGAGGCTGAAAGCAGCAGGAAAGCCTGCAGCCCCCAGGTGTGTGGGGCTACGCAAGCGGTTCCCAAAGAGCTTTAGAACAAGGCCTAGTTTTCCCTGCTGGCTCCTTGGGCGTGGGATCCATCTCCAGCCATATGGCCATTTTTGTGCCTGGCGCGGCGCCAAGTGGGAAAGGGTGGTTTTGAGGCTGAAGGCAGCAGGAAAGCCTGCAGCCCCCGGGTCTGTGGGGCTATGCAAGCACTTCCCAAAGAGCTTTAGAACAAGGCATAGTTTTCCCTGCTGGCTCTTTGGGCGTGGGACTCATCTCCAGCCATAGGGCATATTTGTGCCTGGCGCGGCGCCAAGTGGGAAAGGGTGGTTTTGAGGCTGAAGGCAGCAGGAACGCCTGCAGCCCCCGGGTCTGTGGGGCTACGCAAGCACTTCCCAAAGAGCTTTAGAACAAGGCATAGTTTTCCCTGCTGGCTCTTTGGCCGTGGGACCCATGTCCAGCCATATGGCCATTTTTGTGCCTGGCGCGGCGCCAAGTGGGAAAGGGTGGTTTTGAGGCTGAAGGCAGCAGGAAAGCCTGCAGCCCCCAGGTGTGTGGGGCTACGCAAGCGGTTCCCAAAGAGCTTTAGAACAAGGCCTAGTTTTCCCTGCAGGCTCCTTGGGCGTGGGACCCATCTGCAGCCATATGGCCATTTTTGTGCCTGGCGCGGCGCCAATTGGGAAAGGGTGGTGTCAAGGCAGAAGGCAGCAGGAAAGCCCGCAGCCCCAGCTCTGTGGGGCTACCCAAGCGGTTCCCAAAGAGCTTTAGAACAAGGCATAATTTTCCCTGCTTGCTCTTTGGGCGTGGGACCCCTCTCCAGCCGTATGGCCAATTTTGTGCCTGGCGCGGCGCCAAGTGGGAAAGGGTGTTGTCAAGGCAGAAGGCAGCAGGAAAGCCTGCAGCCCCCAGGTGTGTGGGGCTACGCAAGCGGTTCCCAAAGAGCTTTAGAACAAGGCATAGTTTTCCCTGCTGGCTCTTTGGGCGTGGGACCCATTTCCAGCCATATGGCCATTTTTGTGCCTGGCGTGGCGCCAAGTGGGAAAGGGTAGTTTTGAGGCTGAAAGCAGCAGGAAAGCCTGCAGCCCCCAGGTGTGTGGGGCTACGCAAGCGGTTCCCAAAGAGCTTTAGAACAAGGCCTAGTTTTCCCTGCTAGCTCCTTGGGCGTGGGACCCCTCTCCAGCCGTATGGCCATTTTTGTGCCTGGCGCGGCGCCAAGTTGGAAAGGGTGGTTTTGAGGCTGAAGGCAGCAGGAAAGCCTGCAGCCCCCGGGTCTGTGGGGCTACGCAAGCGGTTCCCAAAGAGCTTTAGAACAAGGCATAATTTTCCCTGCTTGCTCTTTGGGCGTGGGACCGATCTCCAGCCGTATGGCCATTTTTGTGCCTGGCGAGGCGCCAAGTGGGAAAGGGTGGTGTCAAGGCAGAAGGCAGCAGGAAAGCCCGCAGCCCCCAGGTCTGTGGGGCTACGCAAGCGGTTCCCAAAGAGCTTTAGAACAAGGCATAGTTTTCCCTGCAGGCTCCTTGGGCGTGGGACCCATCTCCAGCGGTATGGCCATTTTTGTGCCTGCCGAGGTGCCAAGTGGGAAAGGGTGGTGTCAAGGCAGAAGGCAGCGGGAAAGCCTGCAGCCCCCAGGTGTGTGGGGCTACGCAAGCGGTTCCCAAAGAGCTTTAGAACAAGGCATAATTTTCCCTGCTGGCTCTTTGGGCGTGGGACCCATGTCCAGCCGTATGGCCATTTTTGTGCCTGGCGCGGCGCCAAGTGGGAAAGGGTGGTTTTGAGGCAGAAGGCAGCAGGAAAGCCTGCAGCCCCCAGGTCTGTGGGGCTACGCAAGCGGTTCCCAAAGAGCTTTAGAACAAGGCATAGTTTTCCCTGCTGGCTCTTTGGGCGTGGGACCCCTCTCCAGCCGTATGGCCATTTTTGTGCCTGGCGCGGCGCCAAGTGGGAAAGGGTGGTTTTGAGGCTGAAGGCAGCAGGAAAGCCTGCAGCCCCCAGGTCTGTGGGGCTACGCAAGCGGTTCCCAAAGAGCTTTAGAACAAGGCCTAGTTTTCCCTGCTTGCTCCTTGGGCGTGGGATCCATCTGCAGCCATATGGCCATTTTTGTGCCTGGCGCGGCGCCAAGTGGGAAAGGGTGGATTTGAGGCTGAAGGCAGCAGGAAAGCCTGCAGCCCCCGGGTCTGTGGGGCTACGCAAGCGGTTCCCAAAGAGCTTTAGAACAAGGCATAGTTTTCCCTGCTGGCTCTTTGGGCGTGGGACTCATCTCCAGCCATAGGGCATATTTGTGCCTGGCGCGGCGCCAAGTGGGAAAGGGTGGTTTTGAGGCTGAAGGCAGCAGGAAAGCCTGCAGTCCCCGGGTCTGTGGGGCTATGCAAGCACTTCCCAAAGAGCTTTAGAACAAGGCATAGTTTTCCCTGCTGGCTCTTTGGCCGTGGGACCCATGTCCAGCCATATGGCCATTTTTGTGCCTGGCGCGGCGCCAAGTGGGAAAGGGTGGTGTCGAGGCTGGAGGCAGCAGGAAAGCCTGCAGCCCCCAGGTCTGTGGGGCTACGCAAGCGGTTCCCAAAGAGCTTTAGAACAAGGCCTAGTTTTCCCTGGTAGCTCCTTGGGCGTGAAACCCCTCTCCAGCCATATGGCCATTTTTGTGCCTGGCGCGGCGCCAAGTGGGAAAGGGTGGTTTTGAGGCTGAAGGCAGCAGGAAAGCCTGCAGCCCCCAGGTGTGTGGGGCTACGCAAGCGGTTCCCAAAGAGCTTTAGAACAAGGCATAGTTTTCCCTGCAGGCTCCTTGGGCGTGGGACCCATCTGCAGCCATATGGCCATTTTTGTGCCTGGCGCGGCGCCAATTGGGAAAGGGTGGTGTCAAGGCAGAAGGCAGCAGGAAAGCCCGCAGCCCCAGCTCTGTGGGGCTACCCAAGCGGTTCCCAAAGAGCTTTAGAACAAGGCATAATTTTCCCTGCTTGCTCTTTGGGCGGGGGACCAGTCTCCATCCGTATGGCCATTTTTGTGCCTGGCGCGGCGCCAAGTGGGAAAGGGTGGTTTTGAGGCTGAAGGCAGCAGGAAAGCCTGCAGCCCCCAGGTGTGTGGGGCTACGCAAGCGGTTCCCAAAGAGCTTTAGAACAAGGTGTAGTTTTCCCTGCTGGCTCCTTGGGCGTGGGACCCATCTCCAGCCATATGGCCATTTTTGTGCCTGGCGCGGCGCCAAGTGGGAAAGGGTGGTTTTGAGGCTGAAGGCAGCAGGAAAGCCTGCAGCCCCCAGGTGTGTGGGGCTACGCAAGCGGTTCCCAAAGAGCTTTAGAACAAGGCATAGTTTTCCCTGCTGGCTCTTTGGGCATGGGACCCATTTCCAGCCGTATGGCCATTTTTGTGCCTGGCGCGGCGCCAAGTGGGAAAGGGTGGTTTTGAGGCTGAAAGCAGCAGGAAAGCCTGCAGCCCCCAGGTCTGTGGGGCTACGCAAGCGGTTCCCAAAGAGCTTTAGAAGAAGGCCTAGTTTTCCCTGCTGGCTCTTTGGCCGTGGGACCCATGTCCAGCCATATGGGCATTTTTGTGCCTGGCATGGCGCCAAGTGGGAAAGGGTGGTTTTGAGGGTGAAGGCAGCAGGAAAGCGTCCAGCCCCCGGGTCTGTGGGGCTACGCAAGCACTTCCCAAAGAGCTTTAGAACAAGGCATAGTTTTCCCTGCTGGCTCTTTGGCCGTGGGACCCATGTCCAGCCATATGGCCATTTTTGTGCCTGGCGCGGCGCCAAGTGGGAAAGGGTGGTTTTGAGGCTGAAGGCAGCAGGAAAGCCTGCAGCCCCCAGGTGTGTGGGGCTACGCAAGCGGTTCCCAAAGAGCTTTAGAACAAGGCCTAGTTTTCCCTGCAGGCTCCTTGGGCGTGGGACCCATCTGCAGCCATATGGCCATTTTTGTGCCTGGCGCGGCGCCAATTGGGAAAGGGTGGTGTCAAGGCAGAAGGCAGCAGGAAAGCCCGCAGCCCCAGCTCTGTGGGGCTACCCAAGCGGTTCCCAAAGAGCTTTAGAACAAGGCATAATTTTCCCTGCTTGCTCTTTGGGCGTGGGACCCCTCTCCAGCCGTATGGCCAATTTTGTGCCTGGCGCGGCGCCAAGTGGGAAAGGGTGTTGTCAAGGCAGAAGGCAGCAGGAAAGCCTGCAGCCCCCAGGTCTGTGGGGCTACGCAAGCGGTTCCCAAAGAGCTTTAGAACAAGGCATAGTTTTCCCTGCTGGCTCTTTGGGCGTGGGACCCATTTCCAGCCATATGGCCATTTTTGTGCCTGGCGTGGCGCCAAGTGGGAAAGGGTAGTTTTGAGGCTGAAAGCAGCAGGAAAGCCTGCAGCCCCCAGGTGTGTGGGGCTACGCAAGCGGTTCCCAAAGAGCTTTAGAACAAGGCCTAGTTTTCCCTGCTAGCTCCTTGGGCGTGGGACCCCTCTCCAGCCGTATGGCCATTTTTGTGCCTGGCGCGGCGCCAAGTGGGAAAGGGTGGTTTTGAGGCTGAAGGCAGCAGGAAAGCCTGCAGCCCCCAGGTGTGTGGGGCTACGCAAGCGGTTCCCAAAGAGCTTTAGAACAAGGCATAGTTTTCCCTGCAGGCTCCTTGGGTGGGGGACCCATCTCCAGCCATATGGCCATTTTTGTGCCTGGCGCGGCGCCAAGTTGGAAAGGGTGGTTTTGAGGCTGAAGGCAGCAGGAAAGCCTGCAGCCCCCGGGTCTGTGGGGCTACGCAAGCGGTTCCCAAAGAGCTTTAGAACAAGGCATAATTTTCCCTGCTTGCTCTTTGGGCGTGGGACCGATCTCCAGCCGTATGGCCATTTTTGTGCCTGGCGAGGCGCCAAGTGGGAAAGGGTGGTGTCAAGGCAGAAGGCAGCAGGAAAGCCCGCAGCCCCCAGGTCTGTGGGGCTACGCAAGCGGTTCCCAAAGAGCTTTAGAACAAGGCATAGTTTTCCCTGCAGGCTCCTTGGGCGTGGGACCCATCTCCAGCGGTATGGCCATTTTTGTGCCTGCCGAGGTGCCAAGTGGGAAAGGGTGGTGTCAAGGCAGAAGGCAGCGGGAAAGCCTGCAGCCCCCAGGTGTGTGGGGCTACGCAAGCGGTTCCCAAAGAGCTTTAGAACAAGGCATAATTTTCCCTGCTGGCTCTTTGGGCGTGGGACCCATGTCCAGCCGTATGGCCATTTTTGTGCCTGGCGCGGCGCCAAGTGGGAAAGGGTGGTTTTGAGGCAGAAGGCAGCAGGAAAGCCTGCAGCCCCCAGGTCTGTGGGGCTACGCAAGCGGTTCCCAAAGAGCTTTAGAACAAGGCATAGTTTTCCCTGCTGGCTCTTTGGGCGTGGGACCCCTCTCCAGCCGTATGGCCATTTTTGTGCCTGGCGCGGCGCCAAGTGGGAAAGGGTGGTTTTGAGGCTGAAGGCAGCAGGAAAGCCTGCAGCCCCCAGGTCTGTGGGGCTACGCAAGCGGTTCCCAAAGAGCTTTAGAACAAGGCCTAGTTTTCCCTGCTTGCTCCTTGGGCGTGGGATCCATCTGCAGCCATATGGCCATTTTTGTGCCTGGCGCGGCGCCAAGTGGGAAAGGGTGGATTTGAGGCTGAAGGCAGCAGGAAAGCCTGCAGCCCCCGGGTCTGTGGGGCTACGCAAGCGGTTCCCAAAGAGCTTTAGAACAAGGCATAGTTTTCCCTGCTGGCTCTTTGGGCGTGGGACTCATCTCCAGCCATAGGGCATATTTGTGCCTGGCGCGGCGCCAAGTGGGAAAGGGTGGTTTTGAGGCTGAAGGCAGCAGGAAAGCCTGCAGTCCCCGGGTCTGTGGGGCTATGCAAGCACTTCCCAAAGAGCTTTAGAACAAGGCATAGTTTTCCCTGCTGGCTCTTTGGCCGTGGGACCCATGTCCAGCCATATGGCCATTTTTGTGCCTGGCGCGGCGCCAAGTGGGAAAGGGTGGTGTCGAGGCTGGAGGCAGCAGGAAAGCCTGCAGCCCCCAGGTCTGTGGGGCTACGCAAGCGGTTCCCAAAGAGCTTTAGAACAAGGCCTAGTTTTCCCTGCTAGCTCCTTGGGCGTGAAACCCCTCTCCAGCCATATGGCCATTTTTGTGCCTGGCGCGGCGCCAAGTGGGAAAGGGTGGTGTCGAGGCTGAAGGCAGCAGGAAAGCCTGCAGCCCCCAGGTGTGTGGGGCTACGCAAGCGGTTCCCAAAGAGCTTTAGAACAAGGCATAGTTTTCCCTGCAGGCTCCTTGGGCGTGGGACCCATCTGCAGCCATATGGCCATTTTTGTGCCTGGCGCGGCGCCAATTGGGAAAGGGTGGTGTCAAGGCAGAAGGCAGCAGGAAAGCCCGCAGCCCCAGCTCTGTGGGGCTACCCAAGCGGTTCCCAAAGAGCTTTAGAACAAGGCATAATTTTCCCTGCTTGCTCTTTGGGCGGGGGACCAGTCTCCATCCGTATGGCCATTTTTGTGCCTGGCGCGGCGCCAAGTGGGAAAGGGTGGTTTTGAGGCTGAAGGCAGCAGGAAAGCCTGCAGCCCCCAGGTGTGTGGGGCTACGCAAGCGGTTCCCAAAGAGCTTTAGAACAAGGTGTAGTTTTCCCTGCTGGCTCCTTGGGCGTGGGACCCATCTCCAGCCATATGGCCATTTTTGTGCCTGGCGCGGCGCCAAGTGGGAAAGGGTGGTTTTGAGGCTGAAGGCAGCAGGAAAGCCTGCAGCCCCCAGGTGTGTGGGGCTACGCAAGCGGTTCCCAAAGAGCTTTAGAACAAGGCATAGTTTTCCCTGCTGGCTCTTTGGGCATGGGACCCATTTCCAGCCGTATGGCCATTTTTGTGCCTGGCGCGGCGCCAAGTGGGAAAGGGTGGTTTTGAGGCTGAAAGCAGCAGGAAAGCCTGCAGCCCCCAGGTCTGTGGGGCTACGCAAGCGGTTCCCAAAGAGCTTTAGAAGAAGGCCTAGTTTTCCCTGCTGGCTCTTTGGCCGTGGGACCCATGTCCAGCCATATGGGCATTTTTGTGCCTGGCATGGCGCCAAGTGGGAAAGGGTGGTTTTGAGGGTGAAGGCAGCAGGAAAGCGTCCAGCCCCCGGGTCTGTGGGGCTACGCAAGCACTTCCCAAAGAGCTTTAGAACAAGGCATAGTTTTCCCTGCTGGCTCTTTGGCCGTGGGACCCATGTCCAGCCATATGGCCATTTTTGTGCCTGGCGCGGCGCCAAGTGGGAAAGGGTGGTTTTGAGGCTGAAGGCAGCAGGAAAGCCTGCAGCCCCCAGGTGTGTGGGGCTACGCAAGCGGTTCCCAAAGAGCTTTAGAACAAGGCCTAGTTTTCCCTGCAGGCTCCTTGGGCGTGGGACCCATCTGCAGCCATATGGCCATTTTTGTGCCTGGCGCGGCGCCAATTGGGAAAGGGTGGTGTCAAGGCAGAAGGCAGCAGGAAAGCCCGCAGCCCCAGCTCTGTGGGGCTACCCAAGCGGTTCCCAAAGAGCTTTAGAACAAGGCATAATTTTCCCTGCTTGCTCTTTGGGCGTGGGACCCCTCTCCAGCCGTATGGCCAATTTTGTGCCTGGCGCGGCGCCAAGTGGGAAAGGGTGTTGTCAAGGCAGAAGGCAGCAGGAAAGCCTGCAGCCCCCAGGTCTGTGGGGCTACGCAAGCGGTTCCCAAAGAGCTTTAGAACAAGGCATAGTTTTCCCTGCTGGCTCTTTGGGCGTGGGACCCATTTCCAGCCATATGGCCATTTTTGTGCCTGGCGTGGCGCCAAGTGGGAAAGGGTAGTTTTGAGGCTGAAAGCAGCAGGAAAGCCTGCAGCCCCCAGGTGTGTGGGGCTACGCAAGCGGTTCCCAAAGAGCTTTAGAACAAGGCCTAGTTTTCCCTGCTAGCTCCTTGGGCGTGGGACCCCTCTCCAGCCGTATGGCCATTTTTGTGCCTGGCGCGGCGCCAAGTGGGAAAGGGTGGTTTTGAGGCTGAAGGCAGCAGGAAAGCCTGCAGCCCCCAGGTGTGTGGGGCTACGCAAGCGGTTCCCAAAGAGCTTTAGAACAAGGCATAGTTTTCCCTGCAGGCTCCTTGGGTGGGGGACCCATCTCCAGCCATATGGCCATTTTTGTGCCTGGCGCGGCGCCAAGTTGGAAAGGGTGGTTTTGAGGCTGAAGGCAGCAGGAAAGCCTGCAGCCCCCGGGTCTGTGGGGCTACGCAAGCGGTTCCCAAAGAGCTTTAGAACAAGGCATAATTTTCCCTGCTTGCTCTTTGGGCGTGGGACCGATCTCCAGCCGTATGGCCATTTTTGTGCCTGGCGAGGCGCCAAGTGGGAAAGGGTGGTGTCAAGGCAGAAGGCAGCAGGAAAGCCCGCAGCCCCCAGGTCTGTGGGGCTACGCAAGCGGTTCCCAAAGAGCTTTAGAACAAGGCATAGTTTTCCCTGCAGGCTCCTTGGGCGTGGGACCCATCTCCAGCGGTATGGCCATTTTTGTGCCTGCCGAGGTGCCAAGTGGGAAAGGGTGGTGTCAAGGCAGAAGGCAGCGGGAAAGCCTGCAGCCCCCAGGTGTGTGGGGCTACGCAAGCGGTTCCCAAAGAGCTTTAGAACAAGGCATAATTTTCCCTGCTGGCTCTTTGGGCGTGGGACCCATGTCCAGCCGTATGGCCATTTTTGTGCCTGGCGCGGCGCCAAGTGGGAAAGGGTGGTTTTGAGGCAGAAGGCAGCAGGAAAGCCTGCAGCCCCCAGGTCTGTGGGGCTACGCAAGCGGTTCCCAAAGAGCTTTAGAACAAGGCATAGTTTTCCCTGCTGGCTCTTTGGGCGTGGGACCCCTCTCCAGCCGTATGGCCATTTTTGTGCCTGGCGCGGCGCCAAGTGGGAAAGGGTGGTTTTGAGGCTGAAGGCAGCAGGAAAGCCTGCAGCCCCCAGGTCTGTGGGGCTACGCAAGCGGTTCCCAAAGAGCTTTAGAACAAGGCCTAGTTTTCCCTGCTTGCTCCTTGGGCGTGGGATCCATCTGCAGCCATATGGCCATTTTTGTGCCTGGCGCGGCGCCAAGTGGGAAAGGGTGGATTTGAGGCTGAAGGCAGCAGGAAAGCCTGCAGCCCCCGGGTCTGTGGGGCTACGCAAGCGGTTCCCAAAGAGCTTTAGAACAAGGCATAGTTTTCCCTGCTGGCTCTTTGGGCGTGGGACTCATCTCCAGCCATAGGGCATATTTGTGCCTGGCGCGGCGCCAAGTGGGAAAGGGTGGTTTTGAGGCTGAAGGCAGCAGGAAAGCCTGCAGTCCCCGGGTCTGTGGGGCTATGCAAGCACTTCCCAAAGAGCTTTAGAACAAGGCATAGTTTTCCCTGCTGGCTCTTTGGCCGTGGGACCCATGTCCAGCCATATGGCCATTTTTGTGCCTGGCGCGGCGCCAAGTGGGAAAGGGTGGTGTCGAGGCTGGAGGCAGCAGGAAAGCCTGCAGCCCCCAGGTCTGTGGGGCTACGCAAGCGGTTCCCAAAGAGCTTTAGAACAAGGCCTAGTTTTCCCTGCTAGCTCCTTGGGCGTGAAACCCCTCTCCAGCCATATGGCCATTTTTGTGCCTGGCGCGGCGCCAAGTGGGAAAGGGTGGTTTTGAGGCTGAAGGCAGCAGGAAAGCCTGCAGCCCCCAGGTGTGTGGGGCTACGCAAGCGGTTCCCAAAGAGCTTTAGAACAAGGCATAGTTTTCCCTGCAGGCTCCTTGGGCGTGGGACCCATCTGCAGCCATATGGCCATTTTTGTGCCTGGCGCGGCGCCAATTGGGAAAGGGTGGTGTCAAGGCAGAAGGCAGCAGGAAAGCCCGCAGCCCCAGCTCTGTGGGGCTACCCAAGCGGTTCCCAAAGAGCTTTAGAACAAGGCATAATTTTCCCTGCTTGCTCTTTGGGCGGGGGACCAGTCTCCATCCGTATGGCCATTTTTGTGCCTGGCGCGGCGCCAAGTGGGAAAGGGTGGTTTTGAGGCTGAAGGCAGCAGGAAAGCCTGCAGCCCCCAGGTGTGTGGGGCTACGCAAGCGGTTCCCAAAGAGCTTTAGAACAAGGTGTAGTTTTCCCTGCTGGCTCCTTGGGCGTGGGACCCATCTCCAGCCATATGGCCATTTTTGTGCCTGGCGCGGCGCCAAGTGGGAAAGGGTGGTTTTGAGGCTGAAGGCAGCAGGAAAGCCTGCAGCCCCCAGGTGTGTGGGGCTACGCAAGCGGTTCCCAAAGAGCTTTAGAACAAGGCATAGTTTTCCCTGCTGGCTCTTTGGGCGTGGGACCCATTTCCAGCCGTATGGCCATTTTTGTGCCTGGCGCGGCGCCAAGTGGGAAAGGGTGGTTTTGAGGCTGAAAGCAGCAGGAAAGCCTGCAGCCCCCAGGTCTGTGGGGCTACGCAAGCGGTTCCCAAAGAGCTTTAGAAGAAGGCCTAGTTTTCCCTGCTGGCTCTTTGGCCGTGGGACCCATGTCCAGCCATATGGGCATTTTTGTGCCTGGCATGGCGCCAAGTGGGAAAGGGTGGTTTTGAGGGTGAAGGCAGCAGGAAAGCGTCCAGCCCCCAGGTGTGTGGGGCTACGCAAGCGGTTCCCAAAGAGCTTTAGAACAAGGCATAGTTTTCCCTGCTGGCTCTTTGGGCGTGGGACCCATGTCCAGCCATATGGCCATTTTTGTGCCTGGCGCGGCGCCAAGTGGGAAAGGGTGGTTTTGAGGCTGAAAGCAGCAGGAAAGCCTGCAGCCCCCGGGTCTGTGGGGCTATGCAAGCACTTACCAAAGAGCTTTAGAACAAGGCATACTTTTCCCTGCTGGCTCCTTGGGCGTGGGACCCATCTCCAGCCGTATGGCCATTTTTGTGCCTGGCGCGGCACCAAGTGGGAAAGGGTGGTTTTGAGGCTGAAGGCAGCAGGAAAGCCTGCAGCCCCCAGGTCTGTGGGGCTATGCAAGCAGTTCCAAAAGAGCTTTAGAAGAAGGCATAATTTTCCCTTCTGTCTCTTTGGGCGGGGGACCCATTTCCAGCCGTATGGCCATTTTTGTGCCTGGCGCGACGCCAAGTGGGAAAGGGTGGTTTTGAGGCTGAAGGCAGCAGGAAAGCCTGCAGCCCCCAGGTCTGTGGGGCTATGCAAGCAGTTCCAAAAGAGCTTTAGAAGAAGGCATAATTTTCCCTTCTGTCTCTTTGGGCGGGGGACCCATTTCCAGCCGTATGGCCATTTTTGTCCCTGGCGCGACGCCAAGTGGGAAAGGGTGGTTTTGAGGCTGAAGGCAGCAGGAAAGCCTGCAGCCCCCAGGTCTGTGGGGCTACGCAAGCGGTTCCCAAAGAGCTTCAGAAGAAGGCCTAGTTTTCCCTGCTGGCTCCTTGGGCGGGGGACCCATCTCCAGCCATATGGCCATTTTTGTGCCTGGCGCGGCGCCAAGTGGGAAAGGGTGGTTTGGAGGCTGAAGGCAGCAGGAAAGCCCGCAGCCCCCAGGTCTGTGGGGCTATGCAAGCAGTTCCAAAAGAGCTTTAGAAGAAGGCATAATTTTCCCTTCTGTCTCTTTGGGCGGGGGACCCATTTCCAGCCGTATGGCCATTTTTGTCCCTGGCGCGACGCCAAGTGGGAAAGGGTGGTTTTGAGGCTGAAGGCAGCAGGAAAGCCTGCAGCCCCCAGGTCTGTGGGGCTACGCAAGCGGTTCCCAAAGAGCTTCAGAACAAGGCCTAGTTTTCCCTGCTGGCTCCTTGGGCGGGGGACCCATCTCCAGCCATATGGCCATTTTTGTGCCTGGCGCGGCGCCAAGTGGGAAAGGGTGGTTTTCAGGCTGAAGGCAGCAGGAAAGCCCGCAGCCCCCAGGTCTGTGGGGCTACGCAAGCGGTTCCCAAAGAGCTTCAGAACAAGGCCGAGTTTTCCCTGCTAGCTCCTTGGGCGTGAAACCCCTCTCCAGCCATATGGCCATTTTTGTGCCTGGCGCGGCACCAAGTGGGAAGGGTGGTTTTGAGGCTGAAGGCAGCAGGAAAGCCTGCAGCCCCCAGGTGTGTGGGGCTACGCAAGCGGTTCCCAAAGAGCTTTAGAACAAGGTGTAGTTTTCCCTGCTGGCTCCTTGGGCGTGGGACCCATCTCCAGCCATACGGCCATTTTTGTGCCTGGCGCGGCGCCAAGTGGGAAAGGGTGGTTTTGAGGCTGAAGGCAGCAGGAACGCCTGCAGCCCCCAGGTCTGTGGGGCTACCCAAGCGGTTCCCAAAGAGCTTTAGAACAAGGCATAATTTTCCCTGCTTGCTCTTTGGGCGTGGGACCGATCTCCAGCCGTATGGCCATTTTTGTGCCTGGCGCAGCGCCAAGTGGGAAGGGTGGTTTTGAGGCTGAAGGCAGCAGGAAAGCCTGCAGCCCCCAGGTGTGTGGGGCTACGCAAGCGGTTCCCAAAGAGCTTTAGAACAAGGCATAGTTTTCCCTGCTGGCTCTTTGGGCGTGGAAGCCATCTCCAGCCATATGGCTATTTTTGTGCCTGGCGCGGCGCCAAGTGGGAAAGGGTAGTTTTGAGGCTGAAAGCAACAGGAAAGCCTGCAGCCCCCAGGTGTGTGGGGCTACGCAAGCGGTTCCCAAAGAGCTTTAGAACAAGGCCTAGTTTTCCCTGCTGGCTCCTTGGGCGTGGGACCCATCTCCAGCCATATGGCCATTTTTGTGCCTGGCGCGGCGCCAAGTGGGAAAGGGTGGTGTCGAGGCTGAAGGCAGCAGGAAAGCCCGCAGCCCCCAGGTGTGTGGGGCTACGCAAGCAGTTCCCAAAGAGCTTTAGAACAAGGCCTAGTTTTCCCTGCTGGCTCTTTGGGCGTGGAAGCCATCTCCAGCCATATGGCCATTTTTGTGCCTGGCGCGGCGCCAAGTGGGAAAGGGTGGTTTTGAGGCTGAAGGCAGCAGGAAAGCCTGCAGCCCCCGGGTCTGTGGGGCTATGCAAGCACTTCCCAAAGAGCTTTAGAACAAGGCATACTTTTCCCTGCTGGCTCCTTGGGCGTGGGACCCATCTCCAGCCGTATGGCCATTTTTGTGCCTGGCGCGGCACCAAGTGGGAAAGGGTGGTTTTGAGGCTGAAGGCAGCAGGAAAGCCTGCAGCCCCCAGGTCTGTGGGGCTATGCAAGCAGTTCCAAAAGAGCTTTAGAAGAAGGCATAATTTTCCCTTCTGTCTCTTTGGGCGGGGGACCCATTTCCAGCCGTATGGCCATTTTTGTCCCTGGCGCGACGCCAAGTGGGAAAGGGTGGTTTTGAGGCTGAAGGCAGCAGGAAAGCCTGCAGCCCCCAGGTCTGTGGGGCTACGCAAGCGGTTCCCAAAGAGCTTCAGAACAAGGCCTAGTTTTCCCTGCTGGCTCCTTGGGCGGGGGACCCATCTCCAGCCATATGGCCATTTTTGTGCCTGGCGCGGCGCCAAGTGGGAAAGGGTGGTTTTGAGGCTGAAAGCAGCAGGAAAGCCTGCAGCCCCCAGGTCTGTGGGGCTACGCAAGCGGTTCTTAAAGAGCTTCAGAACAAGGCCTAGTTTTCCCTGCTAGCTCCTTGGGCGTGAAACCCCTCTCCAGCCATATGGCCATTTTTGTGCCTGGCGCGGCAACAAGTGGGAAAGGGTGGTTTTGAGGCTGAAGGCAGCAGGAAAGCCTGCAGCCCCCAGGTGTGTGGGGCTACGCAAGCGGTTCCCAAAGAGCTTTAGAACAAGGTGTAGTTTTCCCTGCTGGCTCCTTGGTCGTGGGACCCATCTCCAGCCATATGGCCATTTTTGTGCCTGGCGCGGCGCCAAGTGGGAAAGGGTGGTTTTGAGGCTGAAGGCAGCAGGAACGCCTGCAGCCCCCAGGTCTGTGGGGCTACCCAAGCGGTTCCCAAAGAGCTTTAGAACAAGGCCTAGTTTTCCCTGCTGGCTCTTTGGGCGTGGGACCCATTTCCAGCCGTATGGCCATTTTTGTGCCTGGCGCGGCGCCAAGTTGGAAAGGGTGGTTTTGAGGCTGAAAGCAGCAGGAAAGCCTGCAGCCCCCAGGTCTGTGGGGCTACGCAAGCAGTTCCCAAAGAGCTTTAGAAGAAGGCCTAGTTTTCCCTGCTGGCTCTTTGGCCGTGGGACCCATGTCCAGCCATATGGCCATTTTTGTGCCTGGCGCGGCACCAAGTGGGAAAGGGTGGTTTTGAGGGTGAAGGCAGCAGGAAAGCGTCCAGCCCCCAGGTCTGTGGGGCTACGCAAGCGGTTCCCAAAGAGCTATAGAACAAGGCATATTTTTCCCTGCTGGCTCTTTCGGCGTGGGACCCATGTCCAGCCATATGGCCATTTTTGTGCCTGGCGCGGCGCCAAGTGGGAAAGGGTGGTTTTGAGGCTGAAAGCAGCAGGAAAGCCTGCAGCCCCCGGGTCTGTGGGGCTATGCAAGCGGTTCCCAAAGAGCTTTAGAACAAGGCCTAGTTTTCCCTGCTGGCTCCTTGGGCGTGGGACCGATCTCCAGCCGTATGGCCATTTTTGTGCCTGGCGCGGCGCCAAGTGGGAAAGGGTGGTTTTGAGGCTGAAGGCAGCGGGAAAGCCTGCAGCCCCCAGGTCTGTGGGGCTATGCAAGCAGTTCCAAAAGAGCTTTAGAAGAAGGCATAATTTTCCCTGCTTGCTCTTTGGGCGTGGGACCGATCTCCAGCCGTATGGCCATTTTTGTGCCTGGCGCGGCGCCAAGTGGGAAGGGTGGTTTTGAGGCTGAAGGCAGCAGGAAAGCCTGCAGCCCCCAGGTGTGTGGGGCTACGCAAGCGGTTCCCAAAGAGCTTTAGAACAAGGCATAGTTTTCCCTGCTGGCTCTTTGGGCGTGGAAGCCATCTCCAGCCATATGGCTATTTTTGTGCCTGGCGCGGCGCCAAGTGGGAAAGGGTAGTTTTGAGGCTGAAAGCAACAGGAAAGCCTGCAGCCCCCAGGTGTGTGGGGCTACGCAAGCGGTTCCCAAAGAGCTTTAGAACAAGGCCTAGTTTTCCCTGCTGGCTCCTTGGGCGTGGGACCCATCTCCAGCCATATGGCCATTTTTGTGCCTGGCGCGGCGCCAAGTGGGAAAGGGTGGTGTCGAGGCTGAAGGCAGCAGGAAAGCCCGCAGCCCCCAGGTCTGTGGGGCTACGCAAGCGGTTCCCAAAGAGCTTTAGAACAATGCATAGTTTTCCCTGCTAGCTCCTTGGGCGTGAAACCCCTCTCCAGCCATATGGCCATTTTTGTGCCTGGCGCGGCGCCAAGTGGGAAAGGGTGGTTTTGAGGCAGAAGGCAGCAGGAAAGCCTGCAGCCCCCAGGTGTGTGGGGCTACGCAAGCGGTTCCCAAAGAGCTTTAGAACAAGGCATAGTTTTCCCTGCAGGCTCCTTGGGCGGGGGACCCATCTGCAGCCGTATGGCCATTTTTGTGCCTGCGAGGTGCCAAGTGGGAAAGGGTGGTTTTGAGGCTGAAGGCAGCAGGAAAGCCTGCAGCCCCCAGGTCTCTGGGGCTATGCAAGCGGTTCTCAAAGAGCTTTAGAACAAGGCATAATTTTCCCTGCTTGCTCTTTGGGCGTGGGACCGATCTCCAGCCGTATGGCCATTTTTGTGCCTGGCGCGGTGCCAATTGGGAAAGGGTGGTGTCAAGGCAGAAGGCAGCAGGAAAGCCCGCAGCCCCAGCTCTGTGGGGCTACCCAAGCGGTTCCCAAAGAGCTTTAGAACAAGGCATAGTTTTCCCTGCTGGCTCTTTGGGCGGGGGACCCATCTCCAGCCATATGGCCATTTTGGTGCCTGGCGCGGCGCCAAGTGGGAAAGGGTGGTTTTGAGGCTGAAGGCAGCAGGAAAGCCTGCAGCCCCCAGGTGTGTGGGGCTACGCAAGCGGTTCCCAAAGAGCTTTAGAACAAAGCATAGTTTTCCCTGCTTGCTCTTTGGGCGTGGGACCGATCTCCAGCCGTATGGCCATTTTTGTGCCTGGCGCGGCGCCAAGTGGGAAAGGGTGGTGTCAAGGCAGAAGGCAGCATGAAAGCCTGCAGCCCCCAGGTCTGTGGGGCTACGCAAGCGGTTCCCAAAGAGCTTTAGAACAAGGCATAGTTTTCCCTGCTGGCTCTTTGGCCGTGGGACCCATCTCCAGCCGTATGGCCATTTTTGTGCCTGGCGCGGCGCCAAGTGGGAAAGGGTGGTTTTGAGGCTGAAGGCAGCAGGAAAGCCTGCAGCCCCCAGGTCTGTGGGGCTACGCAAGCGGTTCCCAAAGAGCTTCAGAACGAGGCCTAGTTTTCCCTGCTGGCTCCTTGGGCGTGGGACCCATGTCCAGCATATGGCCATTTTTGTGCCTGGCGCGGCGCCAAGTGGGAAGGGGTGGTTTTGAGGCTGAAGGCAGCAGGAAAGCCTGCAGCCCCCAGGTCTGTGGGGCTACGCAAGCGGTTCCCAAAGAGCTTTAGAACAAGGCATAATTTTCCCTGCTGGCTCTTTGAGCGTGGGACCCATTTCCAGCCATATGGCCATTTTTGTGCCTGGCGCGGCGCCAAGTGGGAAGGGTGGTGTCGAGGCTGAAGGCAGCGGGAAAGCCTGCAGCCCCCAGGTGTGTGGGGCTACGCAAGCAGTTCCAAAAGAGCTTTAGAAGAAGGCATAATTTTCCCTGCTTGCTCTTTGGGCGTGGGACCGATCTCCAGCCGTATGGCCATTTTTGTGCCTGGCGCGGCGCCAAGTGGGAAAGGGTGGTTTTGAGGCTGAAGGCAGCAGGAAAGCCTGCAGCCCCCAGGTGTGTGGGGCTACGCAAGCGGTTCCCAAAGAGCTTTAGAACAAGGCATAGTTTTCCCTGCTGGCTCTTTGGGCGTGGAAGCCATCTCCAGCCATATGGCTATTTTTGTGCCTGGCGCGGCGCCAAGTGGGAAAGGGTAGTTTTGAGGCTGAAAGCAACAGGAAAGCCTGCAGCCCCCAGGTGTGTGGGGCTACGCAAGCGGTTCCCAAAGAGCTTTAGAACAAGGCCTAGTTTTCCCTGCTGGCTCCTTGGGCGTGGGACCCATCTCCAGCCATATGGCCATTTTTGTGCCTGGCGCGGCGCCAAGTGGGAAAGGGTGGTGTCGAGGCTGAAGGCAGCAGGAAAGCCCGCAGCCCCCAGGTCTGTGGGGCTACGCAAGCGGTTCCCAAAGAGCTTTAGAACAATGCATAGTTTTCCCTGCTAGCTCCTTGGGCGTGAAACCCCTCTCCAGCCATATGGCCATTTTTGTGCCTGGCGCGGCGCCAAGTGGGAAAGGGTGGTTTTGAGGCTGAAGGCAGCAGGAAAGCCTGCAGCCCCCAGGTGTGTGGGGCTACGCAAGCGGTTCCCAAAGAGCTTTAGAACAAGGCATAGTTTTCCCTGCAGGCTCCTTGGGCGGGGGACCCATCTGCAGCCGTATGGCCATTTTTGTGCCTGGCGAGGTGCCAAGTGGGAAAGGGTGGTTTTGAGGCTGAAGGCAGCAGGAAAGCCTGCAGCCCCCAGGTCTCTGGGGCTATGCAAGCGGTTCTCAAAGAGCTTTAGAACAAGGCATAATTTTCCCTGCTTGCTCTTTGGGCGTGGGACCGATCTCCAGCCGTATGGCCATTTTTGTGCCTGGCGCGGTGCCAATTGGGAAAGGGTGGTGTCAAGGCAGAAGGCAGCAGGAAAGCCCGCAGCCCCAGCTCTGTGGGGCTACCCAAGCGGTTCCCAAAGAGCTTTAGAACAAGGCATAGTTTTCCCTGCTGGCTCTTTGGGCGGGGGACCCATCTCCAGCCATATGGCCATTTTGGTGCCTGGCGCGGCGCCAAGTGGGAAGGGTGGTTTTGAGGCTGAAGGCAGCAGGAAAGCCTGCAGCCCCCAGGTGTGTGGGGCTACGCAAGCGGTTCCCAAAGAGCTTTAGAACAAGGCATAGTTTTCCCTGCTGGCTCTTTGGGCGTGGAAGCCATCTCCAGCCATATGGCTATTTTTGTGCCTGGCGCGGCGCCAAGTGGGAAAGGGTAGTTTTGAGGCTGAAAGCAACAGGAAAGCCTGCAGCCCCCAGGTGTGTGGGGCTACGCAAGCGGTTCCCAAAGAGCTTTAGAACAAGGCCTAGTTTTCCCTGCTGGCTCCTTGGGCGTGGGACCCATCTCCAGCCATATGGCCATTTTTGTGCCTGGCGCGGCGCCAAGTGGGAAAGGGTGGTGTCGAGGCTGAAGGCAGCAGGAAAGCCCGCAGCCCCCAGGTCTGTGGGGCTACGCAAGCGGTTCCCAAAGAGCTTTAGAACAATGCATAGTTTTCCCTGCTAGCTCCTTGGGCGTGAAACCCCTCTCCAGCCATATGGCCATTTTTGTGCCTGGCGCGGCGCCAAGTGGGAAAGGGTGGTTTTGAGGCTGAAGGCAGCAGGAAAGCCTGCAGCCCCCAGGTGTGTGGGGCTACGCAAGCGGTTCCCAAAGAGCTTTAGAACAAGGCATAGTTTTCCCTGCAGGCTCCTTGGGCGGGGGACCCATCTGCAGCCGTATGGCCATTTTTGTGCCTGGCGAGGTGCCAAGTGGGAAAGGGTGGTTTTGAGGCTGAAGGCAGCAGGAAAGCCTGCAGCCCCCAGGTCTCTGGGGCTATGCAAGCGGTTCTCAAAGAGCTTTAGAACAAGGCATAATTTTCCCTGCTTGCTCTTTGGGCGTGGGACCGATCTCCAGCCGTATGGCCATTTTTGTGCCTGGCGCGGTGCCAATTGGGAAAGGGTGGTGTCAAGGCAGAAGGCAGCAGGAAAGCCCGCAGCCCCAGCTCTGTGGGGCTACCCAAGCGGTTCCCAAAGAGCTTTAGAACAAGGCATAGTTTTCCCTGCTGGCTCTTTGGGCGGGGGACCCATCTCCAGCCATATGGCCATTTTGGTGCCTGGCGCGGCGCCAAGTGGGAAAGGGTGGTTTTGAGGCTGAAGGCAGCAGGAAAGCCTGCAGCCCCCAGGTGTGTGGGGCTACGCAAGCGGTTCCCAAAGAGCTTTAGAACAAAGCATAGTTTTCCCTGCTTGCTCTTTGGGCGTGGGACCGATCTCCAGCCGTATGGCCATTTTTGTGCCTGGCGCGGCGCCAAGTGGGAAAGGGTGGTGTCAAGGCAGAAGGCAGCATGAAAGCCTGCAGCCCCCAGGTCTGTGGGGCTACGCAAGCGGTTCCCAAAGAGCTTTAGAACAAGGCATAGTTTTCCCTGCTGGCTCTTTGGCCGTGGGACCCATCTCCAGCCGTATGGCCATTTTTGTGCCTGGCGCGGCGCCAAGTGGGAAAGGGTGGTTTTGAGGCTGAAGGCAGCAGGAAAGCCTGCAGCCCCCAGGTCTGTGGGGCTACGCAAGCGGTTCCCAAAGAGCTTCAGAACGAGGCCTAGTTTTCCCTGCTGGCTCCTTGGGCGTGGGACCCATGTCCAGCATATGGCCATTTTTGTGCCTGGCGCGGCGCCAAGTGGGAAAGGGTGGTTTTGAGGCTGAAGGCAGCAGGAAAGCCTGCAGCCCCCAGGTCTGTGGGGCTACGCAAGCGGTTCCCAAAGAGCTTTAGAACAAGGCATAATTTTCCCTGCTGGCTCTTTGAGCGTGGGACCCATTTCCAGCCATATGGCCATTTTTGTGCCTGGCGCGGCGCCAAGTGGGAAGGGTGGTGTCGAGGCTGAAGGCAGCGGGAAAGCCTGCAGCCCCCAGGTGTGTGGGGCTACGCAAGCAGTTCCAAAAGAGCTTTAGAAGAAGGCATAATTTTCCCTGCTTGCTCTTTGGGCGTGGGACCGATCTCCAGCCGTATGGCCATTTTTGTGCCTGGCGCGGCGCCAAGTGGGAAAGGGTGGTTTTGAGGCTGAAGGCAGCAGGAAAGCCTGCAGCCCCCAGGTGTGTGGGGCTACGCAAGCGGTTCCCAAAGAGCTTTAGAACAAGGCATAGTTTTCCCTGCTGGCTCTTTGGGCGTGGAAGCCATCTCCAGCCATATGGCTATTTTTGTGCCTGGCGCGGCGCCAAGTGGGAAAGGGTAGTTTTGAGGCTGAAAGCAACAGGAAAGCCTGCAGCCCCCAGGTGTGTGGGGCTACGCAAGCGGTTCCCAAAGAGCTTTAGAACAAGGCCTAGTTTTCACTGCTGGCTCCTTGGGCGTGGGACCCATCTCCAGCCATATGGCCATTTTTGTGCCTGGCGCGGCGCCAAGTGGGAAAGGGTGGTGTCGAGGCTGAAGGCAGCAGGAAAGCCCGCAGCCCCCAGGTCTGTGGGGCTACGCAAGCGGTTCCCAAAGAGCTTTAGAACAATGCATAGTTTTCCCTGCTAGCTCCTTGGGCGTGAAACCCCTCTCCAGCCATATGGCCATTTTTGTGCCTGGCGCGGCGCCAAGTGGGAAAGGGTGGTTTTGAGGCTGAAGGCAGCAGGAAAGCCTGCAGCCCCCAGGTGTGTGGGGCTACGCAAGCGGTTCCCAAAGAGCTTTAGAACAAGGCATAGTTTTCCCTGCAGGCTCCTTGGGCGGGGGACCCATCTGCAGCCGTATGGCCATTTTTGTGCCTGGCGAGGTGCCAAGTGGGAAAGGGTGGTTTTGAGGCTGAAGGCAGCAGGAAAGCCTGCAGCCCCCAGGTCTCTGGGGCTATGCAAGCGGTTCTCAAAGAGCTTTAGAACAAGGCATAATTTTCCCTGCTTGCTCTTTGGGCGTGGGACCGATCTCCAGCCGTATGGCCATTTTTGTGCCTGGCGCGGTGCCAATTGGGAAAGGGTGGTGTCAAGGCAGAAGGCAGCAGGAAAGCCCGCAGCCCCAGCTCTGTGGGGCTACCCAAGCGGTTCCCAAAGAGCTTTAGAACAAGGCATAGTTTTCCCTGCTGGCTCTTTGGGCGGGGGACCCATCTCCAGCCATATGGCCATTTTGGTGCCTGGCGCGGCGCCAAGTGGGAAAGGGTGGTTTTGAGGCTGAAGGCAGCAGGAAAGCCTGCAGCCCCCGGGTCTGTGGGGCTACGCAAGCGGTTCCCAAAGAGCTTTAGAACAAGGCATAATTTTCCCTGTTTGCTCTTTGGGCGTGGGACCGATCTCCAGCCGTATGGCCATTTTTGTGCCTGGCGCGGCGCCAAGTGGGAAAGGGTGGTGTCAAGGCAGAAGGCAGCATGAAAGCCTGCAGCCCCCAGGTCTGTGGGGCTACGCAAGCGGTTCCCAAAGAGCTTTAGAACAAGGCATAGTTTTCCCTGCTGGCTCTTTGGGCGTGGGACCCATCTCCAGCCGTATGGCCATTTTTGTGCCTGGCGCGGCGCCAAGTGGGAAAGGGTGGTTTTGAGGCTGAAGGCAGCAGGAAAGCCTGCAGCCCCCAGGTCTGTGGGGCTACCCAAGCGGTTCCCAAAGAGCTTCAGAACGAGGCCTAGTTTTCCCTGCTGGCTCCTTGGGCGTGGGACCCATGTCCAGCATATGGCCATTTTTGTGCCTGGCGCGGCGCCAAGTGGGAAGGGTGGTGTCGAGGCTGAAGGCAGCAGGAAAGCCTGCAGCCCCCAGGTGTGTGGGGCTACGCAAGCGGTTCCCAAAGAGCTTTAGAACAAGGCATAGTTTTCCCTGCTGGCTCTTTGGGCGTGGGACCCATTTCCAGACGTATGGCTATTTTTGTGCCTGGCGCGGCGCCAAGTGGGAAAGGGTAATTTTGAGGCTGAAAGCAGCAGGAAAGCCCGCAGCCCCCAGGTCTGTGGGGCTACGCAAGCGGTTCCCAAAGAGCTTTAGAACAAGGCATAGTTTTCCCTGCTGGCTCTTTGGGCGTGGGACCCATCTCCAGCCGTATGGCCATTTTTGTGCCTGGCGCGGCGCCAATTGGGAAAGGGTGGTTTTGAGGCTGAAGGCAGCAGGAAAGCCTGCAGCCCCCAGGTGTGTGGGGCTACGCAAGCGGTTCCCAAAGAGCTTTAGAACAAGGCATAGTTTTCCCTGCAGGCTCCTTGGGCGGGGGACCCATCTGCAGCCGTATGGCCATTTTTGTGCCTGGCGAGGTGCCAAGTGGGAAAGGGTGGTTTTGAGGCTGAAGGCAGCAGGAAAGCCTGCAGCCCCCAGGTCTCTGGGGCTATGCAAGCGGTTCCCAAAGAGGTTTAGAACAAGGCATAATTTTCCCTGCTTGCTCTTTGGGCGTGGGACCGATCTCCAGCCGTATGGCCATTTTTGTGCCTGGCGCGGTGCCAATTGGGAAAGGGTGGTGTCAAGGCAGAAGGCAGCAGGAAAGCCCGCAGCCCCAGCTCTGTGGGGCTACGCAAGCGGTTCCCAAAGAGCTTTAGAACAAGGCATAGTTTTCCCTGCTGGCTCCTTGGGCGGGGGACCCATCTCCAGCCGTATGGCCATTTTTGTGCCTGGCGAGGTGCCAAGTGGGAAAGGGTGGTTTTGAGGCTGAAGGCAGCAGGAAAGCCTGCAGCCCCCAGGTCTGTGGGACTACGCAAGCGGTTCCCAAAGAGCTTTAGAACAAAGCATAGTTTTCCCTGCTTGCTCTTTGGGCGTGGGACTGATCTCCAGCCATATGGCCATTTTTGTGCCTGGCGCGGCTCCAAGTGGGAAAGGGTGGTTTTGAGGCTGAAGGCAGCATGAAAGCCTGCAGCCCCCAGGTCTGTGGGGCTACGCAAGCGGTTCCCAAAGAGCTTTAGAACAAGGCCTAGTTTTCCCTGCTTGCTCCTTGGGCGTGGGACCGATCTCCAGCCGTATGGCCATTTTTGTGCCTGGCGCGGCGCCAAGTGGGAAGGGTGGTTTTGAGGCTGAAGGCAGCAGGAAAGCCTGCAGCCCCCAGGTGTGTGGGGCTACGCAAGCGGTTCCCAAAGAGCTTTAGAACAAGGCATAGTTTTCCCTGCTGGCTCTTTCGGCGTGGAAGCCATCTCCAGCCATATGGCTATTTTTGTGCCTGGCGCGGCGCCAAGTGGGAAATGGTAGTTTTGAGGCTGAAAGCAACAGGAAAGCCTGCAGCCCCCAGGTGTGTGGGGCTACGCAAGCGGTTCCCAAAGAGCTTTAGAACAAGGCATACTTTTCCCTGCTGGCTCCTTGGGCGTGGGACCCATCTCCAGCCATATGGCCATTTTTGTGCCTGGCGCGGCGCCAAGTGGGAAAGGGTGGTGTCGAGGCTGAAGGCAGCAGGAAAGCCCGCAGCCCCCAGGTCTGTGGGGCTACGCAAGCGGTTCCCAAAGAGCTTTAGAACAATGCATAGTTTTCCCTGCTAGCTCCTTGGGCGTGAAACCCCTCTCCAGCCATATGGCCATTTTTGTGCCTGGCGCGGCGCCAAGTGGGAAAGGGTGGTTTTGAGGCTGAAGGCAGCAGGAAAGCCTGCAGCCCCCAGGTGTGTGGGGCTACGCAAGCGGTTCCCAAAGAGCTTTAGAACAAGGCATAGTTTTCCCTGCAGGCTCCTTGGGCGGGGGACCCATCTGCAGCCGTATGGCCATTTTTGTGCCTGGCGAGGTGCCAAGTGGGAAAGGGTGGTTTTGAGGCTGAAGGCAGCAGGAAAGCCTGCAGCCCCCAGGTGTGTGGGGCTACGCAAGCGGTTCCCAAAGAGCTTTAGAACAAGGCATAATTTTCCCTGCTTGCTCTTTGGGCGTGGGACCGATCTCCAGCCGTATGGCCATTTTTGTGCCTGGCGCGGTGCCAATTGGGAAAGGGTGGTGTCAAGGCAGAAGGCAGCAGGAAAGCCCGCAGCCCCAGCTCTGTGGGGCTACCCAAGCGGTTCCCAAAGAGCTTTAGAACAAGGCATAGTTTTCCCTGCTGGCTCCTTGGGCGGGGGACCCATCTCCAGCCGTATGGCCATTTTTGTGCCTGGCGCGGCGCCAAGTGGGAAAGGGTGGTGTCAAGGCAGAAGGCAGCAGGAAAGCCTGCAGCCCCCAGGTGTGTGGGGCTACGCAAGCGGTTCCCAAAGAGCTTTAGAACAAGGCATAGTTTTCCCTGCTGGCTCTTTGGGCGTGGGACCCATCTCCAGCCGTATGGCCATTTTTGTGCCTGGCGCGGCGCCAAGTGGGAAAGGGTGGTTTTGAGGCTGAAGGCAGCAGGAAAGCCTGCAGCCCCCAGGTGTGTGGGGCTACGCAAGCGGTTCCCAAAGAGCTTCAGAACAAGGCCTAGTTTTCCCTGCTGGCTCCTTGGGCGTGGGACCCATGTCCAGCATATGGCCATTTTTGTGCCTGGCGCGGCGCCAAGTGGGAAAGGGTGGTTTTGAGGCTGAAGGCAGCAGGAAAGCCTGCAGCCCCCAGGTGTGTGGGGCTACGCAAGCACTTCCCAAAGAGCTTTAGAACAAGGCATAATTTTCCCTGCTGGCTCTTTGAGCGTGGGACCCATTTCCAGCCATATGGCCATTTTTGTGCCTGGCGCGGCGCCAAGTGGGAAGGGTGGTGTCGAGGCTGAAGGCAGCGGGAAAGCCTGCAGCCCCCAGGTGTGTGGGGCTACGCAAGCGGTTCCCAAAGAGCTTTAGAACAAGGCATAGTTTTCCCTGCTGGCTCTTTGGGCGTGGGAACCATGTCCAGACGTATGGCTATTTTTGTGCCTGGCGCGGCGCCAAGTGGGAAAGGGTAATTTTGAGGCTGAAAGCAGCAGGAAAGCCCGCAGCCCCCAGGTCTGTGGGGCTACGCAAGCGGTTCCCAAAGAGCTTTAGAAGAAGGCCTAGTTTTCCCTGCTGGCTCTTTGGGCGTGGGACCCATCTCCAGCCGTATGGCCATTTTTGTGCCTGGCGCGGCGCCAAGTGGGAAAGGGTGGTTTTGAGGCTGAAGGCAGCAGGAAAGCCTGCAGCCCCCAGGTGTGTGGGGCTACGCAAGCGGTTCCCAAAGAGGTTCAGAACAAGGCCTAGTTTTCCCTGCTGGCTCCTTGGGCGTGGGACCCATGTCCAGCATATGGCCATTTTTGTGCCTGGCGCGGCGCCAATTGGGAAAGGGTGGTTTTGAGGCTGAAGGCAGCAGGAAAGCCTGCAGCCCCCAGGTCTGTGGGGCTACGCAAGCGGTTCCCAAAGAGCTTTAGAACAAGGCATAGTTTTCCCTGCAGGCTCCTTGGGCGGGGGACCCATCTGCAGCCGTATGGCCATTTTTGTGCCTGGCGAGGTGCCAAGTGGGAAAGGGTGGTTTTGAGGCTGAAGGCAGCAGGAAAGCCTGCAGCCCCCAGGTCTCTGGGGCTATGCAAGCGGTTCCCAAAGAGCTTTAGAACAAGGCATAATTTTCCCTGCTTGCTCTTTGGGCGTGGGACCGATCTCCAGCCGTATGGCCATTTTTGTGCCTGGCGCGGTGCCAATTGGGAAAGGGTGGTGTCAAGGCAGAAGGCAGCAGGAAAGCCCGCAGCCCCAGCTCTGTGGGGCTACGCAAGCGGTTCCCAAAGAGCTTTAGAACAAGGCATAGTTTTCCCTGCAGGCTCCTTGGGCGGGGGACCCATCTGCAGCCGTATGGCCATTTTTGTGCCTGGCGAGGTGCCAAGTGGGAAAGGGTGGTTTTGAGGCTGAAGGCAGCAGGAAAGCCTGCAGCCCCCGGGTCTCTGGGGCTACGCAAGCAGTTCCCAAAGAGCTTTAGAACAAGGCATAATTTTCCCTGCTTGCTCTTTGGGCGTGGGACCGATCTCCAGCCGTATGGCCATTTTTGTGCCTGGCGCGGTGCCAATTGGGAAAGGGTGGTGTCAAGGCAGAAGGCAGCAGGAAAGCCCGCAGCCCCAGCTCTGTGGGGCTACCCAAGCGGTTCCCAAAGAGCTTTAGAACAAGGCCTAGTTTTCCCTGCTGGCTTCTTGGGCGGGGGACCCATCTCCAGCCGTATGGCCATTTTTGTGCCTGGCGAGGTGCCAAGTGGGAAAGGGTGGTTTTGAGGCTGAAGGCAGCAGGAAAGCCTGCAGCCCCCAGGTCTGTGGGGCTACGCAAGCGGTTCCCAAAGAGCTTTAGAACAAAGCATAGTTTTCCCTGCTTGCTCTTTGGGCGTGGGACTGATCTCCAGCCGTATGGCCATTTTTGTGCCTGGCGCGGCGCCAAGTGGGAAAGGGTGGTTTTGAGGCTGAAGGCAGCAGGAAAGCCTGCAGCCCCCAGGTCTGTGGGGCTACGCAAGCGGTTCCCAAAGAGCTTTAGAACAAGGCATAGTTTTCCCTGCTTGCTCTTTGGGCGTGGGACCGATCTCCAGACGTATGGCCATTTTTGTGCCTGGCGCGGCGCCAAGTGGAAAGGGTGGTTTTGAGGCTGAAGGCAGCAGGAAAGCCTGCAGCCCCCAGGTGTGTGGGGCTACGCAAGCGGTTCCCAAAGAGCTTTAGAACAAGGCATAGTTTTCCCTGCTGGCTCTTTGGGCGTGGAAGCCATCTCCAGCCGTATGGCTATTTTTGTGCCTGGCGCGGCGCCAAGTGGGAAAGGGTAGTTTTGAGGCTGAAAGCAACAGGAAAGCCTGCAGCCCCCAGGTGTGTGGGGCTACGCAAGCGGTTCCCAAAGAGCTTTAGAACAAGGCCTAGTTTTCCCTGCTGGCTCCTTGGGCGTGGGACCCATCTCCAGCCATATGGCCATTTTTGTGCCTGGCGCGGCGCCAAGTGGGAAAGGGTGGTGTCGAGGCTGAAGGCAGCAGGAAAGCCCGCAGCCCCCAGGTCTGTGGGGCTACGCAAGCGGTTCCCAAAGAGCTTTAGAACAATGCATAGTTTTCCCTGCTAGCTCCTTGGGCGTGAAACCCCTCTCCAGCCATATGGCCATTTTTGTGCCTGGCGCGGCGCCAATTGGGAAAGGGTGGTTTTGAGGCTGAAGGCAGCAGGAAAGCCTGCAGCCCCCAGGTGTGTGGGGCTACGCAAGCGGTTCCCAAAGAGCTTTAGAACAAGGCATAGTTTTCCCTGCAGGCTCCTTGGGCGGGGGACCCATCTGCAGCCGTATGGCCATTTTTGTGCTTGGCGCGGTGCCAATTGGGAAAGGGTGGTGTCAAGGCAGAAGGCAGCAGGAAAGCCCGCAGCCCCAGCTCTGTGGGGCTACGCAAGCGGTTCCCAAAGAGCTTTAGAACAAGGCATAGTTTTCCCTGCTGGCTCCTTGGGCGGGGGACCCATCTCCAGCCGTATGGCCATTTTTGTGCCTGGCGAGGTGCCAAGTGGGAAAGGGTGGTTTTGAGGCTGAAGGCAGCAGGAAAGCCTGCAGCCCCCAGGTGTGTGGGGCTACGCAAGCGGTTCCCAAAGAGCTTTAGAACAAAGCATAGTTTTCCCTGCTTGCTCTTTGGGCGTGGGACCGATCTCCAGCCGTATGGCCATTTTTGTGCCTGGCGCGGCTCCAAGTGGGAAAGGGTGGTGTCAAGGCAGAAGGCAGCATGAAAGCCTGCAGCCCCCAGGTCTGTGGGGCTACGCAAGCGGTTCCCAAAGAGCTTTAGAACAAGGCATAGTTTTCCCTGCTGGCTCTTTGGGCGTGGGACCCATCTCCAGCCGTATGGCCATTTTTGTGCCTGGCGCGGCGCCAAGTGGGAAAGGGTGGTTTTGAGGCTGAAGGCAGCAGGAAAGCCTGCAGCCCCCAGGTGTGTGGGGCTACGCAAGCGGTTCCCAAAGAGCTTCAGAACAAGGCCTAGTTTTCCCTGCTGGCTCCTTGGGCGTGGGACCCATGTCCAGCATATGGCCATTTTTGTGCCTGGCGCGGCGCCAAGTGGGAAAGGGTGGTTTTGAGGCTGAAGGCAGCAGGAAAGCCTGCAGCCCCCAGGTCTGTGGGGCTACGCAAGCGGTTCCCAAAGAGCTTCAGAACAAGCCATAGTTTTCCATGCTGGCTCTTTGAGCGTGGGACCCATTTCAAGCCATATGGCCATTTTTGTGCCTGGCGCGGCGCCAAGTGGGAAGGGTGGTGTCGCGGCTGAAGGCAGTGGGAAAGCCTGCAGCCCCCAGGTGTGTGGGGCTACGCAAGCGGTTCCCAAAGAGCTTTAGAACAAGGCATAGTTTTCCCTGCTGGCTCTTTGGGCGTGGGACCCATTTCCAGACGTATGGCTATTTTTGTGCCTGGCGCGGCGCCAAGTGGGAAAGGGTAATTTTGAGGCTGAAAGCAGCAGGAAAGCCCGCAGCCCCCAGGTCTGTGGGGCTACGCAAGCGGTTCCCAAAGAGCTTTAGAACAAGGCATAGTTTTTCCTGCTGGCTCTTTGGGCGTGGGACCCATCTCCAGCCGTATGGCCATTTTTGTGCCTGGCGCGGCGCCAAGTGGGAAAGGGTGGTTTTGAGGCTGAAGGCAGCAGGAAAGCCTGCAGCCCCCAGGTCTGTGGGGCTACGCAAGCGGTTCCCAAAGAGGTTCAGAACAAGGCCTAGTTTTCCCTGCTGGCTCCTGGGACGTGGGACCCATGTCCAGCATATGGCCATTTTTGTGCCTGGCGCGGCGTCAATTGGGAAAGGGTGGTTTTGAGGCTGAAGGCAGCAGGAAAGCCTGCAGCCCCCAGGTCTGTGGGGCTACGCAAGCGGTTCCCAAAGAGCTTTAGAACAAGGCATAGTTTTCCCTGCAGGCTCCTTGGGCGGGGGAACCATCTGCAGCCGTATGGCCATTTTTGTGCCTGGCGAGGTGCCAATTGGGAAAGGGTGGTTTTGAGGCTGAAGGCAGCAGGAAAGCCTGCAGCCCCCAGGTCTCTGGGGCTATGCAAGCGGTTCCCAAAGAGCTTCAGAACATGGCCTAGTTTTCCCTGCTTGCTCTTTGGGCGTGGGACCGATCTCCAGCCGTATGGCCATTTTTGTGCCTGGCGCGGCACCAAGTGGGAAAGGGTGGTGTCAAGGCAGAAGGCAGCATGAAAGCCTGCAGCCCCCAGGTGTGTGGGGCTACGCAAGCGGTTCCCAAAGAGCTTTAGAACAAGGCATAGTTTTCCCTGCTGGCTCTTTGAGCGTGGAAGCCATCTCCAGCCGTATGGCCATTTTTGTGCCTGGCGCGGCGCCAAGTGGGAAAGGGTGGTTTTGAGGCTGAAGGCAGCAGGAAAGCCTGCAGCCCCCAGGTGTGTGGGGCTACGCAAGCGGTTCCCAAAGAGCTTCAGAACAAGGCCTAGTTTTCCCTGCTGGCTCCTTGGGCGGGGGACCCATGTCCAGCATATGGCCATTTTTGTGCCTGGCGCGGCGCCAAGTGGGAAAGGGTGGTTTTGAGGCTGAAGGCAGCAGGAAAGCCTGCAGCCCGCAGGTCTGTGGGGCTACGCAAGCGGTTTCCAAAGAGCTTTAGAACAAGGCATAGTTTTCCCTGCAGGCTCCTGGGGCGGGGGACCCATCTGCAGCCGTATGGCCATTTTTGTGCCTGGCGCGGCGCCAAGTGGGAAAGGGTGGTTTTGAGGCTGAAGGCAGCAGGAAAGCCTGCAGCCCCCAGGTCTCTGGGGCTATGCAAGCGGTTCCCAAAGAGCTTTAGAACAAGGCATAATTTTCCCTGTTTGCTCTTTGGGCGTGGGACCGATCTCCAGCCGTATGGCCATTTTTGTGCCTGGCGCGGTGCCAATTGGGGAAGGGTGGTGTCAAGGCAGAAGGCAGCAGGAAAGCCCGCAGCCCCAGCTCTGTGGGGCTACCCAAGCGATTCCCAAAGAGCTTTAGAACAAGGCATAGTTTTCCCTGCTGGCTCCTTGGCCGGGGGACCCATCTCCAGCCGTATGGCCATTTTTGTGCCTGGCGAGGTGCCAAGTGTGAAAGGGTGGTTTTGAGGCTGAAGGCAGCAGGAAAGCCTGCAGCCCCCAGGTCTGTGGGACTACGCAAGCGGTTCCCAAAGAGCTTTAGAACAAAGCATAGTTTTCCCTGCTGGCTCTTTGGGCGTGGGACCGATCTCCAGCCGTATGGCCATTTTTGTGCCTGGCGCGGCGCCAAGTGGGAAAGGGTGGTGTCAAGGCAGAAGGCAGCATGAAAGCCTGCAGCCCCCAGGTCTGTGGGGCTACGCAAGCGGTTCCCAAAGAGCTTTAGAACAAGGCCTAGTTTTCCCTGCTGGCTCTTTGGGCGTGGGACCCATCTCCAGCCGTATGGCCATTTTTGTGCCTGGCGCGGCGCCAAGTGGGAAAGGGTGGTTTTGAGGCTGAAGGCAGCAGGAAAGCCTGCAGCCCCCAGGTCTGTGGGGCTACGCAAGCGGTTCCCAAAGAGCTTTAGAACGAGGCCTAGTGTTCCCTGCTGGCTCCTTGGGCGTGGGACCCATGTCCAGCATATGGCCATTTTTGTGCCTGGCGCGGCGCCAAGTGGGAAAGGGTGGTTTTGAGGCTGAAGGCAGCAGGAAAGCCTGTAGCCCGCAGGTCTGTGGGGCTACGCAAGCGGTTCCCAAAGAGCTTTAGAACAAGGCATAATTTTCCCTGCTGGCTCTTTGAGCGTGGGACCCATTTCCAGCCATATGGCCATTTTTGTGCCTGGCGCGGCGCCAAGTGGGAAGGGTGGTTTTGAGGCTGAAGGCAGCAGGAAAGCCTGCAGCCCCCAGGTGTGTGGGGCTACGCAAGCGGTTCCCAAAGAGCTTTAGAACAAGGCATAGCTTTCCCTGCTGGCTCTTTGGGCGTGGGACCCATTTCCAGACGTATGGCCATTTTTGTGCCTGGCGCGGTGCCAATTGGGAAAGGGTGGTGTCAAGGCAGAAGGCAGCAGGAAAGCCCGCAGCCCCAGCTCTGTGGGGCTACCCAAGCGGTTCCCAAAGAGCTTTAGAACAAGGCCTAGTTTTCCCTGCTGGCTCCTTGGGCGGGGGACCCATCTCCAGCCGTATGGCCATTTTTGTGCCTGGCAAGGTGCCAAGTGGGAAAGGGTGGTTTTGAGGCTGAAGGCAGCAGGAAAGCCTGCAGCCCCCAGGTCTGTGGGGCTACGCAAGCGGTTCCCAAAGAGCTTTAGAACAAAGCATAGTTTTCCCTGCTTGCTCTTTGGGCGTGGGACCGATCTCCAGCCGTATGGCCATTTTTGTGCCTGGCGCGGCGCCAAGTGGGAAAGGGTGGTGTCAAGGCAGAAGGCAGCATGAAAGCCTGCAGCCCCCAGGTGTGTGGGGCTACGCAAGCGGTTCCCAAAGAGCTTTAGAACAAGGCATAGTTTTCCCTGCTGGCTCTTTGTGCGTGGGACCCATCTCCAGCCCTATGGCCATTTTTGTGCCTGGCGCGGCGCCAAGTGGGAAAGGGTGGTTTTGAGGCTGAAGGCAGCAGGAAAGCCTGCAGCCCCCAGGTCTGTGGGGCTACGCAAGCGGTTCCCAAAGAGCTTCAGAACAAGGCCTAGTTTTCCCTGCTGGCTCCTTGGGCGTGGGACCCATGTCCAGCATATGGCCATTTTTGTGCCTGGCGCGGCGCCAAGTGGGAAAGGGTGGTTTTGAGACTGAAGGCAGCAGGAAAGCCTGTAGCCCGCACGTCTGTGGGGCTACGCAAGCGGTTCCCAAAGAGCTTTAGAACAAGGCATAATTTTCCCTGCTGGCTCTTTGAGCGTGGGACCCATTTCCAGCCATATGGCCATTTTTGTGCCTGGCGCGGCGCCAAGTGGGAAGGGTGGTGTCGAGGCTGAAGGCAGCGGGAAAGCCTGCAGCCCCCAGGTGTGTGGGGCTACGCAAGCGGTTCCCAAAGAGCTTTAGAACAAGGCCTAGTTTTCCCTGCTAGCTCGTTGGGCGGGGGACCCATCTCCAGCCATATGGCCATTTTGGTGCCTGGCGCGGCGCCAAGTGGGAAAGGGTGGTTTTGAGGCTGAAGGCAGCAGGAAAGCCTGCAGGCCCCAGGTGTGTGGGGCTACGCAAGCACTTCCCAAAGAGCTTTAGAACAAGGCATAGTTTTCCCTGCTGGCTCTTTGGGCGGGGGACCCATCTCCAGCCATATGGCCATTTTGGTGCCTGGCGCGGCGCCAAGTGGGAAAGGGTGGTTTTGAGGCTGAAGGCAGCAGGAAAGCCTGCAGCCCCCAGGTCTGTGGGGCTACGCAAGCGGTTCCCAAAGAGCTTTAGAACAAGGCATAGTTTTCCCTGCAGGCTCCTTGGGCGTGGGACCCATCTCCAGCCATATGGCCATTTTTGTGCCTGGCGCGGCGCCAAGTGGGAAAGGGTGGTTTTGAGGCTGAAGGCAGCAGGAAAGCCTGCAGCCCCCGGGTCTGTGGGGCTACGCAAGCGGTTCCCAAAGAGCTTTAGAACAAGGTATAATTTTCCCTGCTTGCTCTTTGGGCGTGGGACCGACCTCCAGCCGTATGGCCATTTTTGTGCCTGGCGCGGCGCCAAGTGGGAAAGGGTGGTGTCAAGGCAGAAGGCAGCAGGAAAGCCCGCAGCCCCCAGGTGTGTGGGGCTACGCAAGCGGTTCCCAAAGAGCTTCAGAACAAGGCATAGTTTTCCCAGCAGGCTCCTTGGGCGTGGGACCCATCTCCAGCGGTATGGCCATTTTTGTGCCTGGCGAGGTGCCAAGTGGGAAAGGGTTGTGTCAAGGCAGAAGGCAGCGGGAAAGCCTGCAGCCCCCAGGTCTGTGGGGCTACGCAAGCGGTTCCCAAAGAGCTTTAGAACAAGGCATAGTTTTCCCTGCTGGCTCTTTGGGCGTGGGACCCATGTCCAGCCGTATGGCCATTTTTGTCCCTGGCGCGGCGCCAATTGGGAAAGGTTGGTGTCAAGGCAGAAGGCAGCAGGAAAGCCTGCAGGCCCCAGGTGTGTGGGGCTACGCAAGCACTTCCCAAAGAGCTTTAGAACAAGGCATAGTTTTCCCTGCTGGCTCTTTGGGCGTGGGACCCATTTCCAGACGTATGGCTATTTTTGTGCCTGGCGCGGCGCCAAGTGGGAAAGGGTGGTTTTGAGGCTGAAGGCAGCAGGAAAGCCTGCAGCCCCCAGGTCTGTGGGGCTATGCAAGCAGTTCCAAAAGAGCTTTAGAAGAAGGCATAATTTTCCCTGCTGGCTCTTTGGGCGGGGGACCCATTTCCAGCCGTATGGCCATTTTTGTGCCTGGCGAGGTGCCAAGTGGGAAAGTGTGGTTTTGAGGAAGAAGGCATCAGGAAAGCCTGCAGCCCCCAGGTCTGTGGGGCTACGCAAGCGGTTCCCAAAGAGCTTCAGAACAAGGCATATTTTTCCCTGCTGGCTCTTTGAGCTTGGAAGCCATCTCCAGCCATATGGCCATTTTTGTGCCTGGCGCGGCGCCAAGTGGGAAAGGGTGGTTTTGAGGCTGAAGGCAGCAGGAAAGCCTGCAGCCCCCGGGTCTGTGGGGCTACCCAAGCGGTTCCCAAAGAGCTTTAGAACAAGGCATAGTTTTCCCTGCTGGCTCCTTGGGCGTGGGACCCATCTCCAGCCATATGGCCTTTTTTGTGCCTGGAGCGTCGCCAAGTGGGAAAGGGTGGTTTTGAGGCTGAAGGCAGCAGGAAAGCCTGCAGCCCCCAGGTGTGTGGGGCTACGCAAGCGGTTCCCAAAGAGCTTTAGAACAAGGCCTAGTTTTCCCTGCAGGCTCTTTGGGCGTGTGACCCATTTCCAGCCATATGGCCATTTTTGTGCCTGGCGTGGCGCCAAGTGGGAAAGGGTAGTTTTGAGGCTGAAAGCAGCAGGAAAGCCTGCAGCCCCCAGGTGTGTGGGGCTACGCAAGCGGTTCCCAAAGAGCTTTAGAACAAGGCCTAGTTTTCCCTGCTTGCTCCTTGGGCGTGGGACCCATCTCCAGCCATATGGCCATTTTTGTGCCTGGCGCGGCGCCAAGTGGGAAAGGGTGGTTTTGAGGCTGAAGGCAGCAGGAAAGCCTGCAGCCCCCGGGTCTGTGGGGCTATGCAAGCACTTCCCAAAGAGCTTTAGAACAAGGCATAATTTTCCCTGCTGGCTCTTTGGGCGTGGGACTCATCTCCAGCCATAGGGCATATTTGTGCCTGGCGCGGCGCCAAGTGGGAAAGGGTGGTTTTGAGGCTGAAGGCAGCAGGAACGCCTGCAGCCCCCGGGTCTGTGGGGCTATGCAAGCACTTCCCAAAGAGCTTTAGAACAAGGCATAGTTTTCCCTGCTGGCTCTTTGGCCGTGGGACCCATGTCCAGCCATATGGCCATTTTTGTGCCTGGCGCGGCGCCAAGTGGGAAAGGGTGGTGTCGAGGCTGGAGGCAGCAGGAAATCCTGCAGCCCCCAGGTCTGTGGGGCTACGCAAGCGGTTCCCAAAGAGCTTTAGAACAAGGCCTAGTTTTCCCTGCTAGCTCCTTGGGCGTGAAACCCCTCTCCAGCCATATGGCCATTTTGGTGCCTGGCGCGGCGCCAAGTGGGAAAGGGTGGTTTTGAGGCTGAAGGCAGCAGGAAAGCCTGCAGCCCCCAGGTGTGTGGGGCTACGCAAGCACTTCCCAAAGAGCTTTAGAACAAGGCATAGTTTTCCCTGCTGGCTCCTTGGGCGTGGGACCCATCTCCAGCCATATGGCCTTTTTTGTGCCTGGAGCGTCGCCAAGTGGGAAAGGGTGGTTTTGAGGCTGAAGGCAGCAGGAAAGCCTGCAGCCCCCAGGTGTGTGGGGCTACGCAAGCGGTTCCCAAAGAGCTTTAGAACAAGGCATAGTTTTCCCTGCAGGCTCTTTGGACGTGTGACCCATTTCCAGCCATATGGCCATTTTTGTGCCTGGCGTGGCGCCAAGTGGGAAAGGGTAGTTTTGAGGCTGAAAGCAGCAGGAAAGCCTGCAGCCCCCAGGTGTGTGGGGCTACGCAAGCGGTTCCCAAAGAGCTTTAGAACAAGGCCTAGTTTTCCCTGCTTGCTCCTTGGGCGTGGGACCCATCTCCAGCCATATGGCCATTTTTGTGCCTGGCGCGGCGCCAAGTGGGAAAGGGTGGTTTTGAGGCTGAAGGCAGCAGGAAAGCCTGCAGCCCCCAGGTCTGTGGGGCTATGCAAGCAGTTCCAAAAGAGCTTTAGAAGAAGGCATAATTTTCCCTGCTGGCTCTTTGGGCGGGGGACCCATGTCCAGACGTATGGCCATTTTTGTGCCTGGCGAGGTGCCAAGTGGGAAAGTGTGGTTTTGAGGAAGAAGGCATCAGGAAAGCCTGCAGCCCCCAGGTCTGTGGGGCTACGCAAGCGGTTCCCAAAGAGCTTCAGAACAAGGCATATTTTTCCCTGCTGGCTCTTTGAGCTTGGAAGCCATCTCCAGCCATATGGCCATTTTTGTGCCTGGCGCGGCGCCAAGTGGGAAAGGGTGGTTTTGAGGCTGAAGGCAGCAGGAAAGCCTGCAGCCCCCGGGTCTGTGGGGCTACCCAAGCGGTTCCCAAAGAGCTTTAGAACAAGGCATAGTTTTCCCTGCTGGCTCCTTGGGCGTGGGACCCATCTCCAGCCATATGGCCTTTTTTGTGCCTGGAGCGTCGCCAAGTGGGAAAGGGTGGTTTTGAGGCTGAAGGCAGCAGGAAAGCCTGCAGCCCCCAGGTCTGTGGGGCTACGCAAGCGGTTCCCAAAGAGCTTTAGAACAAGGCATAGTTTTCCCTGCAGGCTCTTTGGGCGTGTGACCCATTTCCAGCCATATGGCCATTTTTGTGCCTGGCGTGGCGCCAAGTGGGAAAGGGTAGTTTTGAGGCTGAAAGCAGCAGGAAAGCCTGCAGCCCCCAGGTGTGTGGGGCTACGCAAGCGGTTCCCAAAGAGCTTTAGAACAAGGCCTAGTTTTCCCTGCTTGCTCCTTGGGCGTGGGACCCCTCTCCAGCCATATGGCCATTTTTGTGCCTGGCGCGGCGCCAAGTGGGAAAGGGTGGTTTTGAGGCTGAAGGCAGCAGGAAAGCCTGCAGCCCCCGGGTCTGTGGGGCTATGCAAGCACTTCCCAAAGAGCTTTAGAACAAGGCATAGTTTTCCCTGCTGGCTCTTTGGGCGTGGGACTCATCTCCAGCCATAGGGCATATTTGTGCCTGGCGCGGCGCCAAGTGGGAAAGGGTGGTTTTGAGGCTGAAGGCAGCAGGAACGCCTGCAGCCCCCGGGTCTGTGGGGCTATGCAAGCACTTCCCAAAGAGCTTTAGAACAAGGCATAGTTTTCCCTGCTGGCTCTTTGGCCGTGGGACCCATGTCCAGCCATATGGCCATTTTTGTGCCTGGCGCGGCGCCAATTGGGAAAGGTTGGTGTCAAGGCAGAAGGCAGCAGGAAAGCCTGCAGCCCCCAGGTGTGTGGGGCTACGCAAGCGGTTCCCAAAGAGCTTTAGAACAAGGCATAGTTTTCCCTGCAGGCTCTTTGGGCGTGGGACCCCTCTCCAGCCGTATGGCCATTTTTGTGCCTGGCGCGGCGCCAAGTGGGAAAGGGTGGTTTTGAGGCTGAAGGCAGCAGGAAAGCCTGCAGCCCCCAGGTGTGTGGGGCTACGCAAGCGGTTCCCAAAGAGCTTCAGAACAAGGCCTACTTTTCCCTGCTGGCTCCTTGGGCGTGGGACCCATGTCCAGCCATATGGCCATTTTTGTCCCTGGCGCGGCGCCAAGTGGGAAAGGGTGGTTTTGAGGCTGAAGGCAGCAGGAAAGCCTGCAGCCCCCAGGTCTGTGGGGCTACGCAAGCGGTTCCCAAAGAGCTTTAGAACAAGGCATAATTTTCCCTGCTGGCTCTTTGGGCGTGGAAGCCATCTCCAGCCATATGGCCATTTTTGTGCCTGGCGCGGCGCCAAGTGGGAAAGGGTGGTTTTGAGGCTGAAGGCAGCAGGAAAGCCTGCAGCCCCCAGGTCTGTGGGGCTACGCAAGCACTTCCCAAAGAGCTTTAGAACAAGGCATAGTTTTCCCTGCTGGCTCCTTGGGCGTGGGACCCATCTCCAGCCATATGGCCATTTTTGTGCCTGGCGCGTCGCCAAGTGGGAAAGGGTGGTGTCGAGGCTGAAGGCAGCGGGAAAGCCTGCAGCCCCCAGGTCTGTGGGGCTACGCAAGCGGTTCCCAAAGAGCTTTAGAACAAGGCATAGTTTTCCCTGCTGGCTCTTTGGGCGTGGGACCCATTTCCAGACGTATGGCTATTTTTGTGCCTGGCGCGGCGCCAAGTGGGAAAGGGTGGTTTTGAGGCTGAAGGCAGCAGGAAAGCCTGCAGCCCCCAGGTCTGTGGGGCTATGCAAGCAGTTCCAAAAGAGCTTTAGAACAATGCATAATTTTCCCTGCTGGCTCTTTGGGCGGGGGACCCATTTCCAGCCGTATGGCCATTTTTGTGCCTGGCGCGGCGCCAAGTGGGAAAGGGTGGTTTTGAGGCTGAAGGCAGCAGGAAAGCCTGCAGCCCCCAGGTGTGTGGGGCTACCCAAGCGGTTCCCAAAGAGCTTTAGAACAAGGCATAGTTTTCCCTGATGGCTTTTTGGGCGTGGGACTCATCTCCAGCCATAGGGCATATTTGTGCCTGGCGCGGCGCCAAGTGGGAAAGGGTGGTTTTGAGGCTGAAGGCAGCAGGAACGCCTGCAGCCCCCGGGTCTGTGGGGCTATGCAAGCACTTCCCAAAGAGCTTTAGAACAAGGCATAGTTTTCCCTGCTGGCTCTTTGGCCGTGGGACCCATGTCCAGCCATATGGCCATTTTTGTGCCTGGCGCGGCGCCAAGTGGGAAAGGGTGGTGTCGAGGCTGGAGGCAGCAGGAAATCCTGCAGCCCCCAGGTCTGTGGGGCTACGCAAGCGGTTCCCAAAGAGCTTTAGAACAAGGCCTAGTTTTCCCTGCTAGCTCCTTGGGCGTGAAACCCCTCTCCAGCCATATGGCCATTTTGGTGCCTGGCGCGGCGCCAAGTGGGAAAGGGTGGTTTTGAGGCTGAAGGCAGCAGGAAAGCCTGCAGCCCCCAGGTGTGTGGGGCTACGCAAGCACTTCCCAAAGAGCTTTAGAACAAGGCATAGTTTTCCCTGCTGGCTCCTTCGGCGTGGGACCCATCTCCAGCCGTATGGCCTTTTTTGTGCCTGGAGCGTCGCCAAGTGGGAAAGGGTGGTTTTGAGGCTGAAGGCAGCAGGAAAGCCTGCAGCCCCCAGGTGTGTGGGGCTACGCAAGCGGTTCCCAAAGAGCTTTAGAACAAGGCATAGTTTTCCCTGCAGGCTCTTTGGACGTGTAACCCATTTCCAGCCATATGGCCATTTTTGTGCCTGGCGTGGCGCCAAGTGGGAAAGGGTAGTTTTGAGGCTGAAAGCAGCAGGAAAGCCTGCAGCCCCCAGGTGTGTGGGGCTACGCAAGCGGTTCCCAAAGAGCTTTAGAACAAGGCCTAGTTTTCCCTGCTTGCTCCTTGGGCGTGGGACCCATCTCCAGCCATATGGCCATTTTTGTGCCTGGCGCGGCGCCAAGTGGGAAAGGGTGGTTTTGAGGCTGAAGGCAGCAGGAAAGCCTGCAGCCCCCGGGTCTGTAGGGCTATGCAAGCACTTCCCAAAGAGCTTTAGAACAAGGCATAGTTTTCCCTGCTGGCTCTTTGGGCGTGGGACTCATCTCCAGCCATAGGGCATATTTGTGCCTGGCGCGGCGCCAAGTGGGAAAGGGTGGTTTTGAGGCTGAAGGCAGCAGGAACGCCTGCAGCCCCCGGGTGTGTGGGGCTATGCAAGCACTTCCCAAAGAGCTTTAGAACAAGGCATAGTTTTCCCTGCTGGCTCTTTGGCCGTGGGACCCATGTCCAGCCATATGGCCATTTTTGTGCCTGGCGAGGTGCCAAGTGGGAAAGGGTGGTGTCGAGGCTGGAGGCAGCAGGAAAGCCTGCAGCCCCCAGGTGTGTGGGGCTACGCAAGCGGTTCCCAAAGAGCTTTAGAACAAGGCCTAGTTTTCCCTGCTAGCTCCTTGGGGGTGAAACCCCTCTCCAGCCATATGGCCATTTTGGTGCCTGGCGCGGCGCCAAGTGGGAAAGGGTGGTTTTGAGGCTGAAGGCAGCAGGAAAGCCTGCAGCCCCCAGGTGTGTGGGGCTACGCAAGCGGTTCCCAAAGAGCTTTAGAACAAGGCATAGTTTTCCCTGCAGGCTCCTTGGGCGTGGGACCCATCTCCAGCCATATGGCCTTTTTTGTGCCTGGCGCGGCGCCGAGTGCGAAAGGGTGGTTTTGAGGCTGAAGGCAGCAGGAAAGCCTGCAGCCCCCAGGTGTGTGGGGCTACGCAAGCGGTTCCCAAAGAGCTTTAGAACAAGGCATAGTTTTCCCTGCAGGCTCTTTGGGCGTGTGACCCATTTCCAGCCATATGGCCATTTTTGTGCCTGGCGTGGCGCCAAGTGGGAAAGGGTAGTTTTGAGGCTGAAAGCAGCAGGAAAGCCTGCAGCCCCCAGGTGTGTGGGGCTACGCAAGCGGTTCCCAAAGAGCTTTAGAACAAGGCCTAGTTTTCCCTGCTTGCTCCTTGGGCGTGGGACCCATCTCCAGCCATATGGCCATTTTTGTGCCTGGCGCGGCGCCAAGTGGGAAAGGGTGGTTTTGAGGCTGAAGGCAGCAGGAAAGCCTGCAGCCTCCGGGTCTGTGGGGCTATGCAAGCACTTCCCAAAGAGCTTTAGAACAAGGCAGAGTTTTCCCTGCTGGCTCTTTGGGCGTGGGACTCATCTCCAGCCATAGGGCATATTTGTGCCTGGCGCGGCGCCAAGTGGGAAAGGGTGGTTTTGAGGCTGAAGGCAGCAGGAACGCCTGCAGCCCCCGGGTCTGTGGGGCTATGCAAGCACTTCCCAAAGAGCTTTAGAACAAGGCATAGTTTTCCCTGCTGGCTCTTTGGCCGTGGGACCCATGTCCAGCCATATGGCCATTTTTGTGCCTGGCGCGGCGCCAAGTGGGAAAGGGTAGTGTCGAGGCTGGAGGCAGCAGGAAAGCCTGCAGCCCCCAGGTCTGTGGGGCTACGCAAGCGGTTCCCAAAGAGCTTTAGAACAAGGCCTAGTTTTCCCTGCTAGCTCCTTGGGCGTGAAACCCCTCTCCAGCCATATGGCCATTTTGGTGCCTGGCGCCGCGCCAAGTGGGAAAGGGTGGTTTTGAGGCTGAAGGCAGCAGGAAAGCCTGCAGCCCCCAGGTGTGTGGGGCTACGCAAGCACTTCCCAAAGAGCTTTAGAACAAGGCATAGTTTTCCCTGCTGGCTCCTTGGGCGTGGGACCCATCTCCAGCCATATGGCCTTTTTTGTGCCTGGAGCGTCGCCAAGTGGGAAAGGGTGGTTTTGAGGCTGAAGGCAGCAGGAAAGCCTGCAGCCCCCAGGTGTGTGGGGCTACGCAAGCGGTTCCCAAAGAGCTTTAGAACAAGGCATAGTTTTCCCTGCAGGCTCTTTGGACGTGTGACCCATTTCCAGCCATATGGCCATTTTTGTGCCTGGCGTGGCGCCAAGTGGGAAAGGGTAGTTTTGAGGCTGAAAGCAGCAGGAAAGCCTGCAGCCCCCAGGTGTGTGGGGCTACGCAAGCGGTTCCCAAAGAGCTTTAGAACAAGGCCTAGTTTTCCCTGCTTGCTCCTTGGGCGTGGGACCCATCTCCAGCCATATGGCCATTTTTGTGCCTGGCGCGGCGCCAATTGGGAAAGGTTGGTGTCAAGGCAGAAGGCAGCAGGAAAGCCTGCAGCCCCCAGGTCTGTGGGGCTACGCAAGCGGTTCCCAAAGAGCTTTAGAACAAGGCATAGTTTTCCCTGCAGGCTCTTTGGGCGTGGGACCCCTCTCCAGCCGTATGGCCATTTTTGTGCCTGGCGCGGCGCCAAGTGGGAAAGGGTGGTTTTGAGGCTGAAGGCAGCAGGAAAGCCTGCAGCCCCCAGGTGTGTGGGGCTACGCAAGCGGTTCCCAAAGAGCTTCAGAACAAGGCCTAGTTTTCCCTGCTGGCTCCTTGGGCGTGGGACCCATGTCCAGCCATATGGCCATTTTTGTCCCTGGCGCGGCGCCAAGTGGGAAAGGGTGGTTTTGAGGCTGAAGGCAGCAGGAAAGCCTGCAGCCCCCAGGTCTGTGGGGCTACGCAAGCGGTTCCCAAAGAGCTTTAGAACAAGGCATAATTTTCCCTGCTGGCTCTTTGGGCGTGGAAGCCATCTCCAGCCATATAGCCATTTTTGTGCCTGGCGCGGCGCCAAGTGGGAAAGGGTGGTTTTGAGGCTGAAGGCAGCAGGAAAGCCTGCAGCCCCCAGGTCTGTGGGGCTACGCAAGCACTTCCCAAAGAGCTTTAGAACAAGGCATAGTTTTCCCTGCTGGCTCCTTGGGCGTGGGACCCATCTCCAGCCATATGGCCATTTTTGTGCCTGGCGCGTCGCCAAGTGGGAAAGGGTGGTGTCGAGGCTGAAGGCAGCGGGAAAGCCTGCAGCCCCCAGGTCTGTGGGGCTACGCAAGCGGTTCCCAAAGAGCTTTAGAACAAGGCATAGTTTTCCCTGCTGGCTCTTTGGGCGTGGGACCCATTTCCAGACGTATGGCTATTTTTGTGCCTGGCGCGGCGCCAAGTGGGAAAGGGTGGTTTTGAGGCTGAAGGCAGCAGGAAAGCCTGCAGCCCCCAGGTCTGTGGGGCTATGCAAGCAGTTCCAAAAGAGCTTTAGAAGAAGGCATAATTTTCCCTGCTGGCTCTTTGGGCGGGGGACCCATTTCCAGCCGTATGGCCATTTTTGTGCCTGGCGAGGTGCCAAGTGGGAAAGTGTGGTTTTGAGGCTGAAGGCATCAGGAAAGCCTGCAGCCCCCAGGTCTGTGGGGCTACGCAAGCGGTTCCCAAAGAGCTTCAGAACAAGGCATATTTTTCCCTTCTGGCTCTTTGAGCTTGGAAGCCATCTCCAGCCATATGGCCATTTTTGTGCCTGGCGCGGCGCCAAGTGGGAAAGGGTGGTTTTGAGGCTGAAGGCAGCAGGAAAGCCTGCAGCCCCCAGGTCTGTGGGGCTACCCAAGCGGTTCCCAAAGAGCTTTAGAACAAGGCATAGTTTTCCCTGCTGGCTCCTTCGGCGTGGGACCCATCTCCAGCCATATGGCCTTTTTTGTGCCTGGAGCGTCGCCAAGTGGGAAAGGGTGGTTTTGAGGCTGAAGGCAGCAGGAAAGCCTGCAGCCCCCAGGTGTGTGGGGCTACGCAAGCGGTTCCCAAAGAGCTTTAGAACAAGGCATAGTTTTCCCTGCTGGCTCTTTGGGCGTGTGACCCATTTCCAGCCATATGGCCATTTTTGTGCCTGGCGTGGCGCCAAGTGGGAAAGGGTAGTTTTGAGGCTGAAAGCAGCAGGAAAGCCTGCAGCCCCCAGGTGTGTGGGGCTACGCAAGCGGTTCCCAAAGAGCTTTAGAACAAGGCCTAGTTTTCCCTGCTTGCTCCTTGGGCGTGGGACCCATCTCCAGCCATATGGCCATTTTTGTGCCTGGCGCGGCGCCAAGTGGGAAAGGGTGGTTTTGAGGCTGAAGGCAGCAGGAAAGCCTGCAGCCCCCGGGTCTGTGGGGCTATGCAAGCACTTCCCAAAGAGCTTTAGAACAAGGCAGAGTTTTCCCTGCTGGCTCTTTGGGCGTGGGACTCATCTCCAGCCATAGGGCATATTTGTGCCTGGCGCGGCGCCAAGTGGGAAAGGGTGGTTTTGAGGCTGAAGGCAGCAGGAACGCCTGCAGCCCCCGGGTCTGTGGGGCTATGCAAGCACTTCCCAAAGAGCTTTAGAACAAGGCATAGTTTTCCCTGCTGGCTCTTTGGCCGTGGGACCCATGTCCAGCCATATGGCCATTTTTGTGCCTGGCGCGGCGCCAAGTGGGAAAGGGTGGTGTCGAGGCTGGAGGCAGCAGGAAATCCTGCAGCCCCCAGGTGTGTGGGGCTACGCAAGCGGTTCCCAAAGAGCTTTAGAACAAGGCCTAGTTTTCCCTGCTAGCTCCTTGGGCGTGAAACCCCTCTCCAGCCATATGGCCATTTTGGTTCCTGGCGCCGCGCCAAGTGGGAAAGGGTGGTTTTGAGGCTGAAGGCAGCAGGAAAGCCTGCAGCCCCCAGGTGTGTGGGGCTACGCAAGCACTTCCCAAAGAGCTTTAGAACAAGGCATAGTTTTCCCTGCTGGCTCCTTGGGCGTGGGACCCATCTCCAGCCATATGGCCTTTTTTGTGCCTGGAGCGTCGCCAAGTGGGAAAGGGTGGTTTTGAGGCTGAAGGCAGCAGGAAAGCCTGCAGCCCCCAGGTGTGTGGGGCTACGCAAGCGGTTCCCAAAGAGCTTTAGAACAAGGCATAGTTTTCCCTGCAGGCTCTTTGGACGTGTGACCCATTTCCAGCCATATGGCCATTTTTGTGCCTGGCGTGGCGCCAAGTGGGAAAGGGTAGTTTTGAGGCTGAAAGCAGCAGGAAAGCCTGCAGCCCCCAGGTGTGTGGGGCTACGCAAGCGGTTCCCAAAGAGCTTTAGAACAAGGCCTAGTTTTCCCTGCTTGCTCCTTGGGCGTGGGACCCATCTCCAGCCATATGGCCATTTTTGTGCCTGGCGCGGCGCCAAGTGGGAAAGGGTTGTTTTGAGGCTGAAGGCAGCAGGAAAGCCTGCAGCCCCCGGGTCTGTAGGGCTATGCAAGCACTTCCCAAAGAGCTTTAGAACAAGGCATAGTTTTCCCTGCTGGCTCTTTGGGCGTGGGACTCATCTCCAGCCATAGGGCATATTTGTGCCTGGCGCGTCGCCAAGTGGGAAAGGGTGGTTTTGAGGCTGAAGGCAGCAGGAACGCCTGCAGCCCCCGGGTGTGTGGGGCTATGCAAGCACTTCCCAAAGAGCTTTAGAACAAGGCATAGTTTTCCCTGCTGGCTCTTTGGCCGTGGGACCCATGTCCAGCCATATGGCCATTTTTGTGCCTGGCGAGGTGCCAAGTGGGAAAGGGTGGTGTCGAGGCTGGAGGCAGCAGGAAAGCCTGCAGCCCCCAGGTCTGTGGGGCTACGCAAGCGGTTCCCAAAGAGCTTTAGAACAAGGCCTAGTTTTCCCTGCTAGCTCCTTGGGCGTGAAACCCCTCTCCAGCCATATGGCCATTTTTGTGCCTGGCGCGGCGCCAAGTGGGAAAGGGTGGTGTCAAGGCTGAAGGCAGCAGGAAAGCCTGCAGCCCCCAGGTCTGTGGGGCTACCCAAGCGGTTCCCAAAGAGCTTTAGAACAAGGCATAGTTTTCCCTGCTGGCTCCTTCGGCGTGGGACCCATCTCCAGCCATATGGCCTTTTTTGTGCCTGGAGCGTCGCCAAGTGGGAAAGGGTGGTTTTGAGGCTGAAGGCAGCAGGAAAGCCTGCAGCCCCCAGGTGTGTGGGGCTACGCAAGCGGTTCCCAAAGAGCTTTAGAACAAGGCATAGTTTTCCCTGCAGGCTCTTTGGGCGTGTGACCCATTTCCAGCCATATGGCCATTTTTGTGCCTGGCGTGGCGCCAAGTGGGAAAGGGTAGTTTTGAGGCTGAAAGCAGCAGGAAAGCCTGCAGCCCCCAGGTGTGTGGGGCTACGCAAGCGGTTCCCAAAGAGCTTTAGAACAAGGCCTAGTTTTCCCTGCTTGCTCCTTGGGCGTGGGACCCATCTCCAGCCATATGGCCATTTTTGTGCCTGGCGCGGCGCCAAGTGGGAAAGGGTGGTTTTGAGGCTGAAGGCAGCAGGAAAGCCTGCAGCCCCCGGGTCTGTGGGGCTATGCAAGCACTTCCCAAAGAGCTTTAGAACAAGGCAGAGTTTTCCCTGCTGGCTCTTTGGGCGTGGGACTCATCTCCAGCCATAGGGCATATTTGTGCCTGGCGCGGCGCCAAGTGGGAAAGGGTGGTTTTGAGGCTGAAGGCAGCAGGAACGCCTGCAGCCCCCGGGTCTGTGGGGCTATGCAAGCACTTCCCAAAGAGCTTTAGAACAAGGCATAGTTTTCCCTGCTGGCTCTTTGGCCGTGGGACCCATGTCCAGCCATATGGCCATTTTTGTGCCTGGCGCGGCGCCAAGTGGGAAAGGGTGGTGTCGAGGCTGGAGGCAGCAGGAAATCCTGCAGCCCCCAGGTGTGTGGGGCTACGCAAGCGGTTCCCAAAGAGCTTTAGAACAAGGCCTAGTTTTCCCTGCTAGCTCCTTGGGCGTGAAACCCCTCTCCAGCCATATGGCCATTTTGGTTCCTGGCGCGGCGCCAAGTGGGAAAGGGTGGTTTTGAGGCTGAAGGCAGCAGGAAAGCCTGCAGCCCCCAGGTGTGTGGGGCTACGCAAGCACTTCCCAAAGAGCTTTAGAACAAGGCATAGTTTTCCCTGCTGGCTCCTTGGGCGTGGGACCCATCTCCAGCCATATGGCCTTTTTTGTGCCTGGAGCGTCGCCAAGTGGGAAAGGGTGGTTTTGAGGCTGAAGGCAGCAGGAAAGCCTGCAGCCCCCAGGTGTGTGGGGCTACGCAAGCGGTTCCCAAAGAGCTTTAGAACAAGGCATAGTTTTCCCTGCAGGCTCTTTGGACGTGTGACCCATTTCCAGCCATATGGCCATTTTTGTGCCTGGCGTGGCGCCAAGTGGGAAAGGGTAGTTTTGAGGCTGAAAGCAGCAGGAAAGCCTGCAGCCCCCAGGTGTGTGGGGCTACGCAAGCGGTTCCCAAAGAGCTTTAGAACAAGGCCTAGTTTTCCCTGCTTGCTCCTTGGGCGTGGGACCCATCTCCAGCCATATGGCCATTTTTGTGCCTGGCGCGGCGCCAAGTGGGAAAGGGTTGTTTTGAGGCTGAAGGCAGCAGGAAAGCCTGCAGCCCCCGGGTCTGTAGGGCTATGCAAGCACTTCCCAAAGAGCTTTAGAACAAGGCATAGTTTTCCCTGCTGGCTCTTTGGGCGTGGGACTCATCTCCAGCCATAGGGCATATTTGTGCCTGGCGCGGCGCCAAGTGGGAAAGGGTGGTTTTGAGGCTGAAGGCAGCAGGAACGCCTGCAGCCCCCGGGTGTGTGGGGCTATGCAAGCACTTCCCAAAGAGCTTTAGAACAAGGCATAGTTTTCCCTGCTGGCTCTTTGGCCGTGGGACCCATGTCCAGCCATATGGCCATTTTTGTGCCTGGCGAGGTGCCAAGTGGGAAAGGGTGGTGTCGAGGCTGGAGGCAGCAGGAAAGCCTGCAGCCCCCAGGTCTGTGGGGCTACGCAAGCGGTTCCCAAAGAGCTTTAGAACAAGGCCTAGTTTTCCCTGCTAGCTCCTTGGGCGTGAAACCCCTCTCCAGCCATATGGCCATTTTGGTGCCTGGCGCGGCGCCAAGTGGGAAAGGGTGGTTTTGAGGCTGAAGGCAGCAGGAAAGCCTGCAGCCCCCAGGTGTGTGGGGCTACGCAAGCGGTTCCCAAAGAGCTTTAGAACAAGGCATAGTTTTCCCTGCAGGCTCTTTGGGCGTGGGACCCATTTCCAGCCATATGGCCATTTTTGTGCCTGGCGTGGCGCCAAGTGGGAAAGGGTAGTTTTGAGGCTGAAAGCAGCAGGAAAGCCTGCAGCCCCCAGGTGTGTGGGGCTACGCAAGCGGTTCCCAAAGAGCTTTAGAACAAGGCCTAGTTTTGCCTGCTTGCTCCTTGGGCGTGGGACCCATCTCCAGCCATATGGCCATTTTTGTGCCTGGCGCGGCGCCAAGTGGGAAAGGGTGGTTTTGAGGCTGAAGGCAGCAGGAAAGCCTGCAGCCCCCGGGTCTGTGGGGCTATGCAAGCACTTCCCAAAGAGCTTTAGAACAAGGCAGAGTTTTCCCTGCTGGCTCTTTGGGCGTGGGACTCATCTCCAGCCATAGGGCATATTTGTGCCTGGCGCGGCGCCAAGTGGGAAAGGGTGGTTTTGAGGCTGAAGGCAGCAGGAACGCCTGCAGCCCCCGGGTCTGTGGGGCTATGCAAGCACTTCCCAAAGAGCTTTAGAACAAGGCATAGTTTTCCCTGCTGGCTCTTTGGCCGTGGGACCCATGTCCAGCCATATGGCCATTTTTGTGCCTGGCGCGGCGCCAAGTGGGAAAGGGTAGTGTCGAGGCTGGAGGCAGCAGGAAATCCTGCAGCCCCCAGGTCTGTGGGGCTACGCAAGCGGTTCCCAAAGAGCTTTAGAACAAGGCCTAGTTTTCCCTGCTAGCTCCTTGGGCGTGAAACCCCTCTCCAGCCATATGGCCATTTTGGTGCCTGGCGCGGCGCCAAGTGGGAAAGGGTGGTTTTGAGGCTGAAGGCAGCAGGAAAGCCTGCAGCCCCCAGGTGTGTGGGGCTACGCAAGCACTTCCCAAAGAGCTTTAGAACAAGGCCTAGTTTTCCCTGCTGGCTCCTTGGGCGTGGGACCCATCTCCAGCCATATGGCCTTTTTTGTGCCTGGAGCGTCGCCAAGTGGGAAAGGGTGGTTTTGAGGCTGAAGGCAGCAGGAAAGCCTGCAGCCCCCAGGTGTGTGGGGCTACGCAAGCGGTTCCCAAAGAGCTTTAGAACAAGGCCTAGTTTTCCCTGCAGGCTCTTTGGACGTGTGACCCATTTCCAGCCATATGGCCATTTTTGTGCCTGGCGTGGCGCCAAGTGGGAAAGGGTAGTTTTGAGGCTGAAAGCAGCAGGAAAGCCTGCAGCCCCCAGGTGTGTGGGGCTACGCAAGCGGTTCCCAAAGAGCTTTAGAACAAGGCCTAGTTTTCCCTGCTTGCTCCTTGGGCGTGGGACCCATCTCCAGCCATATGGCCATTTTTGTGCCTGGCGCGGCGCCAAGTGGGAAAGGGTGGTTTTGAGGCTGAAGGCAGCAGGAAAGCCTGCAGCCCCCAGGTCTGTGGGGCTATGCAAGCAGTTCCAAAAGAGCTTTAGAAGAAGGCATAATTTTCCCTGCTGGCTCTTTGGGCGGGGGACCCATTTCCAGCCGTATGGCCATTTTTGTGCCTGGCGAGGTGCCAAGTGATAAAGTGTGGTTTTGAGGAAGAAGGCATCAGGAAAGCCTGCAGCCCCCAGGTCTGTGGGGCTACCCAAGCGGTTCCCAAAGAGCTTTAGAACAAGGCATAGTTTTCCCTGCTGGCTCCTTGGGCGTGGGACCCATCTCCAGCCATATGGCCTTTTTTGTGCCTGGAGCGTTGCCAAGTGGGAAAGGGTGGTTTTGAGGCTGAAGGCAGCAGGAAAGCCTGCAGCCCCCAGGTGTGTGGGGCTACGCAAGCGGTTCCCAAAGAGCTTTAGAACAAGGCCTAGTTTTCCCTGCAGGCTCTTTGGGCGTGTGACCCATTTCGAGCCATATGGCCATTTTTGTGCCTGGCGCGGCGCCAAGTGGGAAAGGGTAGTTTTGAGGCTGAAAGCAGCAGGAAAGCCTGCAGCCCCCAGGTGTGTGGGGCTACGCAAGCGGTTCCCAAAGAGCTTTAGAACAAGGCCTAGTTTTCCCTGCTTGCTCCTTGGGCGTGGGACCCATCTCCAGCCATATGGCCATTTTTGTGCCTGGCGCGGCGCCAAGTGGGAAAGGGTGGTTTTGAGGCTGAAGGCAGCAGGAAAGCCTGCAGCCCCCGGGTCTGTGGGGCTATGCAAGCACTTCCCAAAGAGCTTTAGAACAAGGCATAGTTTTCCCTGCTGGCTCTTTGGGCGTGGGACTCATCTCCAGCCATAGGGCATATTTGTGACTGGCGCGGCGCCAAGTGGGAAAGGGTGGTGTCGAGGCTGGAGGCAGCAGGAAAGCCTGCAGCCCCCAGGTCTGTGGGGCTACGCAAGCGGTTCCCAAAGAGCTTTAGAACAAGGCATAGTTTTCCCTGCTGGCTCTTTGGGCGTGGGACCCATGTCCAGCCGTATGGCCATTTTTGTGCCTGGCGCGGCGCCAATTGGGAAAGGTTGGTGTCAAGGCAGAAGGCAGCAGGAAAGCCTGCAGCCCCCAGGTCTGTGGGGCTACGCAAGCGGTTCCCAAAGAGCTTCAGAACAAGGCCTAGTTTTCCCTGCTGGCTCCTTGGGCGTGGGACCCATGTCCAGCCATATGGCCATTTTTGTGCCTGGCGCGGCGCCAAGTGGGAAAGGGTGGTTTTGAGGCTGAAGGCAGCAGGAAAGCCTGCAGCCCCCAGGTCTGTGGGGCTACGCAAGCGGTTCCCAAAGAGCTTTAGAACAAGGCATAATTTTCCCTGCTGGCTCTTTGGGCGTGGAAGCCATCTCCAGCCATATGGCCATTTTTGTGCCTGGCGCGGCGCCAAGTGGGAAAGGGTGGTTTTGAGGCTGAAGGCAGCAGGAAAGCCTGCAGCCCCCAGGTCTGTGGGGCTACGCAAGCACTTCCCAAAGAGCTTTAGAACAAGGCATAGTTTTCCCTGCTGGCTCCTTGGGCGTGGGACCCATCTCCAGCCATATGGCCATTTTTGTGCCTGGCGCGTCGCCAAGTGGGAAAGGGTGGTGTCGAGGCTGAAGGCAGCGGGAAAGCCTGCAGCCCCCAGGTGTGTGGGGCTACGCAAGCGGTTCCCAAAGAGCTTTAGAACAAGGCATAGTTTTCCCTGCTGGCTCTTTGGGCGTGGGACCCATTTCCAGACGTATGGCTATTTTTGTGCCTGGCGCGGCGCCAAGTGGGAAAGGGTGGTTTTGAGGCTGAAGGCAGCAGGAAAGCCTGCAGCCCCCAGGTGTGTGGGGCTATGCAAGCAGTTCCAAAAGAGCTTTAGAAGAAGGCATTATTTTCCCTGCTGGCTCTTTGGGCGGGGGACCCATTTCCAGCCGTATGGCCATTTTTGTGCCTGGCGAGGTGCCAAGTGGGAAAGTGTGGTTTTGAGGAAGAAGGCATCAGGAAAGCCTGCAGCCCCCAGGTCTGTGGGGCTACGCAAGCGGTTCCCAAAGAGCTTCAGAACAAGTCATATTTTTCCCTGCTGGCTCTTTGAGCTTGGAAGCCATCTCCAGCCATATGGCCATTTTTGTGCCTGGCGCGGCGCCAAGTGGGAAAGGGTGGTTTTGAGGCTGAAGGCAGCAGGAAAGCCTGCAGCCCCCGGGTCTGTGGGGCTACCCAAGCGGTTCCCAAAGAGCTTTAGAACAAGGCATAGTTTTCCCTGCTGGCTCCTTGGGCGTGGGACCCATCTCCAGCCATATGGCCTTTTTTGTGCCTGGAGCGTCGCCAAGTGGGAAAGGGTGGTTTTGAGGCTGAAGGCAGCAGGAAAGCCTGCAGCCCCCAGGTGTGTGGGGCTACGCAAGCGGTTCCCAAAGAGCTTTAGGACAAGGCATAGTTTTCCCTGCAGGCTCTTTGGGCGTGTGACCCATTTCCAGCCATATGGCCATTTTTGTGCCTGGCGTGGCGCCAAGTGGGAAAGGGTAGTTTTGAGGCTGAAAGCAGCAGGAAATCCTGCAGCCCCCAGGTGTGTGGGGCTACGCAAGCGGTTCCCAAAGAGCTTTAGAACAAGGCCTAGTTTTCCCTGCTAGCTCCTTGGGCGTGAAACCCCTCTCCAGCCATATGGCCATTTTGGTGCCTGGCGCGGCGCCAAGTGGGAAAGGGTGGTTTTGAGGCTGAAGGCGGCAGGAAAGCCTGCAGCCCCCAGGTGTGTGGGGCTACGCAAGCACTTCCCAAAGAGCTTTAGAACAAGGCATAGTTTTCCCTGCTGGCTCCTTGGGCGTGGGACCCATCTCCAGCCATATGGCCTTTTTTGTGCCTGGAGCGTCGCCAAGTGGGAAAGGGTGGTTTTGAGGCTGAAGGCAGCAGGAAAGCCTGCAGCCCCCAGGTGTGTGGGGCTACGCAAGCAGTTCCCAAAGAGCTTTAGAACAAGGCATAGTTTTCCCTGCAGGCTCTTTGGACGTGTGACCCATTTCCAGCCATATGGCCATTTTTGTGCCTGGCGTGGCGCCAAGTGGGAAAGGGTAGTTTTGAGGCTGAAGGCAGCAGGAACGCCTGCAGCCCCCGGGTCTGTGGGGCTATGCAAGCACTTCCCAAAGAGCTTTAGAACAAGGCATAGTTTTCCCTGCTGGCTCTTTGGCCGTGGGACCCATGTCCAGCCATATGGCCATTTTTGTGCCTGGCGAGGTGCCAAGTGGGAAAGGGTGGTGTCGAGGCTGGAGGCAGCAGGAAAGGCTGCAGCCCCCAGGTCTGTGGGGCTACGCAAGCGGTTCCCAAAGAGCTTTAGAACAAGGCCTAGTTTTCCCTGCTAGCTCCTTGGGCGTGAAACCCCTCTCCAGCCATATGGCCATTTTGGTGCCTGGCGCGGCGCCAAGTGGGAAAGGGTGGTTTTGAGGCTGAAGGCAGCAGGAAAGCCTGCAGCCCCCAGGTGTGTGGGGCTACGCAAGCACTTCTCAAAGAGCTTTAGAACAAGGCATAGTTTTCCCTGCTGGCTCCTTGGGCGTGGGACCCATCTCCAGCCATATGGCCTTTTTTGTGCCTGGCGCGGCGCCAAGTGGGAAAGGGTGGTTTTGAGGCTGAAGGCAGCAGGAAAGCCTGCAGCCCCCAGGTGTGTGGGGCTACGCAAGCGGTTCCCAAAGAGCTTTAGAACAAGGCATAGTTTTCCCTGCTGGCTCCTTGGGCGTGTGACCCATTTCCAGCCATATGGCCATTTTTGTGCCTGGCGTGGCGCCAAGTGGGAAAGGGTAGTTTTGAGGCTGAAAGCAGCAGGAAAGCCTGCAGCCCCCAGGTGTGTGGGGCTACGCAAGCGGTTCCCAAAGAGCTTTAGAACAAGGCATAGTTTTCCCTGCAGGCTCTTTGGGCGTGTGACCCATTTCCAGCCATATGGCCATTTTTGTGCCTGGCGCGGCGCCAAGTGGGAAAGGGTGGTTTTGAGGCTGAAGGCAGCAGGAAAGCCTGCAGCCCCCGGGTCTGTGGGGCTATGCAAGCGGTTCCCAAAGAGCTTTAGAACAAGGCATAGTTTTCCCTGCTGGCTCTTTGGGCGTGGGACTCATCTCCAGCCATAGGGCATATTTGTGCCTTGCGCGGCGCCAAGTGGGAAAGGGTGGTTTTGATGCTGAAGGCAGCAGGAACGCCTGCAGCCCCCGGGTCTGTGGGGCTATGCAAGCACTTCCCAAAGAGCTTTAGAACAAGGCATAGTTTTCCCTGCTGGCTCTTTGGCCGTGGGACCCATGTCCAGCCATATGGCCATTTTTGTGCCTGGCGCGGCGCCAAGTGGGAAAGGTTGGTGTCGAGGCTGGAGGCAGCAGGAAAGCCTGCAGCCCCCAGGTCTGTGGGGCTACGCAAGCGGTTCCCAAAGAGCTTTAGAACAAGGCCTAGTTTTCCCTGCTGGCTCTTTGGCCGTGGGACCCATGTCCAGCCATATGGCCATTTTTGTGCCTGGCGAGGCGCCAAGTGGGAAAGGGTAGTTTTGAGGCTGAAAGCAGCAGGAAAGCCTGCAGCCCCCAGGTCTGTGGGGCTACGCAAGCGGTTCCCAAAGAGCTTTAGAACAAGGCATAGTTTTCCCTGCTAGCTCCTTGGGCGTGGGACCCCTCTCCAGCCGTATGGCCATTTTTGTGCCTGGCGCGGCGCCAAGTGGGAAAGGGTGGTTTTGAGGCTGAAAGCAGCAGGAAAGCCTGCAGCCCCCAGGTGTGTGGGGCTACGCAAGCGGTTCCCAAAGAGCTTTAGAACAAGGCATAGTTTTCCCTGCAGGCTCCTTGGGTGGGGGACCCATCTCCAGCCATATGGCCTTTTTTGTGCCTGGCGCGGCGCCAAGTGGGAAAGGGTGGTTTTGAGGCTGAAGGCAGCAGAAAAGCCCGCAGCCCCCAGGTCTGTGGGGCTACGCAAGCGGTTCCCAAAGAGCTTTAGAACAAGGCATAGTTTTCCCTGCTGGCTCTTTGGGCGTGGGACCCATGTCCAGCCGTATGGCCATTTTTGTGCCTGGCGAGGTGCCAAGTGGGAAAGGGTGGTGTCAAGGCAGAAGGCAGCAGGAAAGCCTGCAGCCCCCAGGTGTGTGGGGCTACGCAAGCGGTTCCCAAAGAGCTTTAGAACAAGGCATAGTTTTCCCTGCTGGCTCTTTGGGCGTGGGACCCCTCTCCAGCCGTATGGCCATTTTTGTGCCTGGCGCGGCGCCAAGTGGGAAAGGGTGGTTTTGAGGCTGAAGGCAGCAGGAAAGCCTGCAGCCCCCAGGTGTGTGGGGCTACGCAAGCGGTTCCCAAAGAGCTTCAGAACAAGGCCTAGTTTTCCCTGCTGGCTCCTTGGGCGTGGGACCCATGTCCAGCCATATGGCCATTTTTGTGCCTGGCGCGGCGCCAAGTGGGAAAGGGTGGTTTTGAGGCTGAAGGCAGCAGGAAAGCCTGCAGCCCCCAGGTCTGTGGGGCTATGCAAGCAGTTCCAAAAGAGCTTTAGAAGAAGGCATAATTTTCCCTGCTGGCTCTTTGGGCGGGGGACCCATTTCCAGCCGTATGGCCATTTTTGTGCCTGGCGAGGTGTCAAGTGGGAAAGTGTGGTTTTGAGGAAGAAGGCATCAGGAAAGCCTGCAGCCCCCAGGTCTGTGGGGCTACGCAAGCGGTTCCCAAAGAGCTTCAGAACAAGGCATATTTTTCCCTTCTGGCTCTTTGAGCTTGGAAGCCATCTCCAGCCATATGGCCATTTTTGTGCCTGGCGCGGCGCCAAGTGGGAAAGGGTGGTTTTGAGGCTGAAGGCAGCAGGAAAGCCTGCAGCCCCCGGGTCTGTGGGGCTATGCAAGCACTTCCCAAAGAGCTTTAGAACAAGGCATAGTTTTCCCTGCTGGCTCCTTGGGCGTGGGACCCATCTCCAGCCATATGGCCTTTTTTGTGCCTGGAGCGTCGCCAAGTGGGAAAGGGTGGTTTTGAGGCTGAAGGCAGCAGGAAAGCCTGCAGCCCCCAGGTGTGTGGGGCTACGCAAGCGGTTCCCAAAGAGCTTTAGAACAAGGCATAGTTTTCCCTGCAGGCTCTTTGGGCGTGTGACCCATTTCCAGCCATATGGCCATTTTTGTGCCTGGCGTTGCGCCAAGTGGGAAAGGGTAGTTTTGAGGCTGAAAGCAGCAGGAAAGCCTGCAGCCCCCAGGTGTGTGGGGCTACGCAAGCGGTTCCCAAAGAGCTTTAGAACAAGGCCTAGTTTTCCCTGCTGGCTCCTTGGGCGTGGGATCCATCTCCAGCCATATGGCCATTTTTGTGCCTGGCGCGGCGCCAAGTGGGAAAGGGTGGTTTTGAGGCTGAAGGCAGCAGGAAAGCCTGCAGCCCCCGGGTCTGTGGGGCTATGCAAGCACTTCCCAAAGAGCTTTAGAACAAGGCATAGTTTTCCCTGCTGGCTCTTTGGGCGTGGGACTCATCTCCAGCCATAGGGCATATTTGTGCCTGGCGCGGCGCCAAGTGGGAAAGGGTGGTTTTGAGGCTGAAGGCAGCAGGAACGCCTGCAGCCCCCGGGTCTGTGGGGCTATGCAAGCACTTCCCAAAGAGCTTTAGAACAAGGCATAATTTTCCCTGCTTGCTCTTTGGGCGTGGGACCGATCTCCAGCCGTATGGCCATTTTTGTGCCTGGCGAGGCGCCAAGTGGGAAAGGGTGGTGTCAAGGCAGAAGGCAGCAGGAAAGCCCGCAGCCCCCAGGTGTGTGGGGCTACGCAAGCGGTTCCCAAAGAGCTTTAGAACAAGGCATAGTTTTCCCTGCAGGCTCCTTGGGCGTGGGACCCATCTCCAGCGGTATGGCCATTTTTGTGCCTGGCGAGGTGCCAAGTGGGAAAGGGTGGTGTCAAGGCAGAAGGCAGCGGGGAAGCCTGCAGCCCCCAGGTGTGTGGGGCTACGCAAGCGGTTCCCAAAGAGCTTTAGAACAAGGCATAGTTTTCCCTGCTGGCTCTTTGGGCGTGGGACCCATGTCCAGCCGTATGGCCATTTTTGTGCCTGGCGCGGCGCCAAGTGGGAAAGGGTGGTGTCAAGGCAGAAGGCAGCAGGAAAGCCTGCAGCCCCCAGGTCTGTGGGGCTACGCAAGCGGTTCCCAAAGAGCTTTAGAACAAGGCATAGTTTTCCCTGCTGGCTCTTTGGGCGTGGGACCCCTCTCCAGCCGTATGGCCATTTTTGTGCCTGGCGCGGCGCCAAGTGGGAAAGGGTGGTTTTGAGGCTGAAGGCAGCAGGAAAGCCTGCAGCCCCCAGGTGTGTGGGGCTACGCAAGCGGTTCCCAAAGAGCTTCAGAACAAGGCCTAGTTTTCCCTGCTGGCTCTTTGGGCGTGGGACCCATGTCCAGCCATATGGTCATTTTTGTGCCTGGCGCGGCGCCAAGTGGGAAAGGGTGGTTTTGAGGCTGAAGGCAGCAGGAAAGCCTGCAGCCCCCAGGTCTGTGGGGCTACGCAAGCGGTTCCCAAAGAGCTTTAGAACAAGGCATAATTTTCCCTGCTGGCTCTTTGGGCGTGGAAGCCATCTCCAGCCTTATGGCCATTTTTGTGCCTGGCGCGGCGCCAAGTGGGAAAGGGTGGTTTTGAGGCTGAAAGCAGCAGGAAAGCCTGCAGCCCCCAGGTGTGTGGGGCTACGCAAGCGGTTCCCAAAGAGCTTTAGAACAAGGCATAGTTTTCCCTGCTGGCTCTTTGGCCGTGGGACCCATTTCCAGACGTATGGCTATTTTTGTGCCTGGCGCGGCGCCAAGTGGGAAAGGGTGGTTTTGAGGCTGAAGGCAGCAGGAAAGCCTGCAGCCCCCAGGTCTGTGGGGCTACGCAAGCGGTTCCCAAAGAGCTTTAGAACAAGGCATAATTTTCCCTGCTGGCTCTTTGGGCGTGGGATCCATCTCCAGCCATATGGCCATTTTTGTGCCTGGCGCGGCGCCAAGTGGGAAAGGGTGGTTTTGAGGCTGAAGGCAGCAGGAAAGCCTGCAGCCCCCGGGTCTGTGGGGCTATGCAAGCACTTCCCAAAGAGCTTTAGAACAAGGCATAGTTTTCCCTGCTGGCTCTTTGGGCGTGGGACTCATCTCCAGCCATAGGGCATATTTGTGCCTGGCGCGGCGCCAAGTGGGAAAGGGTGGTTTTGAGGCTGAAGGCAGCAGGAACGCCTGCAGCCCCCGGGTCTGTGGGGCTATGCAAGCACTTCCCAAAGAGCTTTAGAACAAGGCATAGTTTTCCCTGCTGGCTCTTTGGCCGTGGGACCCATGTCCAGCCATATGGCCATTTTTGTGCCTGGCGCGGCGCCAAGTGGGAAAGGGTGGTTTTGAGGCTGAAGGCAGCAGGAAAGCCTGCAGCCCCCAGGTGTGTGGGGCTACGCAAGCGGTTCCCAAAGAGCTTTAGAACAAGGCCTAGTTTTCCCTGCAGGCTCCTTGGGCGTGGGACCGATCTGCAGCCATATGGCCATTTTTGTGCCTGGCGTGGCGCCAATTGGGAAAGGGTGGTGTCAAGGCAGAAGGCAGCAGGAAAGCCCGCAGCCCCAGCTCTGTGGGGCTACCCAAGCGGTTCCCAAAGAGCTTTAGAACAAGGCATAATTTTCCCTGCTTGCTCTTTGGGCGTGGGACCCCTCTCCAGCCGTATGGCCATTTTTGTGCCTGGTGCGGCGCCAAGTGGGAAAGGGTGTTGTCAAGGCAGAAGGCAGCAGGAAAGCCTGCAACCCCCAGGTCTGTGGGGCTACGCAAGCGGTTCCCAAAGAGCTTTAGAACAAGGCATAGTTTTCCCTGCTGGCTCTTTGGGCATGGGACCCATTTCCAGCCATATGGCCATTTTTGTGCCTGGCGTGGCGCCAAGTGGGAAAGGGTAGTTTTGAGGCTGAAAGCAGCAGGAAAGCCTGCAGCCCCCAGGTCTGTGGGGCTACGCAAGCGGTTCCCAAAGAGCTTTAGAACAAGGCCTAGTTTTCCCTGCTAGCTCCTTGGGCGTGGGACCCCTCTCCAGCCGTATGGCCATTTTTGTGCCTGGCGCGGCGCCAAGTGGGAAAGGGTGGTTTTGAGGCTGAAGGCAGCAGGAAAGCCTGCAGCCCCCAGGTGTGTGGGGCTACGCAAGCGGTTCCCAAAGAGCTTTAGAACAAGGCATAGTTTTCCCTGCAGGCTCCTTGGGCGTGGGACCCATCTCCAGCCATATGGCCATTTTTGTGCCTGGCGCGGCGCCAAGTTGGAAAGGGTGGTTTTGAGGCTGAAGGCAGCAGGAAAGCCTGCAGCCCCCAGGTCTGTGGGGCTACGCAAGCGGTTCCCAAAGAGCTTTAGAACAAGGCATAATTTTCCCTGCTTGCTCTTTGGGCGTGGGACCGATCTCCAGCCGTATGGCCATTTTTGTGCCTGGCGAGGCGCCAAGTGGGAAAGGGTGGTGTCAAGGCAGAAGGCAGCAGGAAAGCCCGCAGCCCCCAGGTCTGTGGGGCTACGCAAGCACTTCCCAAAGAGCTTTAGAACAAGGCATAGTTTTCCCTGCAGGCTCCTTGGGCGTGGGACCCATCTCCAGCGGTATGGCCATTTTTGTGCCTGCCGAGGTGCCAAGTGGGAAAGGGTGGTGTCAAGGCAGAAGGCAGCGGGAAAGCCTGCAGCTCCCAGGTGTGTGGGGCTACGCAAGCGGTTCCCAAAGAGCTTTAGAACAAGGCATAGTTTTCCCTGCTGGCTCTTTGGGCGTGGGACCCATGTCCAGCCGTATGGCCATTTTTGTGCCTGGCGCGGCGCCAAGTGGGAAAGGGTGGTGTCAAGGCAGAAGGCAGCAGGAAAGCCTGCAGCCCCCAGGTGTGTGGGGCTACGCAAGCGGTTCCCAAAGAGCTTTAGAACAAGGCATAGTTTTCCCTGCTGGCTCTTTGGGCGTGGGACCCCTCTCCAGCCGTATGGCCATTTTTGTGCCTGGCGCGGCGCCAAGTGGGAAAGGGTGGTTTTGAGGCTGAAGGCAGCAGGAAAGCCTGCAGCCCCCAGGTGTGTGGGGCTACGCAAGCGGTTCCCAAAGAGCTTCAGAACAAGGCCTAGTTTTCCCTGCTGGCTCTTTGGGCGTGGGACCCATGTCCAGCCATATGGCCATTTTTGTGCCTGGCGCGGCGCCAAGTGGGAAAGGGTGGTTTTGAGGCTGAAGGCAGCAGGAAAGCCTGCAGCCCCCAGGTCTGTGGGGCTACGCAAGCGGTTCCCAAAGAGCTTTAGAACAAGGCATAATTTTCCCTGCTGGCTCTTTGGGCGTGGAAGCCATCTCCAGCCTTATGGCCATTTTTGTGCCTGGCGCGGCGCCAAGTGGGAAAGGGTGGTTTTGAGGCTGAAAGCAGCAGGAAAGCCTGCAGCCCCCAGGTGTGTGGGGCTACGCAAGCGGTTCCCAAAGAGCTTTAGAACAAGGCATAGTTTTCCCTGCTGGCTCTTTGGGCGTGGGACCCATTTCCAGACGTATGGCTATTTTTGTGCCTGGCGCGGCGCCAAGTGGGAAAGGGTGGTTTTGAGGCTGAAGGCAGCAGGAAAGCCTGCAGCCCCCAGGTCTGTGGGGCTATGCAAGCAGTTCCAAAAGAGCTTTAGAAGAAGGCATAATTTTCCCTGCTGGCTCTTTGGGCAGGGGACCCATTTCCAGCCGTATGGCCATTTTTGTGCCTGGCGAGGTGCCAAGTGGGAAAGTGTGGTTTTGAGGCTGAAGGCATCAGGAAAGCCTGCAGCCCCCAGGTCTGTGGGGCTACGCAAGCGGTTCCCAAAGAGCTTTAGAACAAGGCATAGTTTTCCCTGCTAGCTCCTTGGGCGTGAAACCCCTCTCCAGCCATATGGCCATTTTGGTGCCTGGCGCGGCGCCAAGTGGGAAAGGGTGGTTTTGAGGCTGAAGGCAGCAGGAAAGCCTGCAGCCCCCAGGTGTGTGGGGCTACGCAAGCACTTCTCAAAGAGCTTTAGAACAAGGCATAGTTTTCCCTGCTGGCTCCTTGGGCGTGGGACCCATCTCCAGTCATATGGCCTTTTTTGTGCCTGGCGCGGCGCCAAGTGGGAAAGGGTGGTTTTGAGGCTGAAGGCAGCAGGAAAGCCTGCAGCCCCCAGGTGTGTGGGGCTACGCAAGCGGTTCCCAAAGAGCTTTAGAACAAGGCATAGTTTTCCCTGCTGGCTCCTTGGGCGTGTGACCCATTTCCAGCCATATGGCCATTTTTGTGCCTGGCGTGGCGCCAAGTGGGAAAGGGTAGTTTTGAGGCTGAAAGCAGCAGGAAAGCCTGCAGCCCCCAGGTGTGTGGGGCTACGCAAGCGGTTCCCAAAGAGCTTTAGAACAAGGCATAGTTTTCCCTGCAGGCTCTTTGGGCGTGTGACCCATTTCCAGCCATATGGCCATTTTTGTGCCTGGCGCGGCGCCAAGTGGGAAAGGGTGGTTTTGAGGCTGAAGGCAGCAGGAAAGCCTGCAGCCCCCGGGTCTGTGGGGCTATGCAAGCACTTCCCAAAGAGCTTTAGAACAAGGCATAGTTTTCCCTGCTGGCTCTTTGGGCGTGGGACTCATCTCCAGCCATAGGGCATATTTGTGCCTTGCGCGGCGCCAAGTGGGAAAGGGTGGTTTTGATGCTGAAGGCAGCAGGAACGCCTGCAGCCCCCGGGTCTGTGGGGCTATGCAAGCACTTCCCAAAGAGCTTTAGAACAAGGCATAGTTTTCCCTGCTGGCTCTTTGGCCGTGGGACCCATGTCCAGCCATATGGCCATTTTTGTGCCTGGCGCGGCGCCAAGTGGGAAAGGTTGGTGTCGAGGCTGGAGGCAGCAGGAAAGCCTGCAGCCCCCAGGTCTGTGGGGCTACGCAAGCGGTTCCCAAAGAGCTTTAGAACAAGGCCTAGTTTTCCCTGCTGGCTCTTTGGCCGTGGGACCCATGTCCAGCCATATGGCCATTTTTGTGCCTGGCGAGGCGCCAAGTGGGAAAGGGTAGTTTTGAGGCTGAAAGCAGCAGGAAAGCCTGCAGCCCCCAGGTCTGTGGGGCTACGCAAGCGGTTCCCAAAGAGCTTTAGAACAAGGCATAGTTTTCCCTGCTAGCTCCTTGGGCGTGGGACCCCTCTCCAGCCGTATGGCCATTTTTGTGCCTGGCGCGGCGCCAAGTGGGAAAGGGTGGTTTTGAGGCTGAAAGCAGCAGGAAAGCCTGCAGCCCCCAGGTGTGTGGGGCTACGCAAGCGGTTCCCAAAGAGCTTTAGAACAAGGCATAGTTTTCCCTGCAGGCTCCTTGGGTGGGGGACCCATCTCCAGCCATATGGCCATTTTTGTGCCTGGCGCGGCGCCAAGTGGGAAAGGGTGGTTTTGAGGCTGAAGGCAGCAGAAAAGCCCGCAGCCCCCAGGTCTGTGGGGCTACGCAAGCGGTTCCCAAAGAGCTTTAGAACAAGGCATAGTTTTCCCTGCTGGCTCTTTGGGCGTGGGACCCATGTCCAGCCGTATGGCCATTTTTGTGCCTGGCGAGGTGCCAAGTGGGAAAGGGTGGTGTCAAGGCAGAAGGCAGCAGGAAAGCCTGCAGCCCCCAGGTGTGTGGGGCTACGCAAGCGGTTCCCAAAGAGCTTTAGAACAAGGCATAGTTTTCCCTGCTGGCTCTTTGGGCGTGGGACCCCTCTCCAGCCGTATGGCCATTTTTGTGCCTGGCGCGGCGCCAAGTGGGAAAGGGTGGTTTTGAGGCTGAAGGCAGCAGGAAAGCCTGCAGCCCCCAGGTGTGTGGGGCTACGCAAGCGGTTCCCAAAGAGCTTCAGAACAAGGCCTAGTTTTCCCTGCTGGCTCCTTGGGCGTGGGACCCATGTCCAGCCATATGGCCATTTTTGTGCCAGGCGCGGCGCCAAGTGGGAAAGGGTGGTTTTGAGGCTGAAGGCAGCAGGAAAGCCTGCAGCCCCCAGGTCTGTGGGGCTATGCAAGCAGTTCCAAAAGAGCTTTAGAAGAAGGCATAATTTTCCCTGCTGGCTCTTTGGGCGGGGGACCCATTTCCAGCCGTATGGCCATTTTTGTGCCTGGCGAGGTGTCAAGTGGGAAAGTGTGGTTTTGAGGAAGAAGGCATCAGGAAAGCCTGCAGCCCCCAGGTCTGTGGGGCTACGCAAGCGGTTCCCAAAGAGCTTCAGAACAAGGCATATTTTTCCCTTCTGGCTCTTTGAGCTTGGAAGCCATCTCCAGCCATATGGCCATTTTTGTGCCTGGCGCGGCGCCAAGTGGGAAAGGGTGGTTTTGAGGCTGAAGGCAGCAGGAAAGCCTGCAGCCCCCGGGTCTGTGGGGCTATGCAAGCACTTCCCAAAGAGCTTTAGAACAAGGCATAGTTTTCCCTGCTGGCTCCTTGGGCGTGGGACCCATCTCCAGCCATATGGCCTTTTTTGTGCCTGGAGCGTCGCCAAGTGGGAAAGGGTGGTTTTGAGGCTGAAGGCAGCAGGAAAGCCTGCAGCCCCCAGGTGTGTGGGGCTACGCAAGCGGTTCCCAAAGAGCTTTAGAACAAGGCATAGTTTTCCCTGCAGGCTCTTTGGGCGTGTGACCCATTTCCAGCCATATGGCCATTTTTGTGCCTGGCGTTGCGCCAAGTGGGAAAGGGTAGTTTTGAGGCTGAAAGCAGCAGGAAAGCCTGCAGCCCCCAGGTGTGTGGGGCTACGCAAGCGGTTCCCAAAGAGCTTTAGAACAAGGCCTAGTTTTCCCTGCTGGCTCCTTGGGCGTGGGATCCATCTCCAGCCATATGGCCATTTTTGTGCCTGGCGCGGCGCCAAGTGGGAAAGGGTGGTTTTGAGGCTGAAGGCAGCAGGAAAGCCTGCAGCCCCCGGGTCTGTGGGGCTATGCAAGCACTTCCCAAAGAGCTTTAGAACAAGGCATAGTTTTCCCTGCTGGCTCTTTGGGCGTGGGACTCATCTCCAGCCATAGGGCATATTTGTGCCTGGCGCGGCGCCAAGTGGGAAAGGGTGGTTTTGAGGCTGAAGGCAGCAGGAACGCCTGCAGCCCCCGGGTCTGTGGGGCTATGCAAGCACTTCCCAAAGAGCTTTAGAACAAGGCATAATTTTCCCTGCTTGCTCTTTGGGCGTGGGACCGATCTCCAGCCGTATGGCCATTTTTGTGCCTGGCGAGGCGCCAAGTGGGAAAGGGTGGTGTCAAGGCAGAAGGCAGCAGGAAAGCCCGCAGCCCCCAGGTGTGTGGGGCTACGCAAGCGGTTCCCAAAGAGCTTTAGAACAAGGCATAGTTTTCCCTGCAGGCTCCTTGGGCGTGGGACCCATCTCCAGCGGTATGGCCATTTTTGTGCCTGGCGAGGTGCCAAGTGGGAAAGGGTGGTGTCAAGGCAGAAGGCAGCGGGGAAGCCTGCAGCCCCCAGGTGTGTGGGGCTACGCAAGCGGTTCCCAAAGAGCTTTAGAACAAGGCATAGTTTTCCCTGCTGGCTCTTTGGGCGTGGGACCCATGTCCAGCCGTATGGCCATTTTTGTGCCTGGCGCGGCGCCAAGTGGGAAAGGGTGGTGTCAAGGCAGAAGGCAGCAGGAAAGCCTGCAGCCCCCAGGTCTGTGGGGCTACGCAAGCGGTTCCCAAAGAGCTTTAGAACAAGGCATAGTTTTCCCTGCTGGCTCTTTGGGCGTGGGACCCCTCTCCAGCCGTATGGCCATTTTTGTGCCTGGCGCGGCGCCAAGTGGGAAAGGGTGGTTTTGAGGCTGAAGGCAGCAGGAAAGCCTGCAGCCCCCAGGTGTGTGGGGCTACGCAAGCGGTTCCCAAAGAGCTTCAGAACAAGGCCTAGTTTTCCCTGCTGGCTCTTTGGGCGTGGGACCCATGTCCAGCCATATGGTCATTTTTGTGCCTGGCGCGGCGCCAAGTGGGAAAGGGTGGTTTTGAGGCTGAAGGCAGCAGGAAAGCCTGCAGCCCCCAGGTCTGTGGGGCTACGCAAGCGGTTCCCAAAGAGCTTTAGAACAAGGCATAATTTTCCCTGCTGGCTCTTTGGGCGTGGAAGCCATCTCCAGCCTTATGGCCATTTTTGTGCCTGGCGCGGCGCCAAGTGGGAAAGGGTGGTTTTGAGGCTGAAAGCAGCAGGAAAGCCTGCAGCCCCCAGGTGTGTGGGGCTACGCAAGCGGTTCCCAAAGAGCTTTAGAACAAGGCATAGTTTTCCCTGCTGGCTCTTTGGCCGTGGGACCCATTTCCAGACGTATGGCTATTTTTGTGCCTGGCGCGGCGCCAAGTGGGAAAGGGTGGTTTTGAGGCTGAAGGCAGCAGGAAAGCCTGCAGCCCCCAGGTGTGTGGGGCTACGCAAGCGGTTCCCAAAGAGCTTTAGAACAAGGCATAATTTTCCCTGCTGGCTCTTTGGGCGTGGGATCCATCTCCAGCCATATGGCCATTTTTGTGCCTGGCGCGGCGCCAAGTGGGAAAGGGTGGTTTTGAGGCTGAAGGCAGCAGGAAAGCCTGCAGCCCCCGGGTCTGTGGGGCTATGCAAGCACTTCCCAAAGAGCTTTAGAACAAGGCATAGTTTTCCCTGCTGGCTCTTTGGGCGTGGGACTCATCTCCAGCCATAGGGCATATTTGTGCCTGGCGCGGCGCCAAGTGGGAAAGGGTGGTTTTGAGGCTGAAGGCAGCAGGAACGCCTGCAGCCCCCGGGTCTGTGGGGCTATGCAAGCACTTCCCAAAGAGCTTTAGAACAAGGCATAGTTTTCCCTGCTGGCTCTTTGGCCGTGGGACCCATGTCCAGCCATATGGCCATTTTTGTGCCTGGCGCGGCGCCAAGTGGGAAAGGGTGGTTTTGAGGCTGAAGGCAGCAGGAAAGCCTGCAGCCCCCAGGTGTGTGGGGCTACGCAAGCGGTTCCCAAAGAGCTTTAGAACAAGGCCTAGTTTTCCCTGCAGGCTCCTTGGGCGTGGGACCGATCTGCAGCCATATGGCCATTTTTGTGCCTGGCGTGGCGCCAATTGGGAAAGGGTGGTGTCAAGGCAGAAGGCAGCAGGAAAGCCCGCAGCCCCAGCTCTGTGGGGCTACCCAAGCGGTTCCCAAAGAGCTTTAGAACAAGGCATAATTTTCCCTGCTTGCTCTTTGGGCGTGGGACCCCTCTCCAGCCGTATGGCCATTTTTGTGCCTGGTGCGGCGCCAAGTGGGAAAGGGTGTTGTCAAGGCAGAAGGCAGCAGGAAAGCCTGCAACCCCCAGGTCTGTGGGGCTACGCAAGCGGTTCCCAAAGAGCTTTAGAACAAGGCATAGTTTTCCCTGCTGGCTCTTTGGGCATGGGACCCATTTCCAGCCATATGGCCATTTTTGTGCCTGGCGTGGCGCCAAGTGGGAAAGGGTAGTTTTGAGGCTGAAAGCAGCAGGAAAGCCTGCAGCCCCCAGGTCTGTGGGGCTACGCAAGCGGTTCCCAAAGAGCTTTAGAACAAGGCCTAGTTTTCCCTGCTAGCTCCTTGGGCGTGGGACCCCTCTCCAGCCGTATGGCCATTTTTGTGCCTGGCGCGGCGCCAAGTGGGAAAGGGTGGTTTTGAGGCTGAAGGCAGCAGGAAAGCCTGCAGCCCCCAGGTGTGTGGGGCTACGCAAGCGGTTCCCAAAGAGCTTTAGAACAAGGCATAGTTTTCCCTGCAGGCTCCTTGGGCGTGGGACCCATCTCCAGCCATATGGCCATTTTTGTGCCTGGCGCGGCGCCAAGTTGGAAAGGGTGGTTTTGAGGCTGAAGGCAGCAGGAAAGCCTGCAGCCCCCAGGTCTGTGGGGCTACGCAAGCGGTTCCCAAAGAGCTTTAGAACAAGGCATAATTTTCCCTGCTTGCTCTTTGGGCGTGGGACCGATCTCCAGCCGTATGGCCATTTTTGTGCCTGGCGAGGCGCCAAGTGGGAAAGGGTGGTGTCAAGGCAGAAGGCAGCAGGAAAGCCCGCAGCCCCCAGGTCTGTGGGGCTACGCAAGCACTTCCCAAAGAGCTTTAGAACAAGGCATAGTTTTCCCTGCAGGCTCCTTGGGCGTGGGACCCATCTCCAGCGGTATGGCCATTTTTGTGCCTGCCGAGGTGCCAAGTGGGAAAGGGTGGTGTCAAGGCAGAAGGCAGCGGGAAAGCCTGCAGCTCCCAGGTGTGTGGGGCTACGCAAGCGGTTCCCAAAGAGCTTTAGAACAAGGCATAGTTTTCCCTGCTGGCTCTTTGGGCGTGGGACCCATGTCCAGCCGTATGGCCATTTTTGTGCCTGGCGCGGCGCCAAGTGGGAAAGGGTGGTGTCAAGGCAGAAGGCAGCAGGAAAGCCTGCAGCCCCCAGGTGTGTGGGGCTACGCAAGCGGTTCCCAAAGAGCTTTAGAACAAGGCATAGTTTTCCCTGCTGGCTCTTTGGGCGTGGGACCCCTCTCCAGCCGTATGGCCATTTTTGTGCCTGGCGCGGCGCCAAGTGGGAAAGGGTGGTTTTGAGGCTGAAGGCAGCAGGAAAGCCTGCAGCCCCCAGGTGTGTGGGGCTACGCAAGCGGTTCCCAAAGAGCTTCAGAACAAGGCCTAGTTTTCCCTGCTGGCTCTTTGGGCGTGGGACCCATGTCCAGCCATATGGCCATTTTTGTGCCTGGCGCGGCGCCAAGTGGGAAAGGGTGGTTTTGAGGCTGAAGGCAGCAGGAAAGCCTGCAGCCCCCAGGTCTGTGGGGCTACGCAAGCGGTTCCCAAAGAGCTTTAGAACAAGGCATAATTTTCCCTGCTGGCTCTTTGGGCGTGGAAGCCATCTCCAGCCTTATGGCCATTTTTGTGCCTGGCGCGGCGCCAAGTGGGAAAGGGTGGTTTTGAGGCTGAAAGCAGCAGGAAAGCCTGCAGCCCCCAGGTGTGTGGGGCTACGCAAGCGGTTCCCAAAGAGCTTTAGAACAAGGCATAGTTTTCCCTGCTGGCTCTTTGGGCGTGGGACCCATTTCCAGACGTATGGCTATTTTTGTGCCTGGCGCGGCGCCAAGTGGGAAAGGGTGGTTTTGAGGCTGAAGGCAGCAGGAAAGCCTGCAGCCCCCAGGTCTGTGGGGCTATGCAAGCAGTTCCAAAAGAGCTTTAGAAGAAGGCATAATTTTCCCTGCTGGCTCTTTGGGCAGGGGACCCATTTCCAGCCGTATGGCCATTTTTGTGCCTGGCGAGGTGCCAAGTGGGAAAGTGTGGTTTTGAGGCTGAAGGCATCAGGAAAGCCTGCAGCCCCCAGGTCTGTGGGGCTACGCAAGCGGTTCCCAAAGAGCTTCAGAACAAGGCATATTTTTCCCTTCTGGCTCTTTGAGCTTGGAAGCCATCTCCAGCCATATGGCCATTTTTGTGCCTGGCGCGGCGCCAAGTGGGAAAGGGTGGTTTTGAGGCTGAAGGCAGCAGGAAAGCCTGCAGCCCCCGGGTCTGTGGGGCTACGCAAGCGGTTCCCAAAGAGCTTCAGAACAAGGCCTAGTTTTCCCTGCTTGCTCCTTGGGCGTGGGATCCATCTGCAGCCATATGGCCATTTTTGTGCCTGGCGCGGCGCCAAGTGGGAAAGGGTGGATTTGAGGCTGAAGGCAGCAGGAAAGCCTGCAGCCCCCGGGTCTGTGGGGCTACGCAAGCACTTCCCAAAGAGCTTTAGAACAAGGCATAGTTTTCCCTGCTGGCTCTTTGGGCGTGGGACTCATCTCCAGCCATAGGGCATATTTGTGCCTGGCACGGCGCCAAGTGGGAAAGGGTGGTTTTGAGGCTGAAGGCAGCAGGAACGCCTGCAGTCCCCGGGTCTGTGGGGCTATGCAAGCACTTCCCAAAGAGCTTTAGAACAAGGCATAGTTTTCCCTGCTGGCTCTTTGGCCGTGGGACCCATGTCCAGCCATATGGCCATTTTTGTGCCTGGCGCGGCGCCAAGTGGGAAAGGGTGGTGTCGAGGCTGGAGGCAGCAGGAAAGCCTGCAGCCCCCAGGTCTGTGGGGCTACGCAAGCGGTTCCCAAAGAGCTTTAGAACAAGGCCTAGTTTTCCCTGCTAGCTCCTTGGGCGTGAAACCCCTCTCCAGCCATATGGCCATTTTTGTGCCTGGCGCGGCGCCAAGTGGGAAAGGGTGGTTTTGAGGCTGAAGGCAGCAGGAAAGCCTGCAGCCCCCAGGTGTGTGGGGCTACGCAAGCGGTTCCCAAAGAGCTTTAGAACAAGGCATAGTTTTCCGTGCAGGCTCCTTGGGCGTGGGACCCATCTGCAGCCATATGGTCATTTTTGTGCCTGGCGCGGCGCCAATTGGGAAAGGGTGGTTTTGAGGCTGAAGGCAGCAGGAAAGCCCGCAGCCCCAGCTCTGTGGGGCTACCCAAGCGGTTCCCAAAGAGCTTTAGAACAAGGCATAATTTTCCCTGCTTGCTCTTTGGGCGGGGGACCCGTCTCCACCCGTATGGCCATTTTTGTGCCTGGCGCGGCGCCAAGTGGGAAAGGGTGGTTTTGAGGCTGAAGGCAGCAGGAAAGCCTGCAGCCCCCAGGTGTGTGGGGCTACGCAAGCGGTTCCCAAAGAGCTTTAGAACAAGGCATAGTTTTCCCTGCTGGCTCTTTGGGCGGGGGACCGATCTCCAGCCATATGGCCATTTTGGTGCCTGGCGCGGCGCCAAGTGGGAAAGGGTGGTTTTGAGGCTGAAGGCAGCAGGAAAGCCTGCAGCCCCCAGGTCTGTGGGGCTACGCAAGCGGTTCCCAAAGAGCTTCAAAACAAGGCCTAGTTTTCCCTGCTGGCTCCTTGGGCGTGGGACCCATCTCCAGCCATATGGCCTTTTTTGTGCCTGGCGCGGCGCCAAGTGGGAAAGGGTGGTTTTGAGGCTGAAGGCAGCAGGAAAGCCTGCAGCCCCCAGGTCTGTGGGGCTACGCAAGCGGTTCCCAAAGAGCTTTAGAACAAGGCCTAGTTTTCCCTGCTGGCTCTTTGGGCGTGGGACCCATTTCCAGCCATATGGCCATTTTTGTGCCTGGCGTGGCGCCAAGTGGGAAAGGGTAGTTTTGAGGCTGAAAGCAGCAGGAAAGCCTGCAGCCCCCAGGTCTGTGGGGCTACGCAAGCGGTTCCCAAAGAGCTTTAGAACAAGGCCTAGTTTTCCCTGCTAGCTCCTTGGGCGTGGGACCCCTCTCCAGCCGTATGGCCATTTTTGTGCCTGGCGCGGCGCCAAGTGGGAAAGGGTGGTTTTGAGGCTGAAGGCAGCAGGAAAGCCTGCAGCCCCCAGGTGTGTGGGGCTACGCAAGCGGTTCCCAAAGAGCTTTAGAACAAGGCATAGTTTTCCCTGCAGGCTCCTTGGGTGGGGGACCCATCTCCAGCCATATGGCCATTTTTGTGCCTGGCGCGGCGCCAAGTTGGAAAGGGTGGTTTTGAGGCTGAAGGCAGCAGGAAAGCCTGCAGCCCCCGGGTCTGTGGGGCTACGCAAGCGGTTCCCAAAGAGCTTTAGAAGAAGGCATAATTTTCCCTGCTTGCTCTTTGGGCGTGGGACCGATCTCCAGCCGTATGGCCATTTTTGTGCCTGGCGCGGCGCCAAGTGGGAAAGGGTGGTGTCAAGGCAGAAGGCAGCAGGAAAGCCCGCAGCCCCCAGGTCTGTGGGGTTACGCAAGCGGTTCCCAAAGAGCTTTAGAAGAAGGCCTAGTTTTCCCTGCTGGCTCCTTGGGCGTGGGACCCATCTCCAGCCATATGGCCATTTTTGTGCCTGGCGAGGTGCCAAGTGGGAAAGGGTGGTGTCAAGGCAGAAGGCAGCGGGAAAGCCTGCAGCCCCCAGGTGTGTGGGGCTACGCAAGCGGTTCCCAAAGAGCTTTAGAACAAGGCATAGTTTTCCCTGCTTGCTCTTTGGGCGTGGGACCCATGTCCAGCCGTATGGCCATTTTTGTGCCTGGCGCGGCGCCAAGTGGGAAAGGGTGGTGTCAAGGCAGAAGGCAGCAGGAAAGCCTGCAGCCCCCAGGTGTGTGGGGCTACGCAAGCGGTTCCCAAAGAGCTTTAGAACAAGGCCTAGTTTTCCCTGCTTGCTCCTTGGGCGTGGGATCCATCTGCAGCCATATGGCCATTTTTGTGCCTGGCGCGGCGCCAAGTGGGAAAGGGTGGATTTGAGGCTGAAGGCAGCAGGAACGCCTGCAGTCCTCGGGTCTGTGGGGCTATGCAAGCACTTCCCAAAGAGCTTTAGAACAAGGCATAGTTTTCCCTGCTGGCTCTTTGGGCGGGGGACCCATCTCCAGCCATATGGCCATTTTTGTGCCTGGCGCGGCGCCAAGTGGGAAAGGGTGGTGTCGAGGCTGGAGGCAGCAGGAAAGCCTGCAGCCCCCAGGTCTGTGGGGCTACGCAAGCACTTCCCAAAGAGCTTTAGAACAAGGCCTAGTTTTCCCTGCTAGCTCCTTGGGCGTGAAACCCCTCTCGAGCCATATGGCCATTTTTGTGCCTGGCGCGGCGCCAAGTGGGAAAGGGTGGTTTTGAGGCTGAAGGCAGCAGGAAAGCCTGCAGCCCCCAGGTGTGTGGGGCTACGCAAGCGGTTCCCAAAGAGCTTTAGAACAAGGCATAGTTTTCCGTGCAGGCTCCTTGGGCGTGGGACCCATCTGCAGCCATATGGCCATTTTTGTGCCTGGCGCGGCGCCAATTGGGAAAGGGTGGTGTCAAGGCAGAAGGCAGCAGGAAAGCCCGCAGCCCCAGCTCTGTGGGGCTACCCAAGCGGTTCCCAAAGAGCTTCAGAACAAGGCATAATTTTCCCTGCTTGCTCTTTGGGCGGGGGACCCGTCTCCACCCGTATGGCCATTTTTGTGCCTGGCGCGGCGCCAAGTGGGAAAGGGTGGTTTTGAGGCTGAAGGCAGCAGGAAAGCCTGCAGCCCCCAGGTGTGTGGGGCTACGCAAGCGGTTCCCAAAGAGCTTTAGAACAAGGCATAGTTTTCCCTGCTGGCTCTTTGGGCGGGGGACCCATCTCCAGCCATATGGCCATTTTGGTGCCTGGCGCGGCGCCAAGTGGGAAAGGGTGGTTTTGAGGCTGAAGGCAGCAGGAAAGCCTGCAGCCCCCAGGTGTGTGGGGCTACGCAAGCGGTTCCCAAAGAGCTTCAAAACAAGGCATAGTTTTCCCTGCTGGCTCCTTGGGCGTGGGACCCATCTCCAGCCATATGGCCTTTTTTGTGCCTGGCGCGGCGCCAAGTGGGAAAGGGTGGTTTTGAGGCTGAAGGCAGCAGGAAAGCCTGCAGCCCCCAGGTGTGTGGGGCTACGCAAGCGGTTCCCAAAGAGCTTTAGAACAAGGCCTAGTTTTCCCTGCTGGCTCTTTGGGCGTGGGACCCATTTCCAGCCATATGGCCATTTTTGTGCCTGGCGTGGCGCCAAGTGGGAAAGGGTAGTTTTGAGGCTGAAAGCAGCAGGAAAGCCTGCAGCCCCCAGGTCTGTGGGGCTACGCAAGCGGTTCCCAAAGAGCTTTAGAACAAGGCCTAGTTTTCCCTGCTAGCTCCTTGGGCGTGGGACCCCTCTCCAGCCGTATGGCCATTTTTGTGCCTGGCGCGGCGCCAAGTGGGAAAGGGTGGTTTTGAGGCTGAAGGCAGCAGGAAAGCCCGCAGCCCACAGGTGTGTGGGGCTACGCAAGCGGTTCCCAAAGAGCTTTAGAACAAGGCCTAGTTTTCCCTGCAGGCTCCTTGGGTGGGGGACCCATCTCCAGCCATATGGCCATTTTTGTGCCTGGCGCGGCGCCAAGTTGGAAAGGGTGGTTTTGAGGCTGAAGGCAGCAGGAAAGCCTGCAGCCCCCGGGTCTGTGGGGCTACGCAAGCGGTTCCCAAAGAGCTTTAGAAGAAGGCATAATTTTCCCTGCTTGCTCTTTGGGCGTGGGACCGATCTCCAGCCGTATGGCCATTTTTGTGCCTGGCGCGGCGCCAAGTGGGAAAGGGTGGTGTCAAGGCAGAAGGCAGCAGGAAAGCCCGCAGCCCCCAGGTGTGTGGGGCTACGCAAGCGGTTCCCAAAGAGCTTTAGAAGAAGGCCTAGTTTTCCCTGCTGGCTCCTTGGGCGTGGGACCCATCTCCAGCCATATGGCCATTTTTGTGCCTGGCGAGGTGCCAAGTGGGAAAGGGTGGTGTCAAGGCAGAAGGCAGCGGGAAAGCCTGCAGCCCCCAGGTGTGTGGGGCTACGCAAGCGGTTCCCAAAGAGCTTTAGAACAAGGCATAGTTTTCCCTGCTTGCTCTTTGGGCGTGGGACCCATGTCCAGCCGTATGGCCATTTTTGTGCCTGGCGCGGCGCCAAGTGGGAAAGGGTGGTGTCAAGGCAGAAGGCAGCAGGAAAGCCTGCAGCCCCCAGGTCTGTGGGGCTACGCAAGCGGTTCCCAAAGAGCTTTAGAACAAGGCCTAGTTTTCCCTGCTTGCTCCTTGGGCGTGGGATCCATCTGCAGCCATATGGCCATTTTTGTGCCTGGCGCGGCGCCAAGTGGGAAAGGGTGGATTTGAGGCTGAAGGCAGCAGGAAAGCCTGCAGCCCCCGGGTCTGTGGGGCTACGCAAGCACTTCCCAAAGAGCTTTAGAACAAGGCATAGTTTTCCCTGCTGGCTCTTTGGGCGTGGGACTCATCTCCAGCCATAGGGCATATTTGTGCCTGGCGCGGCGCCAAGTGGGAAAGGGTGGTTTTGAGGCTGAAGGCAGCAGGAACGCCTGCAGTCCCCGGGTCTGTGGGGCTATGCAAGCACTTCCCAAAGAGCTTTAGAACAAGGCATAGTTTTCCCTGCTGGCTCTTTGGCCGTGGGACCCATGTCCAGCCATATGGCCATTTTTGTGCCTGGCGCGGCGCCAAGTGGGAAAGGGTGGTGTCGAGGCTGGAGGCAGCAGGAAAGCCTGCAGCCCCCAGGTGTGTGGGGCTACGCAAGCGGTTCCCAAAGAGCTTTAGAACAAGGCCTAGTTTTCCCTGCTAGCTCCTTGGGCGTGAAACCCCTCTCCAGCCATATGGCCATTTTGGTGCCTGGCGCGGCGCCAAGTGGGAAAGGGTGGTTTTGAGGCTGAAGGCAGCAGGAAAGCCTGCAGCCCCCAGGTGTGTGGGGCTACGCAAGCGGTTCCCAAAGAGCTTTAGAACAAGGCATAGTTTTCCGTGCAGGCTCCTTGGGCGTGGGACCCATCTGCAGCCATATGGCCATTTTTGTGCCTGGCGCGGCGCCAATTGGGAAAGGGTGGTGTCAAGGCAGAAGGCAGCAGGAAAGCCCGCAGCCCCAGCTCTGTGGGGCTACCCAAGCGGTTCCCAAAGAGCTTTAGAACAAGGCATAATTTTCCCTGCTTGCTCTTTGGGCGTGGGACCCGTCTCCACCCGTATGGCCATTTTTGTGCCTGGCGCGGCGCCAAGTGGGAAAGGGTGGTTTTGAGGCTGAAGGCAGCAGGAAAGCCTGCAGCCCCCAGGTGTGTGGGGCTACGCAAGCGGTTCCCAAAGAGCTTTAGAACAAGGCATAGTTTTCCCTGCTGGCTCTTTGGGCGGGGGACCCATCTCCAGCCATATGGCCATTTTTGTGCCTGGCGCGGCGCCAAGTGGGAAAGGGTGGTTTTGAGGCTGAAGGCAGCAGGAAAGCCTGCAGCCCCCAGGTCTGTGGGGCTACGCAAGCGGTTCCCAAAGAGCTTCAAAACAAGGCATAGTTTTCCCTGCTGGCTCCTTGGGCGTGGGACCCATCTCCAGCCATATGGCCTTTTTTGTGCCTGGCGCGGCGCCAAGTGGGAAAGGGTGGTTTTGAGGCTGAAGGCAGCAGGAAAGCCTGCAGCCCCCAGGTGTGTGGGGCTACGCAAGCGGTTCCCAAAGAGCTTTAGAACAAGGCCTAGTTTTCCCTGCTGGCTCTTTGGGCGTGGGACCCATTTCCAGCCATATGGCCATTTTTGTGCCTGGCGTGGCGCCAAGTGGGAAAGGGTAGTTTTGAGGCTGAAAGCAGCAGGAAAGCCTGCAGCCCCCAGGTGTGTGGGGCTACGCATGCTGTTCCCAAAGAGCTTTAGAACAAGGCCTAGTTTTCCCTGCTAGCTCCTTGGGCGTGGGACCCCTCTCCATCCGTATGGCCATTTTTGTGCCTGGCGCGGCGCCAAGTGGGAAAGGGTGGTTTTGAGGCTGAAGGCAGCAGGAAAGCCTGCAGCCCCCAGGTGTGTGGGGCTACGCAAGCGGTTCCCAAAGAGCTTTAGAACAAGGCCTAGTTTTCCCTGCAGGCTCCTTGGGTGGGGGACCCATCTCCAGCCATATGGCCATTTTTGTGCCTGGCGCGGCGCCAAGTTGGAAAGGGTGGTTTTGAGGCTGAAGGCAGCAGGAAAGCCTGCAGCCCCCAGGTCTGTGGGGCTACGCAAGCGGTTCCCAAAGAGCTTTAGAAGAAGGCATAATTTTCCCTGCTTGCTCTTTGGGCGTGGGACCGATCTCCAGCCGTATGGCCATTTTTGTGCCTGGCGCGGCGCCAATTGGGAAAGGGTGGTGTCAAGGCAGAAGGCAGCAGGAAAGCCCGCAGCCCCCAGGTGTGTGGGGCTACGCAAGCGGTTCCCAAAGAGCTTTAGAACAAGGCCTAGTTTTCCCTGCTGGCTCCTTGGGCGTGGGACCCATCTCCAGCGGTATGGCCATTTTTGTGCCTGGCGAGGTGCCAAGTGGGAAAGGGTGGTGTCAAGGCAGAAGGCAGCGGGAAAGTCTGCAGCCCCCAGGTGTGTGGGGCTACGCAAGCGGTTCCCAAAGAGCTTTAGAACAAGGCATAGTTTTCCCTGCTTGCTCTTTGGGCGTGGGACCCATGTCCAGCCGTATGGCCATTTTTGTGCCTGGCGCGGCGCCAAGTGGGAAAGGGTGGTGTCAAGGCAGAAGGAAGCAGGAAAGCCTGCAGCCCCCAGGTCTGTGGGGCTACGCAAGCGGTTCCCAAAGAGCTTTAGAACAAGGCATAGTTTTCCCTGCTGGCTCCTTGGGCGTGTGACCCATCTCCAGCCATATGGACTTTTTTGTGCCTGGCGCGGCGCCAAGTGGGAAAGGGTGGTTTTGAGGCTGAAGGCAGCAGGAAAGCCTGCAGCCCCCAGGTCTGTGGGGCTACGCAAGCAGTTCCCAAAGAGCTTTAGAACAAGGCCTAGTTTTCCCTGCTGGCTCTTTGGGCGTGGGACCCATTTCCAGCCATATGGCCATTTTTGTGCCTGGCGTGGCGCCAAGTGGGAAAGGGTAGTTTTGACGCTGAAAGCAGCAGGAAAGCCTGCAGCCCCCAGGTCTGTGGGGCTACGCAAGCGGTTCCCAAAGAGCTTTAGAACAAGGCCTAGTTTTCCCTGCTAGCTCCTTGGGCGTGGGACCCCTCTCCAGCCGTATGGCCATTTTTGTGCCTGGCGCGGCGCCAAGTTGGAAAGGGTGGTTTTGAGGCTGAAGGCAGCAGGAAAGCCTGCAGCCCCCAGGTGTGTGGGGCTACGCAAGCGGTTCCCAAAGAGCTTTAGAACAAGGCATAGTTTTCCCTGCAGGCTCCTTGGGTGGGGGACCCATCTCCAGCCATATGGCCATTTTTGTGCCTGGCGCGGCGCCAAGTTGGAAAGGGTGGTTTTGAGGCTGAAGGCAGCAGGAAAGCCTGCAGCCCCCGGGTCTGTGGGGCTACGCAAGCGGTTCCCAAAGAGCTTTAGAAGAAGGCATAATTTTCCCTGTTTGCTCTTTGGGCGTGGGACCGATCTCCAGCCGTATGGCCATTTTTGTGCCTGGCGCGGCGCCAAGTGGGAAAGGGTGGTGTCAAGGCAGAAGGCAGCAGGAAAGCCCGCAGCCCCCAGGTGTGTGGGGCTACGCAAGCGGTTCCCAAAGAGCTTTAGAACAAGGCCTAGTTTTCCCTGCAGGCTCCTTGGGCGTGGGACCCATCTCCAGCCATATGGCCATTTTTGTGCCTGGCGAGGTGCCAAGTGGGAAAGGGTGGTGTCAAGGCAGAAGGCAGCGGGAAAGCCTGCAGCCCCCAGGTGTGTGGGGCTACGCAAGCGGTTCCCAAAGAGCTTTAGAACAAGGCATAGTTTTCCCTGCTTGCTCTTTGGGCGTGGGACCCATGTCCAGCCGTATGGCCATTTTTGTGCCTGGCGCGGCGCCAAGTGGGAAAGGGTGGTGTCAAGGCAGAAGGCAGCAGGAAAGCCTGCAGCCCCCAGGTCTGTGGGGCTACGCAAGCGGTTCCCAAAGAGCTTTAGAACAAGGCATAGTTTTCCCTGCTTGCTCTTTGGGCGTGGGACCCCTCTCCAGCCGTATGGCCATTTTTGTGCCTGGCGCGGCGCCAAGTGGGAAATGGTGGTTTTGAGGCTGAAGGCAGCAGGAAAGCCTGCAGCCCCCAGGTGTGTGGGGCTACGCAAGCGGTTCCCAAAGAGCTTTAGAACAAGGCATAATTTTCCCTGCTGGCTCTTTGGGCGTGGAAGCCATCTCCAGCCATATGGCCATTTTTGTGCCTGGCGCGGCGCCAAGTGGGAAAAGGTGGTGTCGAGGCTGAAGGCAGCGGGAAAGCCTGCAGCCCCCAGGTGTGTGGGGCTACGCAAGCGGTTCCCAAAGAGCTTTAGAACAAGGCATAGTTTTCCCTGCAGGCTCCTTGGGTGGGGGACCCATCTCCAGCCATATGGCCATTTTTGTGCCTGGCGCGGCGCCAAGTTGGAAAGGGTGGTTTTGAGGCTGAAGGCAGCAGGAAAGCCTGCAGCCCCCGGGTCTGTGGGGCTACGCAAGCGGTTCCCAAAGAGCTTTAGAACAAGGCATAATTTTCCCTGCTTGCTCTTTGGGCGTGGGACCGATCTCCAGCCGTATGGCCATTTTTGTGCCTGTCGAGGCGCCAAGTGGGAAAGGGTGGTGTCAAGGCAGAAGGCAGCAGGAAAGCCCGCAGCCCCCAGGTCTGTGGGGCTACGCAAGCGGTTCCCAAAGAGCTTTAGAACAAGGCATAGTTTTCCCTGCAGGCTCCTTGGGCGTGGGACCCATCTCCAGCGGTATGGCCATTTTTGTGCCTGGCGAGGTGCCAAGTGGGAAAGGGTGGTGTCAAGGCAGAAGGCAGCGGGAAAGCCTGCAGCCCCCAGGTGTGTGGGGCTACGCAAGCGGTTCCCAAAGAGCTTTAGAACAAGGCATAGTTTTCCCTGCTGGCTCTTTGGGCGTGGGACCCATGTCCAGCCGTATGGCCATTTTTGTGCCTGGCGCGGCGCCAAGTGGGAAAGGGTGGTGTCAAGGCAGTAGGCAGCAGGAAAGCCTGCAGCCCCCAGGTCTGTGGGGCTACGCAAGCGGTTCCCAAAGAGCTTTAGAACAAGGCATAGTTTTCCCTGCTGGCTCTTTGGGCGTGGGACCCCTCTCCAGCCGTATGGCCATTTTTGTGCCTGGCGCGGCGCCAAGTGGGAAAGGGTGGTTTTGAGGCTGAAAGCAGCAGGAAAGCCTGCAGCCCCCAGGTGTGTGGGGCTACGCAAGCGGTTCCCAAAGAGCTTTAGAACAAGGCATAGTTTTCCCTGCTGGCTCTTTGGGCGTGGGACCCATTTCCAGACGTATGGCTATTTTTGTGCCTGGCGTGGCGCCAAGTGGGAAAGGGTGGTTTTGAGGCTGAAGGCAGCAGGAAAGCCTGCAGCCCCCAGGTCTGTGGGGCTATGCAAGCAGTTCCAAAAGAGCTTTAGAAGAAGGCATAATTTTCCCTGCTGGCTCTTTGGGCGGGGGACCCATTTCCAGCCGTATGGCCATTTTTGTGCCTGGCGAGGTGCCAAGTGGGAAAGTGTGGTTTTGAGGCTGAAGGCATCAGGAAAGCCTGCAGCCCCCAGGTCTGTGGGGCTACGCAAGCGGTTCCCAAAGAGCTTCAGAACAAGGCATATTTTTCCCTTCTGGCTCTTTGAGCTTGGAAGGCATCTGCAGCCATATGGCCATTTTTGAGCCTGGCGCGGCGCCAAGTGGGAAAGGGTGGTTTTGAGGCTGAAGGCAGCAGGAAAGCCTGCAGCCCCCGGGTCTGTGGGGCTATGCAAGCCCTTCCCAAAGAGCTTTAGAATAAGGCATAGTTTTCCCTGCTGGCTCCTTGGGCGTGGGACCCATCTCCAGCCATATGGCCTTTTTTGTGCCTGGAGCGTCGCCAAGTGGGAAAGGGTGGTTTTGAGGCTGAAGGCAGCAGGAAAGCCTGCAGCCCCCAGGTGTGTGGGGCTACGCAAGCGGTTCCCAAAGAGCTTTAGAACAAGGCATAGTTTTCCCTGCAGGCTCCTTGGGCGGGGGACCCATCTGCAGCCGTATGGCCATTTTTGTGCCTGGCGTGGCGCCAAGTGGGAAAGGGTAGTTTTGAGGCTGAAAGCAGCAGGAAAGCCTGCAGCCCCCAGGTGTGTGGGGCTACGCAAGCGGTTCCCAAAGAGCTTTAGAACAAGGCCTAGTTTTCCCTGCTTGCTCCTTGGGCGTGGGATCCATCTCCAGCCATATGGCCATTTTTGTGCCTGGCGCGGCGCCAAGTGGGAAAGGGTGGATTTGAGGCTGAAGGCAGCAGGAAAGCCTGCAGCCCCCGGGTCTGTGGGGCTACGCAAGCACTTCCCAAAGAGCTTTAGAACAAGGCATAGTTTTCCCTGCTGGCTCTTTGGGCGTGGGACTCATCTCCAGCCATAGGGCATATTTGTGCCTGGTGCGGCGCCAAGTGGGAAAGGGTGGTTTTGAGGCTGAAGGCAGCAGGAAAGCCTGCAGCCCCCAGGTGTGTGGGGCTACGCAAGCGGTTCCCAAAGAGCTTTAGAACAAGGCATAGTTTTCCCTGCTGGCTCTTTGGGCGGGGGACCCATCTCCAGCCATATGGCCATTTTGGTGCCTGGCGCGGCGCCAAGTGGGAAAGGGTGGTTTTGAGGCTGAAGGCAGCAGGAAAGCCTGCAGCCCCCAGGTGTGTGGGGCTACGCAAGCGGTTCCCAAAGAGCTTCAAAACAAGGCATAGTTTTCCCTGCTGGCTCCTTGGGCGTGGGACCCATCTCCAGCCATATGGCCTTTTTTGTGCCTGGCGCGGCGCCAAGTGGGAAAGGGTGGTTTTGAGGCTGAAGGCAGCAGGAAAGCCTGCAGCCCCCAGGTCTGTGGGGCTACGCAAGCACTTCCCAAAGAGCTTTAGAACAAGGCATAGTTTTCCCTGCTAGCTCCTTGGGCGTGTGACCCATCTCCAGCCATATGGCCTTTTTTGTGCCTGGCGCGGCGCCAAGTGGGAAAGGGTGGTTTTGAGGCTGAAGGCAGCAGGAAAGCCTGCAGCCCCCAGGTCTGTGGGGCTACGCAAGCGGTTCCCAAAGAGCTTTAGAACAAGGCCTAGTTTTCCCTGCTGGCTCTTTGGGCGTGGGACCCATTTCCAGCCATATGGCCATTTTTGTGCCTGGCGTGGCGCCAAGTGGGAAAGGGTAGTTTTGAGGCTGAAAGCAGCAGGAAAGCCTGCAGCCCCCAGGTGTGTGGGGCTACGCAAGCGGTTCCCAAAGAGCTTTAGAACAAGGCCTAGTTTTCCCTGCAGGCTCCTTGGGCGTGGGACCCATCAGCAGCCATATGGCCATTTTTGTGCCTGGCGCGGCGCCAATTGGGAAAGGGTGGTGTCAAGGCAGAAGGCAGCAGGAAAGCCCGCAGCCCCAGCTCTGTGGGGCTACGCAAGCGGTTCCCAAAGAGCTTTAGAACAAGGCATAATTTTCCCTGCTTGCTCTTTGGGCGTGGGACCCCTCTCCAGCCGTATGGCCATTTTTGTGCCTGGCGCGGCGCCAAGTGGGAAAGGGTGGTTTTGAGGCTGAAGGCAGCAGGAAAGCCTGCAGCCCCCAGGTGTGTGGGGCTACGCAAGCGGTTCCCAAAGAGCTTTAGAACAAGGCATATTTTTCCCTGCAGGCTCCTTGGGTGGGGGACCCATCTCCAGCCATATGGCCATTTTTGTGCCTGGCGCGGCGCCAAGTTGGAAAGGGTGCTTTTGAGGCTGAAGGCAGCAGGAAAGACTGCAGCCCCCGGGTCTGTGGGGCTACGCAAGCGGTTCCCAAAGAGCTTTAGAACAAGGCATAATTTTCCCTGCTGGCTCTTTGGGCGTGGGACCGATCTCCAGCCGTATGGCCATTTTTGTGCCTGGCGCGGCGCCAAGTGGGAAAGGGTGGTGTCAAGGCAGAAGGCAGCAGGAAAGCCCGCAGCCCCCAGGTGTGTGGGGCTACGCAAGCGGTTCCCAAAGAGCTTTAGAACAAGGCCTAGTTTTCCCTGCTGGCTCATTGGGCGTGGGACCCATCTCCAGCCATATGGCCATTTTTGTGCCTGGCGAGGTGCCAAGTGGGAAAGGGTCGTGTCAAGGCAGAAGGCAGCGGGAAAGCCTGCAGCCCCCAGGTCTGTGGGGCTACGCAAGCGGTTCCCAAAGAGCTTTAGAACAAGGCATAGTTTTCCCTGCTTGCTCTTTGGGCGTGGGACCCATGTCCAGCCGTATGGCCATTTTTGTGCCTGGCGCGGCGCCAAGTGGGAAAGGGTGGTGTCAAGTCAGAAGGCAGCTGGAAAGCCTGCAGCCCCCAGGTCTGTGGGGCTACGCAAGCGGTTCCCAAAGAGCTTTAGAACAAGGCATAGTTTTCCCTGCTGGCTCTTTGGGCGTGGGACCCCTCTCCAGCCATATGGCCATTTTTGTGCCTGGCGCGGCGCCAAGTGGGAAAGGGTGGTTTTGAGGCTGAAGGCAGCAGGAAAGCCTGCAGCCCCCAGGTGTGTGGGGCTACGCAAGCGGTTCCCAAAGAGCTTCAGAACAAGGCCTAGTTTTCCCTGCTGGCTCCTTGGGCGTGGGACCCATGTCCAGCCATATGGCCATTTTTGTGCCTGGCGCGGCGCCAAGTGGGAAAGGGTGGTTTTGAGGCTGAAGGCAGCAGGAAAGCCTGCAGCCCCCAGGTGTGTGGGGCTACGCAAGCAGTTCCCAAAGAGCTTTAGAACAAGGCATAATTTTCCCTGATGGCTCTTTGGGCGTGGAAGCCATCTCCAGCCATATGGCCATTTTTGTGCCTGGCGCGGCGCCAAGTGGGAAAGGGTGGTTTTGAGGCTGAAGGCAGCAGGAAAGCCTGCAGCCCCCAGGTCTGTGGGGCTACGCAAGTACTTCCCAAAGAGCTTTAGAACAAGGCATAGTTTTCCCTGCTGGCTCCTTGGGCGTGGGACCCCTCTCCAGCCGTATGGCCATTTTTGTGCCTGGCGCGGCGCCAAGTGGGAAAGGGTGGTGTCGAGTGTGAAGGCAGCGGGAAAGCCTGCAGCCCCCAGGTCTGTGGGGCTACGCAAGCGGTTCCCAAAGAGCTTTAGAACAAGGCATAGTTTTCCCTGCTGGCTCTTTGGGCGTGGGACCCATTTCCAGACGTATGGCTATTTTTGTGCCTGGCGCGTCGCCAAGTGGGAAAGGGTGGTTTTGAGGCTGAAGGCAGCGGGAAAGCCTGCAGCCCCCAGGTCTGTGGGGCTATGCAAGCAGTTCCAAAAGAGCTTTAGAAGAAGGCATAATTTTCCCTTCTGGCTCTTTGGGCGGGGGACCCATTTCCAGCCGTATGGCCATTTTTGTGCCTGGCGCGGCGCCAAGTGGGAAAGTGTGGTTTTGAGGAAGAAGGCAGCGGGAAAGCCTGCAGCCCCCAGGTGTGTGGGGCTACGCAAGCGGTTCCCAAAGAGCTTTAGAACAAGGCATAGTTTTCCCTGCTTGCTCTTTGGGCGTGGGACCCATGTCCAGCCGTATGGCCATTTTTGTGCCTGGCGCGACGCCAAGCGGGAAAGGGTGGTGTCAAGGCAGAAGGCAGCTGGAAAGCCTGCAGCCCCCAGGTCTGTGGGGCTACGCAAGCGGTTCCCAAAGAGCTTCAGAACAAGGCCTAGTTTTCCCTGCTGGCTCCTTGGGCGTGGGACCCATGTCCAGCCATATGGCCATTTTTGTGCCTGGCGCGGCGCCAAGTGGGAAAGGGTGGTTTTGAGGCTGAAGGCAGCAGGAAAGCCTGCAGCCCCCAGGTGTGTGGGGCTACGCAAGCGGTTCCCAAAGAGCTTTAGAACAAGGCATAATTTTCCCTGATGGCTCTTTGGGCGTGGAAGCCATCTCCAGCCATATGGCCATTTTTGTGCCTGGCGCGGCGCCAAGTGGGAAAGGGTGGTTTTGAGGCTGAAGGCAGCAGGAAAGCCTGCAGCCCCCAGGTCTGTGGGGCTACGCAAGTACTTCCCAAAGAGCTTTAGAACAAGGCATAGTTTTCCCTGCTGGCTCCTTGGGCGTGGGACCCATCTCCAGCCGTATGGCCATTTTTGTGCCTGGCGCGGCGCCAAGTGGGAAAGGGTGGTGTCGAGGGTGAAGGCAGCGGGAAAGCCTGCAGCCCCCAGGTGTGTGGGGCTACGCAAGCGGTTCCCAAAGAGCTTTAGAACAAGGCATAGTTTTCCCTGCTGGCTCTTTGGGCGTGGGACCCATTTCCAGACGTATGGCTATTTTTGTGCCTGGCGCGGCGTCAAGTGGGAAAGGGTGGTTTTGAGGCTGAAGGCAGCGGGAAAGCCTGCAGCCCCCAGGTCTGTGGGGCTATGCAAGCAGTTCCAAAAGAGCTTTAGAAGAAGGCATAATTTTCCCTGCTGGCTCTTTGGGCGGGGGACCCATTTCCAGCCGTATGGCCATTTTTGTGCCTGGCGAGGTACCAAGTGGGAAAGTGTGGTTTTGAGGAAGAAGGCATCAGGAAAGCCTGCAGCCCCCAGGTCTGTGGGGCTATGCAAGCGGTTCCCAAAGAGCTTCAGAACAAGGCATATTTTTCCCTTCTGGCTCTTTGAGCTTGGAAGCCATCTCCAGCCATATGGGCATTTTTGTGCCTGGCGCGGCGCCAAGTGGGAAAGGGTGGTTTTGAGGCTGAAGGCAGCAGGAAAGCCTGCAGCCCCCGGGTCTGTGGGGCTATGCAAGCACTTCCCAAAGAGCTTCAGAACAAGGCCTAGTTTTCCCTGCTGGCTCCTTGGGCGTGGGACCCATCTCCAGCCATATGGCCATTTTTGTGCCTGGCGCGGCGCCAAGTGGGAAAGGGTGGTTTTGAGGCTGAAGGCAGCAGGAAAGCCTGCAGCCCCCAGGTGTGTGGGGCTACGCAAGCGGTTCCCAAAGAGCTTTAGAACAAGGCCTAGTTTTCCCTGCTGGCTCTTTGGGCGTGGGACCCATTTCCAGACGTATGGCTATTTTTGTGCCTGGCGCGGCGCCAAGTGGGAAAGGGTGGTTTTGAGGCTGAAGGCAGCGGGAAAGCCTGCAGCCCCCAGGTCTGTGGGGCTATGCAAGCAGTTCCAAAAGAGCTTTAGAAGAAGGCATAATTTTCCCTTCTGGCTCTTTGGGCGGGGGACCCATTTCCAGCCGTATGGCCATTTTTGTGCCTGGCGCGGCGCCAAGTGGGAAAGTGTGGTTTTGAGGAAGAAGGCAGCGGGAAAGCCTGCAGCCCCCAGGTGTGTGGGGCTACGCAAGCGGTTCCCAAAGAGCTTTAGAACAAGGCATAGTTTTCCCTGCTTGCTCTTTGGGCGTGGGACCCATGTCCAGCCGTATGGCCATTTTTGTGCCTGGCGCGGCGCCAAGTGGGAAAGGGTGGTGTCAAGGCAGAAGGCAGCTGGAAAGCCTGCAGCCCCCAGGTCTGTGGGGCTACGCAAGCGGTTCCCAAAGAGGTTTAGAACAAGGCATAGTTTTCCCTGCTGGCTCTTTGGGCGTGGGACCCCTCTCCAGCCATATGGCCATGTTTGTGCCTGGCGCGGCGCCAAGTGGGAAAGGGTGGTTTTGAGGCTGAAGGCAGCAGGAAAGCCTGCAGCCCCCAGGTGTGTGGGGCTACGCAAGCGGTTCCCAAAGAGCTTCAGAACAAGGCCTAGTTTTCCCTGCTGGCTCCTTGGGCGTGGGACCCATGTCCAGCCATATGGCCATTTTTGTGCCTGGCGCGGCGCCAAGTGGGAAAGGGTGGTTTTGAGGCTGAAGGCAGCAGGAAAGCCTGCAGCCCCCAGGTGTGTGGGGCTACGCAAGCGGTTCCCAAAGAGCTTTAGAACAAGGCATAATTTTCCCTGATGGCTCTTTGGGCGTGGAAGCCATCTCCAGCCATATGGCCATTTTTGTGCCTGGCGCGGCGCCAAGTGGGAAAGGGTGGTTTTGAGGCTGAAGGCAGCAGGAAAGCCTGCAGCCCCCAGGTCTGTGGGGCTACGCAAGTACTTCCCAAAGAGCTTTAGAACAAGGCATAGTTTTCCCTGCTGGCTCCTTGGGCGTGGGACCCATCTCCAGCCGTATGGCCATTTTTGTGCCTGGCGCGGCGCCAAGTGGGAAAGGGTGGTGTCGAGGGTGAAGGCAGCGGGAAAGCCTGCAGCCCCCAGGTGTGTGGGGCTACGCAAGCGGTTCCCAAAGAGCTTTAGAACAAGGCATAGTTTTCCCTGCTGGCTCTTTGGGCGTGGGACCCATTTCCAGACGTATGGCTATTTTTGTGCCTGGCGCGGCGCCAAGTGGGAAAGGGTGGTTTTGAGGCTGAAGGCAGCAGGAAAGCCTGCAGCCCCCGGGTCTGTGGGGCTATGCAAGCACTTCCCAAGGAGCTTTAGAACAAGGCATAGTTTTCCGTGCTGGCTCCTTCGGCGTGGGACCCATCTCCAGCCATATGGCCATTTTTGTGCCTGGCGCGGCGCCAAGTGGGAAAGGGTGGTTTTGAGGCTGAAGGCAGCAGGAAACCCTGCAGCCCCCAGGTGTGTGGGGCTACGCAAGCGGTTCCCAAAGAGCTTTAGAACAAGGCCTAGTTTTCCCTGCTGTCTCCTTGGGCGTGGGATCCATCTCCAGCCATATGGCCATTTTTGTGCCTGGCGCGGCGCCAAGTGGGAAAGGGTGGTTTTGAGGCTGAAGGCAGCAGGAAAGCCTGCAGCCCCCAGGTGTGTGGGGCTACGCAAGCGGTTCCCAAAGAGCTTTAGAACAAGGCCTAGTTTTCCCTGCTGGCTCCTTGGGCGTGGGATCCATCTCCAGCCATATGGCCATTTTTGTGCCTGGCGCGGCGCCAAGTGGGAAAGGGTGGTTTTGAGGCTGAAGGCAGCAGGAAAGCCTGCAGCCCCCGGGTCTGTGGGGCTACGCAAGCCGTTCCCAAAGAGCTTTAGAACAAGGCATAGTTTTCCCTGCTGGCTCTTTGGGCGTGGGACTCATCTCCAGCCATAGGGCATATTTGTGCCTGGCGCGGCGCCAAGTGGGAAAGGGTGGTTTTGAGGCTGAAGGCAGCAGGAACGCCTGCAGCCCCTGGGTCTGTGGGGCTATGCAAGCAGTTCCCAAAGAGCTTTAGAACAAGGCATAGTTTTCCCTGCTGGCTCTTTGGCCGTGGGACCCATGTCCAGCCATATGGCCATTTTTGTGCCTGGCGCGGCGCCAAGTGGGAAAGGGTGGTGTCGAGGCTGGAGGCAGGAGGAAAGCCTGCAGCCCCCAGGTCTCTGGGGCTACGCAAGCGGTTCCCAAAGAGCTTTAGAACAAGGCCTAGTTTTCCCTGCTGGCTCTTTGGCCGTGGGACCCATCTCCAGCCATATGGCCATTTTTGTGCCTGGCGCGGCGCCAAGTGGGAAAGGGTGGTTTTGAGGGTGAAGGCAGCAGGAAAGCCTGCAGCCCCCAGGTCTGTGGGGCTACGCAAGCAGTTCCCAAAGAGCTTTAGAACAAGGCCTAGTTTTCCCTGCTGGCTCTTTGGGCGTGGGACCCATCTCCAGCCATATGGCCATTTTTGTGCCTGGCGCGGCGCCAAGTGGGAAAGGGTGGTTTTGAGGCTGAAGGCAGCAGGAAAGCCTGCAGCCCCCGGGTTTGTGGGGCTATGCAAGCACTTTCCAAAGAGCTTTAGAACAAGGCATAGTTTTCCCTGCTGGCTCTTTGGGCGTGGGACCCATCTCCAGCCGTATGGCCATTTTTGTGCCTGGCGCGGCGCCAAGTGGGAAAGGGTGGTTTTGAGGCTGAAGGCAGCAGGAACGCCTGCAGCCCCCAGGTGTGTGGGGCTACGCAAGCGGTTCCCAAAGAGCTTTAGAACAAGGCATAGTTTTCCCTGCTGGCTCTTTGGGCGTGGAAGCCATCTCCAGCCGTATGGCCATTTTTGTGCCTAGCGCGGCGCCAAGTGGGAAAGGGTGGTTTTGAGGCTGAAGGCAGCAGGAAAGCCTGCAGCCCCCAGGTGTGTGGGGCTACGCAAGCGGTTCCCAAAGAGCTTCAGAACAAGGCCTAGTTTTCCCTGCTGGCTCCTTGGGCGTGGGACCCATGTCCAGCCATATGGCCATTTTTGTGCCTGGCACGGCGCGAAGTGGGAAAGGGTGGTTTTGAGGCTGAAGGCAGCAGGAAAGCCTGCAGCCCCCGGGTCTGTGGGGCTACGCAAGCACTTCCCAAAGAGCTTTAGAACAAGGCATAGTTTTCCCTGCTGGCTCCTTGGGCGTGGGACCCATCTCCAGCCATATGGCCATTTTTGTGCCTGGCGCTGCGCCAAGTGGGGAAGGGTGGTTTTGAGGCTGAAGGCAGCGGGAAAGCCTGCAGCCCCCAGGTGTGTGGGGCTACGCAAGCGGTTCCCAAAGAGCTTTAGAACAAGGCATAGTTTTCCCTGCTGGCTCTTTGGGCGTGGGACCCATTTCCAGACGTATGGCTATTTTTGTGCCTGGCGCGGCGTCAAGTGGGAAAGGGTGGTTTTGAGGCTGAAGGCAGCGGGAAAGCCTGCAGCCCCCAGGTCTGTGGGGCTATGCAAGCAGTTCCAAAAGAGCTTTAGAAGAAGGCATAATTTTCCCTGCTGGCTCTTTGGGCGGGGGACCCATTTCCAGCCGTATGGCCATTTTTGTGCCTGGCGAGGTACCAAGTGGGAAAGTGTGGTTTTGAGGAAGAAGGCATCAGGAAAGCCTGCAGCCCCCAGGTCTGTGGGGCTATGCAAGCGGTTCCCAAAGAGCTTCAGAACAAGGCATATTTTTCCCTTCTGGCTCTTTGAGCTTGGAAGCCATCTCCAGCCATATGGGCATTTTTGTGCCTGGCGCGGCGCCAAGTGGGAAAGGGTGGTTTTGAGGCTGAAGGCAGCAGGAAAGCCTGCAGCCCCCGGGTCTGTGGGGCTATGCAAGCACTTCCCAAAGAGCTTTAGAACAAGGCATAGTTTTCCGTGCAGGCTCCTTGGGCGTGGGACCCATCTCCAGCCATATGGCCTTTTTTGTGCCTGGCGCGTCGCCAAGTGGGAAAGGGTGGTTTTGAGGCTGAAGGCAGCAGGAAAGCCTGCAGCCCCCAGGTGTGTGGGGCTACGCAAGCGGTTCCCAAAGAGCTTCAGAACAAGGCCTAGTTTTCCCTGCTGGCTCCTTGGGCGTGGGACCCATCTCCAGCCATATGGCCATTTTTGTGCCTGGCGCGGCGCCAAGTGGGAAAGGGTGGTTTTGAGGCTGAAGGCAGCAGGAAAGCCTGCAGCCCCCAGGTGTGTGGGGCTACGCAAGCGGTTCCCAAAGAGCTTTAGAACAAGGCCTAGTTTTCCCTGCTGGCTCCTTGGGCGTGGGACCCATCTCCAGCCATATGGCCATTTTTGTGCCTGGCGAGGTGCCAAGTGGGAAAGGGTGGTGTCAAGGCAGAAGGCAGCGGGAAAGCCTGCAGCCCCCAGGTGTGTGGGGCTACGCAAGCGGTTCCCAAAGAGCTTTAGAACAAGGCATAGTTTTCCCTGCTTGCTCTTTGGGCGTGGGACCCATGTCCAGCCGTATGGCCATTTTTGTGCCTAGCGCGGCGCCAAGTGGGAAAGGGTGGTTTTGAGGCTGAAGGCAGCAGGAAAGCCTGCAGCCCCCAGGTGTGTGGGGCTACGCAAGCGGTTCCCAAAGAGCTTCAGAACAAGGCCTAGTTTTCCCTGCTGGCTCCTTGGGCGTGGGACCCATGTCCAGCCATATGGCCATTTTTGTGCCTGGCACGGCGCGAAGTGGGAAAGGGTGGTTTTGAGGCTGAAGGCAGCAGGAAAGCCTGCAGCCCCCGGGTCTGTGGGGCTACGCAAGCACTTCCCAAAGAGCTTTAGAACAAGGCATAGTTTTCCCTGCTGGCTCCTTGGGCGTGGGACCCATCTCCAGCCATATGGCCATTTTTGTGCCTGGCGCTGCGCCAAGTGGGGAAGGGTGGTTTTGAGGCTGAAGGCAGCAGGAAAGCCTGCAGCCCCCAGGTGTGTGGGGCTACGCAAGCGGTTCCCAAAGAGCTTTAGAACAAGGCATAGTTTTCCCTGCTGGCTCTTTTGGCGGGGGACCCATCTCCAGCCATATGGCCATTTTTGTGCCTGGCGTGGCGCCAAGTGGGAAAGGGTGGTGTCGAGGGTGAAGGCAGCGGGAAAGCCTGCAGCCCCCAGGTGTGTGGGGCTACGCAAGCGGTTCCCAAAGAGCTTTAGAACAAGGCATAGTTTTCCCTGCTGGCTCTTTGGGCGTGGGACCCATTTCCAGACGTATGGCTATTTTTGTGCCTGGCGCGGCGTCAAGTGGGAAAGGGTGGTTTTGAGGCTGAAGGCAGCGGGAAAGCCTGCAGCCCCCAGGTCTGTGGGGCTATGCAAGCAGTTCCAAAAGAGCTTTAGAAGAAGGCATAATTTTCCCTGCTGGCTCTTTGGGCGGGGGACCCATTTCCAGCCGTATGGCCATTTTTGTGCCTGGCGAGGTACCAAGTGGGAAAGTGTGGTTTTGAGGAAGAAGGCATCAGGAAAGCCTGCAGCCCCCAGGTCTGTGGGGCTATGCAAGCGGTTCCCAAAGAGCTTCAGAACAAGGCATATTTTTCCCTTCTGGCTCTTTGAGCTTGGAAGCCATCTCCAGCCATATGGGCATTTTTGTGCCTGGCGCGGCGCCAAGTGGGAAAGGGTGGTTTTGAGGCTGAAGGCAGCAGGAAAGCCTGCAGCCCCCGGGTCTGTGGGGCTATGCAAGCACTTCCCAAAGAGCTTTAGAACAAGGCATAGTTTTCCGTGCAGGCTCCTTCGGCGTGGGACCCATCTCCAGCCATATGGCCTTTTTTGTGCCTGGCGCGTCGCCAAGTGGGAAAGGGTGGTTTTGAGGCTGAAGGCAGCAGGAAAGCCTGCAGCCCCCAGGTGTGTGGGGCTACGCAAGCGGTTCCCAAAGAGCTTCAGAACAAGGCCTAGTTTTCCCTGCTGGCTCCTTGGGCGGGGGACCCATCTCCAGCCATATGGCCATTTTTGTGCCTGGCGCGGCGCCAAGTGGGAAAGGGTGGTTTTGAGGCTGAAGGCAGCAGGAAAGCCTGCAGCCCCCAGGTGTGTGGGGCTACGCAAGCGGTTCCCAAAGAGCTTTAGAACAAGGCCTAGTTTTCCCTGCTGGCTCCTTGGGCGTGGGACCCATCTCCAGCCATATGGCCTTTTTTGTGCCTGGCGAGGTGCCAAGTGGGAAAGGGTGGTGTCAAGGCAGAAGGCAGCGGGAAAGCCTGCAGCCCCCAGGTGTGTGGGGCTACGCAAGCGGTTCCCAAAGAGCTTTAGAACAAGGCATAGTTTTCCCTGCTTGCTCTTTGGGCGTGGGACCCATGTCCAGCCGTATGGCCATTTTTGTGCCTGGCGCGGCGCCAAGTGGGAAAGGGTGGTGTCAAGGCAGAAGGCAGCTGGAAAGCCTGCAGCCCCCAGGTCTGTGGGGCTACGCAAGCGGTTCCCAAAGAGCTTTAGAACAAGGCATAGTTTTCCCTGCTGGCTCTTTGGGCGTGGGACCCCTCTCCAGCCATATGGCCATTTTTGTGCCTGGCGCGGCGCCAAGTGGGAAAGGGTGGTTTTGAGGCTGAAGGCAGCAGGAAAGCCTGCAGCCCCCAGGTCTGTGGGGCTACGCAAGTACTTCCCAAAGAGCTTTAGAACAAGGCATAGTTTTCCCTGCTGGCTCCTTGGGCGTGGGACCCATCTCCAGCCGTATGGCCATTTTTGTGCCTGGCGCGGCGCCAAGTGGGAAAGGGTGGTTTTGAGGCTGAAGGCAGCAGGAAAGCCTGCAGCCCCCAGGTGTGTGGGGCTACGCAAGCGGTTCCCAAAGAGCTTTAGAACAAGGCATAGTTTTCCCTGCTGGCTCTTTGGGCGTGGGACCCATTTCCAGACGTATGGCTATTTTTGTGCCTGGCGCGGCGCCAAGTGGGAAAGGGTGGTTTTGAGGCTGAAGGCAGCGGGAAAGCCTGCAGCCCCCAGGTCTGTGGGGCTATGCAAGCAGTTCCAAAAGAGCTTTAGAAGAAGGCATAATTTTCCCTTCTGGCTCTTTGGGCGGGGGACCCATTTCCAGCCGTATGGCCATTTTTGTGCCTGGCGCGGCGCCAAGTGGGAAAGTGTGGTTTTGAGGAAGAAGGCAGCGGGAAAGCCTGCAGCCCCCAGGTGTGTGGGGCTACGCAAGCGGTTCCCAAAGAGCTTTAGAACAAGGCATAGTTTTCCCTGCTTGCTCTTTGGGCGTGGGACCCATGTCCAGCCGTATGGCCATTTTTGTGCCTGGCGCGGCGCCAAGTGGGAAAGGGTGGTGTCAAGGCAGAAGGCAGCTGGAAAGCCTGCAGCCCCCAGGTCTGTGGGGCTACGCAAGCGGTTCCCAAAGAGGTTTAGAACAAGGCATAGTTTTCCCTGCTGGCTCTTTGGGCGTGGGACCCCTCTCCAGCCATATGGCCATTTTTGTGCCTGGCGCGGCGCCAAGTGGGAAAGGGTGGTTTTGAGGCTGAAGGCAGCAGGAAAGCCTGCAGCCCCCAGGTGTGTGGGGCTACGCAAGCGGTTCCCAAAGAGCTTCAGAACAAGGCCTAGTTTTCCCTGCTGGCTCCTTGGGCGTGGGACCCATGTCCAGCCATATGGCCATTTTTGTGCCTGGCGCGGCGCCAAGTGGGAAAGGGTGGTTTTGAGGCTGAAGGCAGCAGGAAAGCCTGCAGCCCCCAGGTGTGTGGGGCTACGCAAGCGGTTCCCAAAGAGCTTTAGAACAAGGCATAATTTTCCCTGATGGCTCTTTGGGCGTGGAAGCCATCTCCAGCCATATGGCCATTTTTGTGCCTGGCGCGGCGCCAAGTGGGAAAGGGTGGTTTTGAGGCTGAAGGCAGCAGGAAAGCCTGCAGCCCCCAGGTCTGTGGGGCTACGCAAGTACTTCCCAAAGAGCTTTAGAACAAGGCATAGTTTTCCCTGCTGGCTCCTTGGGCGTGGGACCCATCTCCAGCCGTATGGCCATTTTTGTGCCTGGCGCGGCGCCAAGTGGGAAAGGGTGGTGTCGAGGGTGAAGGCAGCGGGAAAGCCTGCAGCCCCCAGGTGTGTGGGGCTACGCAAGCGGTTCCCAAAGAGCTTTAGAACAAGGCATAGTTTTCCCTGCTGGCTCTTTGGGCGTGGGACCCATTTCCAGACGTATGGCTATTTTTGTGCCTGGCGCGGCGCCAAGTGGGAAAGGGTGGTTTTGAGGCTGAAGGCAGCAGGAAAGCCTGCAGCCCCCGGGTCTGTGGGGCTATGCAAGCACTTCCCAAAGAGCTTTAGAACAAGGCATAGTTTTCCGTGCAGGCTCCTTGGGCGTGGGACCCATCTCCAGCCATATGGCCATTTTTGTGCCTGGCGCGTCGCCAAGTGGGAAAGGGTGGTTTTGAGGCTGAAGGCAGCAGGAAAGCCTGCAGCCCCCAGGTGTGTGGGGCTACGCAAGCGGTTCCCAAAGAGCTTTAGAACAAGGCATAGTTTTCCCTGCTGGCTCCTTGGGCGTGGGACCCATCTCCAGCCATATGGCCATTTTTGTGCCTGGCGCGGCGCCAAGTGGGAAAGGGTGGTTTTGAGGCTGAAGGCAGCAGGAAACCCTGCAGCCCCCAGGTGTGTGGGGCTACGCAAGCGGTTCCCAAAGAGCTTTAGAACAAGGCCTAGTTTTCCCTGCTGTCTCCTTGGGCGTGGGATCCATCTCCAGCCATATGGCCATTTTTGTGCCTGGCGCGGCGCCAAGTGGGAAAGGGTGGTTTTGAGGCTGAAGGCAGCAGGAAAGCCTGCAGCCCCCAGGTGTGTGGGGCTACGCAAGCGGTTCCCAAAGAGCTTTAGAACAAGGCCTAGTTTTCCCTGCTGGCTCCTTGGGCGTGGGATCCATCTCCAGCCATATGGCCATTTTTGTGCCTGGCGCGGCGCCAAGTGGGAAAGGGTGGTTTTGAGGCTGAAGGCAGCAGGAAAGCCTGCAGCCCCCGGGTCTGTGGGGCTACGCAAGCCGTTCCCAAAGAGCTTTAGAACAAGGCATAGTTTTCCCTGCTGGCTCTTTGGGCGTGGGACTCATCTCCAGCCATAGGGCATATTTGTGCCTGGCGCGGCGCCAAGTGGGAAAGGGTGGTTTTGAGGCTGAAGGCAGCAGGAACGCCTGCAGCCCCTGGGTCTGTGGGGCTATGCAAGCAGTTCCCAAAGAGCTTTAGAACAAGGCATAGTTTTCCCTGCTGGCTCTTTGGCCGTGGGACCCATGTCCAGCCATATGGCCATTTTTGTGCCTGGCGCGGCGCCAAGTGGGAAAGGGTGGTGTCGAGGCTGGAGGCAGGAGGAAAGCCTGCAGCCCCCAGGTCTCTGGGGCTACGCAAGCGGTTCCCAAAGAGCTTTAGAACAAGGCCTAGTTTTCCCTGCTGGCTCTTTGGCCGTGGGACCCATCTCCAGCCATATGGCCATTTTTGTGCCTGGCGCGGCGCCAAGTGGGAAAGGGTGGTTTTGAGGGTGAAGGCAGCAGGAAAGCCTGCAGCCCCCAGGTCTGTGGGGCTACGCAAGCAGTTCCCAAAGAGCTTTAGAACAAGGCATAGTTTTCCCTGCTGGCTCTTTGGGCGTGGGACCCATCTCCAGCCGTATGGCCATTTTTGTGCCTGGCGCGGCGCCAAGTGGGAAAAGGTGGTTTTGAGTGTGAAGGCAGCAGGAAAGCCTGCAGCCCCCAGGTCTGTGGGGCTACGCAAGCAGTTCCCAAAGAGCTTTAGAACAAGGCCTAGTTTTCCCTGCTGGCTCTTTGGGCGTGGGACCCATCTCCAGTCATATGGCCATTTTTGTGCCTGGCGCGGCGCCAAGTGGGAAAGGGTGGTTTTGAGGCTGAAGGCAGCAGGAAAGCCTGCAGCCCCCGGGTTTGTGGGGCTATGCAAGCACTTTCCAAAGAGCTTTAGAACAAGGCATAGTTTTCCCTGCTGGCTCTTTGGGCGTGGGACCCATCTCCAGCCGTATGGCCATTTTTGTGCCTGGCGCGGCGCCAAGTGGGAAAGGGTGGTTTTGAGGCTGAAGGCAGCAGGAACGCCTGCAGCCCCCAGGTGTGTGGGGCTACGCAAGCGGTTCCCAAAGAGCTTTAGAACAAGGCATAGTTTTCCCTGCTGGCTCTTTGGGCGTGGAAGCCATCTCCAGCCGTATGGCCATTTTTGTGCCTAGCGCGGCGCCAAGTGGGAAAGGGTGGTTTTGAGGCTGAAGGCAGCAGGAAAGCCTGCAGCCCCCAGGTGTGTGGGGCTACGCAAGCGGTTCCCAAAGAGCTTCAGAACAAGGCCTAGTTTTCCCTGCTGGCTCTTTGGGCGTGGGACCCATGTCCAGCCATATGGCCATTTTTGTGCCTGGCACGGCGCGAAGTGGGAAAGGGTGGTTTTGAGGCTGAAGGCAGCAGGAAAGCCTGCAGCCCCCGGGTCTGTGGGGCTACGCAAGCACTTCCCAAAGAGCTTTAGAACAAGGCATAGTTTTCCCTGCTGGCTCCTTGGGCGTGGGACCCATCTCCAGCCATATGGCCATTTTTGTGCCTGGCGCTGCGCCAAGTGGGGAAGGGTGGTTTTGAGGCTGAAGGCAGCAGGAAAGCCTGCAGCCCCCAGGTGTGTGGGGCTACGCAAGCGGTTCCCAAAGAGCTTTAGAACAAGGCATAGTTTTCCCTGCTGGCTCTTTTGGCGGGGGACCCATCTCCAGCCATATGGCCATTTTTGTGCCTGGCGTGGCGCCAAGTGGGAAAGGGTGGTTTTGAGGCTGAAGGCAGCAGGAAAGCCTGCAGCCCCCAGGTGTGTGGGGCTACGCAAGCGGTTCCCAAAGAGCTTTAGAACAAGGCATAGTTTTCCCTGCAGGCTCCTTGGGCGGGGGACCCATCTGCAGCCATATGGCCATTTTTGTGCCTGGCAAGGTGCCAAGTGGGAAAGGGTGGTTTTGAGGCTGAAGGCAGCAGGAAAGCCCGCAGCCCCCAGCTCTGTGGGGCTATTCAAGCGGTTCCCAAAGAGCTTTAGAACAAGGCATAGTTTTCCCTGCAGGCTCCTTGGGCGTGGGACCCATCTCCAGCCATATGGCCATTTTTGTGCCTGGCGCAGCGCCAAGTGGGAAGGGTGGTTTTGAGGCTGAAGGCAGCAGGAAAGCCTGCAGCCCCCAGGTGTGTGGGGCTACGCAAGCAGTTCCCAAAGAGCTTTAGAACAAGGCATAGTTTTCCCTGCTGGCTCCTTGGGCGTGGGACCCATCTCCAGCCATATGGCCATTTTTGTGCCTGGCGCGGCGCCAAGTGGGAAGGGTGGTTTTGAGGCTGAAGGCAGCGGGAAAGCCCGCAGCCCCCAGGTGTGTGGGGCTACGCAAGCGGTTCCCAAAGAGCTTTAGAACAAGGCATAGTTTTCCCTGCTGGCTCTTTGGGTGTGGGACCCATTTCCAGACGTATGGCTATTTTTGTGCCTGGCGCGGCGCCAAGTGGGAAAGGGTAGTTTTGAGGCTGAAAGCAGCAGGAAAGCCTGCAGCCCCCAGGTCTGTGGGGCTACGCAAGCACTTCCCAAAGAGCTTTAGAACAAGGCATAGTTTTCCCTGCTGGCTCTTTGAGCGTGGAAGCCATCTCCAGCCATATGGCCATTTTTGTGCCTGGCGAGGCGCCAAGTGGGAAAGGGTGGTTTTGAGGCTGAAGGCAGCAGGAAAGCCTGCAGCCCCCAGGTCTGTGGGGCTACGCAAGCACTTCGCAAAGAGCTTTAGAACAAGGCATAGTTTTCCCTGCTGGCTCTTTGGCCGTGGGACCCATGTCCAGCCATATGGCCATTTTTGTGCCTGGCGCGGCGCCAATTGGGAAAGGGTGGTTTTGAGGCTGAAGGCAGCAGGAAAGCCTGCAGCCCCCAGGTCTGTGGGGCTACGCAAGCAGTTCCCAAAGAGCTTTAGAACAAGGCCTAGTTTTCCCTGCTGGCTCTTTGGGCGTGGGACCCATCTCCAGCCATATGGCCATTTTTGTGCCTGGCGCGGCGCCAAGTGGGAAAGGGTGGTTTTGAGGCTGAAGGCAGCAGGAAAGCCTGCAGCCCCCGGGTTTGTGGGGCTATGCAAGCACTTCCCAAAGAGCTTTAGAACAAGGCATAGTTTTCCCTGCAGGCTCCTTGGGCGTGAAACCCCTCTCCAGCCGTATGGCCATTTTTGTGCCTGGTGAGGTGCCAAGTGGGAAAGGGTGGTTTTGAGGCTGAAGGCAGCAGGAACGCCTGCAGCCCCCAGGTGTGTGGGGCTACGCAAGCGGTTCCCAAAGAGCTTTAGAACAAGGCCTAGTTTTCCCTGCTGGCTCTTTGGGCCTGGAAGCCATCTCCAGCCGTATGGCCATTTTTGTGCCTAGCGCGGCGCCAAGTGGGAAAGGGTGGTTTTGAGGCTGAAGGCAGCAGGAAAGCCTGCAGCCCCCAGGTCTGTGGGGCTACGCAAGCGGTTCCCAAAGAGCTTCAGAACAAGGCCTAGTTTTCCCTGCTGGCTCCTTGGGCGTGGGACCCATCTCCAGCCATATGGCCATTTTTGTGCCTGGCACGGCGCGAAGTGGGAAAGGGTGGTTTTGAGGCTGAAGGCAGCAGGAAAGCCTGCAGCCCCCGGGTCTGTGGGGCTACGCAAGCACTTCCCAAAGAGCTTTAGAACAAGGCATAGTTTTCCCTGCTGGCTCCTTGGGCGTGGGACCCATCTCCAGCCATATGGCCATTTTTGTGCCTGGCGCTGCGCCAAGTGGGAAAGGGTGGTTTTGAGGCTGAAGGCAGCGGGAAAGCCTGCAGCCCCCAGGTGTGTGGGGCTACGCAAGCGGTTCCCAAAGAGCTTTAGAACAAGGCATAGTTTTCCCTGCTGGCTCTTTTGGCGGGGGACCCATCTCCAGCCATATGGCCATTTTTGTGCCTGGCGTGGCGCCAAGTGGGAAAGGGTGGTTTTGAGGCTGAAGGCAGCAGGAAAGCCTGCAGCCCCCAGGTGTGTGGGGCTACGCAAGCGGTTCCCAAAGAGCTTTAGAACAAGGCATAGTTTTCCCTGCTGTCTCCTTGGGCGTGGGATCCATCTCCAGCCATATGGCCATTTTTGTGCCTGGCGCGGCGCCAAGTGGGAAAGGGTGGTTTTGAGGCTGGAGGCAGCAGGAAAGCCTGCAGCCCCCGGGTCTGTGGGGCTACGCAAGCCGTTCCCAAAGAGCTTTAGAACAAGGCATAGTTTTCCCTGCTGGCTCTTTGGGCGTGGGACTCATCTCCAGCCATAGGGCATATTTGTGCCTGGCGCGGCGCCAAGTGGGAAAGGGTGGTTTTGAGGCTGAAGGCAGCAGGAACGCCTGCAGCCCCTGGGTCTGTGGGGCTATGCAAGCACTTCCCAAAGAGCTTTAGAACAAGGCATAGTTTTCCCTGCTGGCTCTTTGGCCGTGGGACCCATGTCCAGCCATATGGCCATTTTTGTGCCTGGCGCGGCGCCAAGTGGGAAAGGGTGGTGTCGAGGCTGGAGGCAGGAGAAAAGCCTGCAGCCCCCAGGTCTGTGGGGCTACGCAAGCGGTTCCCAAAGAGCTTTAGAACAAGGCCTAGTTTTCCCTGCTGGCTCTTTGGCCGTGGGACCCATCTCCAGCCATATGGCCATTTTTGTGCCTGGCGCGGCGCCAATTGGGAAAGGGTGGTTTTGAGGGTGAAGGCAGCAGGAAAGCCTGCAGCCCCCAGGTCTGTGGGGCTACGCAAGCAGTTCCCAAAGAGCTTTAGAACAAGGCATAGTTTTCCCTGCTGGCTCTTTGGGCGTGGGACCCATCTCCAGCCGTATGGCCATTTTTGTGCCTGGCGCGGCGCCAAGTGGGAAAAGGTGGTTTTGAGTGTGAAGGCAGCGGGAAAGCCTGCAGCCCCCAGGTCTGTGGGGCTACGCAAGCAGTTCCCAAAGAGCTTTAGAACAAGGCCTAGTTTTCCCTGCTGGCTCTTTGGGCGTGGGACCCATCTCCAGCCATATGGCCATTTTTGTGCCTGGCGCGGCGCCAAGTGGGAAAGGGTGGTTTTGAGGCTGAAGGCAGCAGGAAAGCCTGCAGCCCCCGGGTTTGTGGGGCTACGCAAGCGGTTCCCAAAGAGCTTTAGAACAGGGCATAATTTTCCCTGCTCGCTCTTTGAGCGTGGAAGCCATCTCCAGCCATATGGCCATTTTTGTGCCTGGCGCGGCGCCAAGTGGGAAAGGGTGGTTTTGAGGCTGAAGGCAGCAGGAAAGCCTGCAGCCCCCAGGTCTGTGGGGCTACGCAAGCGGTTCCCAAAGAGCTTCAGAACAAGGCCTAGTTTTCCCTGCTGGCTCCTTGGGCGTGGGACCCATGTCCAGCCATATGGCCATTTTTGTGCCTGGCACGGCGCCAAGTGGGAAAGGGTGGTTTTGAGGCTGAAGGCAGCAGGAAAGCCTGCAGCCCCCGGGTCTGTGGGGCTACGCAAGGACTTCCCAAAGAGCTTTAGAACAAGGCATAGTTTTCCCTGCTGGCTCCTTGGGCGTGGGACCCATCTCCAGCCATATGGCCATTTTTGTGCCTGGCGCTGCGCCAAGTGGGAAGGGTGGTGTCGAGGCTGAAGGCAGCGGGAAAGCCTGCAGCCCCCAGGTGTGTGGGGCTACGCAAGAGGTTCCCAAAGAGCTTTAGAACAAGGCATATTTTTCCCTGCTGGCTCTTTGGGCGTGGGACCCATTTCCAGACGTATGGCTATTTTTGTGCCTGGCGCGGCGCCAAGTGGGAAAGGGTAGTTTTGAGGCTGAAAGCAGCAGGAAAGCCTGCAGCCCCCAGGTGTGTGGGGCTACGCAAGCGGTTCCCAAAGAGCTTTAGAACAAGGCATAGTTTTCCCTGCTGGCTCTTTGGGCGTGGGACCCATTTCCAGACGTATGGCTATTTTTGTGCCTGGCGCGGCGCCAAGTGGGAAAGGGTAGTTTTGACGCTGAAAGCAGCAGGAAAGCCCGCAGCCCCCAGGTGTGTGGGGCTACGCAAGCGGTTCCCAAAGAGCTTTAGAACAAGGCCTAGTTTTCCCTGCTGGCTCTTTGGGCGGGGGACCCATCTCCAGCCATATGGCCATTTTTGTGCCTGGCGTGGCGCCAAGTGGGAAAGGGTGTTTTTGAGGCTGAAAGCAGCAGGAAAGCCTGCAGCCCCCAGGTGTGTGGGGCTACGCAAGCGGTTCCCAAAGAGCTTTAGAACAAGGCATAGTTTTCCCTGCTGGCTCTTTGGGCGTGGGACCCATTTCCAGACGTATGGCTATTTTTGTGCCTGGCGCGGCGCCAAGTGGGAAAGGGTAGTTTTGACGCTGAAAGCAGCAGGAAAGCCCGCAGCCCCCAGGTGTGTGGGGCTACGCAAGCGGTTCCCAAAGAGCTTTAGAACAAGGCATAGTTTTCCCTGCTGGCTCTTTTGGCGGGGGACCCATCTCCAGCCATATGGCCATTTTTGTGCCTGGCGTGGCGCCAAGTGGGAAAGGGTGGTTTTGAGGCTGAAGGCAGCAGGAAAGCCTGCAGCCCCCAGGTGTGTGGGGCTACGCAATCGGTTCCCAAAGAGGTTTAGAACAAGGCATAGTTTTCCCTGCAGGCTCCTTGGGCGGGGGACCCATCTGCAGCCGTATGGCCATTTTTGTGCCTGGCAAGGTGCCAAGTGGGAAAGGGTGGTTTTGAGGCTGAAGGCAGCAGGAAAGCCCGCAGCCCCCAGCTCTGTGGGGCTATTCAAGCGGTTCCCAAAGAGCTTTAGAACAAGGCATAGTTTTCCCTGCAGGCTCCTTGGGCGTGGGACCCATCTCCAGCCATATGGCCATTTTTGTGCCTGGCGCAGCGCCAAGTGGGAAGGGTGGTTTTGAGGCTGAAGGCAGCAGGAAAGCCTGCAGCCCCCAGGTGTGTGGGGCTACGCAAGCAGTTCCCAAAGAGCTTTAGAACAAGGCATAGTTTTCCCTGCTGGCTCCTTGGGCGTGGGACCCATCTCCAGCCATATGGCCATTTTTGTGCCTGGCGCGGCGCCAAGTGGGAAGGGTGGTTTTGAGGCTGAAGGCAGCGGGAAACCCCGCAGCCCCCAGGTCTGTGGGGCTACGCAAGCGGTTCCCAAAGAGCTTTAGAACAAGGCATAGTTTTCCCTGCTGGCTCTTTGGGTGTGGGACCCATTTCCAGACGTATGGCTATTTTTGTGCCTGGCGCGGCGCCAAGTGGGAAAGGGTAGTTTTGAGGCTGAAGGCAGCAGGAAAGCCTGCAGCCCCCAGGTCTGTGGGGCTACGCAAGCGGTTCCCAAAGAGCTTTAGAACAAGGCATAGTTTTCCCTGCTGGCTCTTTGAGCGTGGAAGCCATCTTCAGCCATATGGCCATTTTTGTGCCTGGCGAGGCGCCAAGTGGGAAAGGGTGGTTTTGAGGCTGAAGGCAGCAGGAAAGCCTGCAGCCCCCGGGTCTGTGGGGCTACGCAAGCACTTCCCAAAGAGCTTTAGAACAAGGCATAGTTTTCCCTGCTGGCTCCTTGGGCGGGGGACCCATGTCCAGCCGTATGGGCATTTTTGTGCCTGGCGCGGCGCCAATTGGGAAAGGGTGGTTTTGAGGCTGAAGGCAGCAGGAAAGCCTGCAGCCCCCAGGTGTGTGGGGCTACGCAAGCAGTTCCCAAAGAGCTTTAGAACAAGGCCTAGTTTTCCCTGCTGGCTCTTTGGGCGTGGGACCCATCTCCAGCCATATGGCCATTTTTGTGCCTGGCGCGGCGCCAAGTGGGAAAGGGTGGTTTTGAGGCTGAAGGCAGCAGGAAAGCCTGCAGCCCCCGGGTCTGTGGGGCTACGCAAGCACTTCCCAAAGAGCTTTAGAACAAGGCATAGTTTTCCCTGCTGGCTCTTTGGGCGTGGGACCCATCTCCAGCCATATGGCCATTTTTGTGCCTGGCGCTGCGCCAAGTGGGAAAGGGTGGTGTCGAGGCTGAAGGCAGCGGGAAAGCCTGCAGCCCCCAGGTGTGTGGGGCTACGCAAGCGGTTCCCAAAGAGCTTTAGAACAAGACATAATTTTCCCTGCTTGCTCTTTGGGCGTGGGACCGATCTCCAGCCGTATGGCCATTTTTGTGCCTGGCGCGGCGCCAAGTGGGAAAGGGTAGTTTTGAGGCTGAAAGCAGCAGGAAAGCCCGCAGCCCCCAGGTGTGTGGGGCTACGCAAGCGGTTCCCAAAGAGCTTTAGAACAAGGCATAGTTTTCCCTGCTGGCTCTTTGGGCGTGGGACCCATTTCCAGACGTATGGCTATTTTTGTGCCTGGCGCGGCGCCAAGTGGGAAAGGGTGGTGTCAAGGCAGAAGGCAGCATGAAAGCATGCAGCCCCCAGGTCTGTGGGGCTACGCAAGCGGTTCCCAAAGAGCTTTAGAACAAGGCATAGTTTTCCCTGCTGGCTCTTGGGGCGTGGGACCCATCTCCAGCCGTATGGCCATTTTTGTGCCTGGCGCGGCGCCAAGTGGGAAAGGGTGGTTTTGAGGCTGAAGGCAGCAGGAAAGCCTGCAGCCCCCAGGTCTGTGGGGCTACGCAAGCGGTTCCCAAAGAGCTTCAGAACAAGGCATAGTTTTCCCTGCAGGTTCCTTGGGTGGGGGACCCATGTCCAGCCATATGGCCATTTTTGTGCCTGGCGCGGCGCCAAGTGGGAAAGGGTGGTTTTGAGGCTGAAGGCAGCAGGAAAGCCTGCAGCCCCCGGGTCTGTGGGGCTACGCAAGCGGTTCCCAAAGAGCTTTAGAACAAGGCATAATTTTCCCTGCTGGCTCTTTGAGCGTGGAAGTCATCTCCAGCCATATGGCCATTTTTGTGCCTGGCGCGGCGCCAAGTGGGAAAGGGTGGTTTTGAGGCTGAAGGCAGCAGGAAAGCCCGCAGCCCCCAGGTGTGTGGGGCTACGCAAGCGGTTCCCAAAGAGCTTTAGAACAAGGCATAGTTTTCCCTGCTGGCTCTTTGGGCGTGGGACCCATCTCCAGCCGTATGGCCATTTTTGTGCCTAGCGCGGCGCCAAGTGGGAAAGGGTGGTTTTGAGGCTGAAGGCAGCAGGAAAGCCTGCAGCCCCCAGGTGTGTGGGGCTACGCAAGCGGTTCCCAAAGAGCTTTAGAACAAGGCCTAGTTTTCCCTGCTGGCTCCTTGGGCGTGGGACCCATGTCCAGCCATATGGCCATTTGTGTGCCTGGCACGGCGCCAAGTGGGAAAGGGTGGTTTTGAGGCTGAAGGCAGCAGGAAAGCCTGCAGCCCCCAGGTCTGTGGGGCTACGCAAGCACTTCCCAAAGAGCTTTAGAACAAGGCATAGTTTTCCCTGCTGGCTCTTTGGCCGTGGGACCCATCTCCAGCCATATGGCCATTTTTGTGCCTGGCGCTGCGCCAAGTGGGAAAGGGTGGTGTCGAGGCTGAAGGCAGCGGGAAAGCCTGCAGCCCCCAGGTGTGTGGGGCTACGCAAGCGGTTCCCAAAGAGCTTTAGAACAAGGCATATTTTTCCCTGCTGGCTCTTTGGGCGTGGGACCCATTTCCAGACCTATCGCTATTTTTGTGCCTGGCGCGGCGCCAAGTGGGAAAGGGTAGTTTTGAGGCTGAAAGCAGCAGGAAAGCCTGCAGCCCCCAGGTGTGTGGGGCTACGCAAGCGGTTCCCAAAGAGCTTTAGAACAAGGCATAGTTTTCCCTGCAGGCTCTTTGGGCGGGGGACCCATCTCCAGCCATATGGCCATTTTTGTGCCTGGCGTGGCGCCAAGTGGGAAAGGGTGGTTTTGAGGCTGAAAGCAGCAGGAAAGCCTGCAGCCCCCAGGTGTGTGGGGCTACGCAAGCGGTTCCCAAAGAGCTTTAGAACAAGGCCTAGTTTTCCCTGCTGGCTCTTTGGGCGTGGGACCCATTTCCAGACGTATGGCCATTTTTGTGCCTGGCGTGGCGCCAAGTGGGAAAGGGTGGTTTTGAGGCTGAAGGCAGCAGGAAAGCCTGCAGCCCCCAGGTCTGTGGGGCTACGCAAGCGGTTCCCAAAGAGCTTTAGAACAAGGCATAGTTTTCCCTGCAGGCTCATTGGGCGGGGGACCCATCTGCAGCCGTATGGCCATTTTTGTGCCTGGCAAGGTGCCAAGTGGGAAAGGGTGGTTTTGAGGCTGAAGGCAGCAGGAAAGCCTGCAGCCCCCAGGTGTGTGGGGCTACGCAAGCGGTTCCCAAAGAGCTTTAGAACAAGGCATAATTTTCCCTGCTTGCTCTTTGGGCGTGGGACCGATCTCCAGCCGTATGGCCATTTTTGTGCCTGGCGAGGCGCCAAGTGGGAAAGGGTGGTGTCAAGGCAGAAGGCAGCAGGAAAGCCCGCAGCCCCCAGCTCTGTGGGGCTATTCAAGCGGTTCCCAAAGAGCTTTAGAACAAGGCATAGTTTTCCCTGCAGGCTCCTTGGGCGTGGGACCCATCTCCAGCCATATGGCCATTTTTGTGCCTGGCGCAGCGCCAAGTGGGAAGGGTGGTTTTGAGGCTGAAGGCAGCAGGAAAGCCTGCAGCCCCCAGGTGTGTGGGGCTACGCAAGCAGTTCCCAAAGAGCTTTAGAACAAGGCATAGTTTTCCCTGCTGGCTCCTTGGGCGTGGGACCCATCTCCAGCCATATGGCCATTTTTGTGCCTGGCGCGGCGCCAAGTGGGAAGGGTGGTTTTGAGGCTGAAGGCAGCGGGAAAGCCCGCAGCCCCCAGGTCTCTGGGGCTACGCAAGCGGTTCCCAAAGAGCTTTAGAACAAGGCATAGTTTTCCCTGCTGGCTCTTTGGGTGTGGGACCCATTTCCAGACGTATGGCTATTTTTGTGCCTGGCGCGGCGCCAAGTGGGAAAGGGTAGTTTTGAGGCTGAAAGCAGCAGGAAAGCCCGCAGCCCCCAGGTCTGTGGGGCTACGCAAGCGGTTCCCAAAGAGCTTTAGAACAAGGCCTAGTTTTCCCTGCTGGCTCCTTGGGCGTGGGACCCATCTCCAGCCATATGGCCATTTTTGTGCCTGGCGCGGCGCCAAGTGGGAAAGGGTGGTTTTGAGGCTGAAGGCAGCAGGAAAGCCTGCAGTCCCCAGGTCTGTGGGGCTACGCAAGCGGTTCCCAAAGAGCTTCAGAACAAGGCATAGTTGTCCATGCTGGCTCTTTGGCCGTGGGACCCATGTCCAGCCATATGGCCATTTTTGTGCCTGGCGCGGCGCCAAGTGGGAGAGGGTGGTTTTGAGGCTGAAGGCAGCATGAAAGCCTGCAGCCCCCAGGTGTGTGGGGCTACGCAAGCGGTTCCCAAAGAGCTTTAGAACAAGGCATAATTTTCCCTGCTGGCTCTTTGAGCGTGGAAGCCATCTCCAGCCATATGGCCTTTTTTGTGCCTGGCGCGGCGCCAAGTGGGAAGGGTGGTGTCGAGGCTGAAGGCAGCGGGAAAGCCTGCAGCCCCCAGGTGTGTGGGGCTACGCAAGCGGTTCCCAAAGAGCTTTAGAACAAGGCATAGTTTTCCCTGCTGGCTCTTTGGGCGTGGGACCCATTTCCAGACGTATGGCTATTTTTGTGCCTGGCGCGGCGCCAAGTGGGAAAGGGTAGTTTTGACGCTGAAAGCAGCAGGAAAGCCCGCAGCCCCCAGGTGTGTGGGGCTACGCAAGCGGTTCCCAAAGAGCTTTAGAACAAGGCATAGTTTTCCCTGCTGGCTCTTTGGGCGGGGGACCCATCTCCAGCCATATGGCCATTTTTGTGCCTGGCGCGGCGCCAAGTGGGAAAGGGTGGTTTTGAGGCTGAAAGCAGCAGGAAAGCCTGCAGCCCCCAGGTGTGTGGGGCTACGCAAGCGGTTCCCAAAGAGGTTTAGAACAAGGCATAGTTTTCCCTGCTGGCTCTTTGGGCGTGGGACCCATTTCCAGACGTATGGCTATTTTTGTGCCTGGCGCGGCGCCAAGTGGGAAAGGGTAGTTTTGACGCTGAAAGCAGCAGGAAAGCCCGCAGCCCCCAGGTGTGTGGGGCTACGCAAGCGGTTCCCAAAGAGCTTTAGAACAAGGCATAGTTTTCCCTGCTGGCTCTTTTGGCGGGGGACCCATCTCCAGCCATATGGCCATTTTTGTGCCTGGCGTGGCGCCAAGTGGGAAAGGGTGGTTTTGAGGCTGAAGGCAGCAGGAAAGCCTGCAGCCCCCAGGTGTGTGGGGCTACGCAATCGGTTCCCAAAGAGGTTTAGAACAAGGCATAGTTTTCCCTGCAGGCTCCTTGGGCGGGGGACCCATCTGCAGCCGTATGGCCATTTTTGTGCCTGGCAAGGTGCCAAGTGGGAAAGGGTGGTTTTGAGGCTGAAGGCAGCAGGAAAGCCCGCAGCCCCCAGCTCTGTGGGGCTATTCAAGCGGTTCCCAAAGAGCTTTAGAACAAGGCATAGTTTTCCCTGCAGGCTCCTTGGGCGTGGGACCCATCTCCAGCCATATGGCCATTTTTGGGCCTGGCGCAGCGCCAAGTGGGAGGGGTGGTTTTGAGGCTGAAGGCAGCAGGAAAGCCTGCAGCCCCCAGGTGTGTGGGGCTACGCAAGCAGTTCCCAAAGAGCTTTAGAACAAGGCATAGTTTTCCCTGCTGGCTCCTTGGGCGTGGGACCCATCTCCAGCCATATGGCCATTTTTGTGCCTGGCGCGGCGCCAAGTGGGAAGGGTGGTTTTGAGGCTGAAGGCAGCGGGAAAGCCTGCAGCCCCCAGGTCTGTGGGGCTACGCAAGCGGTTCCCAAAGAGCTTTAGAACAAGGCATAGTTTTCCCTGCTGGCTCTTTGGGTGTGGGACCCATTTCCAGACGTATGGCTATTTTTGTGCCTGGCGCGGCGCCAAGTGGGAAAGGGTAGTTTTGAGGCTGAAAGCAGCAGGAAAGCCTGCAGCCCCCAGGTCTGTGGGGCTACGCAAGCGGTTCCCAAAGAGCTTTAGAACAAGGCCTAGTTTTCCCTGCAGGCTCCTTGGGCGTGGGACCCATCTCCAGCCATATGGCCATTTTTGTGCCTGGCGCGGCGCCAAGTGGGAAAGGGTGGTTTTGAGGCTGAAGGCAGCAGGAAAGCCTGCAGCCCCCAGGTGTGTGGGGCTACGCAAGCGGTTCCCAAAGAGCTTTAGAACAAGGCATAGTTTTCCCTGCTGGCTCTTTGAGCGTGGAAGCCATCTCCAGCCATATGGCCATTTTTGTGCCTGGCGAGGCGCCAAGTGGGAAAGGGTGGTTTTGAGGCTGAAGGCAGCAGGAAAGCCTGCAGCCCCCGGGTCTGTGGGGCTACGCAAGCACTTCCCAAAGAGCTTTAGAACAAGGCATAGTTTTCCCTGCTGGCTCTTTGGGCGGGGGACCCATGTCCAGCCATATGGGCATTTTTGTGCCTGGCGCGGCGCCAATTGGGAAAGGGTGGTTTTGAGGCTGAAGGCAGCAGGAAAGCCTGCAGCCCCCAGGTCTGTGGGGCTACGCAAGCAGTTCCCAAAGAGCTTTAGAACAAGGCCTAGTTTTCCCTGCTGGCTCTTTGGGCGTGGGACCCATCTCCAGCCATATGGCCATTTTTGTGCCTGGCGCGGCGCCAAGTGGGAAAGGGTGGTTTTGAGGCTGAAGGCAGCAGGAAAGCCTGCAGCCCCCGGGTCTGTGGGGCTACGCAAGCACTTCCCAAAGAGCTTTAGAACAAGGCATAGTTTTCCCTGCTGGCTCTTTGGGCGTGGGACCCATCTCCAGCCATATGGCCATTTTTGTGCCTGGCGCTGCACCAAGTGGGAAAGGGTGGTGTCGAGGCTGAAGGCAGCGGGAAAGCCTGCAGCCCCCAGGTGTGTGGGGCTACGCAAGCGGTTCCCAAAGAGCTTTAGAACAAGGCATAATTTTCCCTGCTTGCTCTTTGGGCGTGGGACCGATCTCCAGCCGTATGGCCATTTTTGTGCCTGGCGCGGCGCCAAGTGGGAAAGGGTGGTTTTGAGGCTGAAGGCAGCAGGAAAGCCCGCAGCCCCCAGGTGTGTGGGGCTACGCAAGCGGTTCCCAAAGAGCTTTAGAACAAGGCATAGTTTTCCCTGCTGGCTCTTTGGGCGTGGGACCCATCTCCAGCCGTATGGCCATTTTTGTGCCTAGCGCGGCGCCAAGTGGGAAAGGGTGGTTTTGAGGCTGAAGGCAGCAGGAAAGCCTGCAGCCCCCAGGTCTGTGGGGCTACGCAAGCGGTTCCCAAAGAGCTTCAGAACAAGGCCTAGTTTTCCCTGCTGGCTCCTTGGGCGTGGGACCCATGTCCAGCCATATGGCCATTTGTGTGCCTGGCACGGCGCCAAGTGGGAAAGGGTGGTTTTGAGGCTGAAGGCAGCAGGAAAGCCTGCAGCCCCCAGGTCTGTGGGGCTACGCAAGCACTTCCCAAAGAGCTTTAGAACAAGGCATAGTTTTCCCTGCTGGCTCTTTGGCCGTGGGACCCATCTCCAGCCATATGGCCATTTTTGTGCCTGCCGCCGCGCCAAGTGGGAAAGGGTGGTTTCGAGGCTGAAGGCAGCGGGAAAGCCTGCAGCCCCCAGGTGTGTGGGGCTACGCAAGCGGTTCCCAAAGAGCTTTAGAACAAGGCATATTTTTCCCTGCTGGCTCTTTGGGCGTGGGACCCATTTCCAGACCTATCGCTATTTTTGTGCCTGGCGCGGCGCCAAGTGGGAAAGGGTAGTTTTGAGGCTGAAAGCAGCAGGAAAGCCTGCAGCCCCCAGGTGTGTGGGGCTACGCAAGCGGTTCCCAAAGAGCTTTAGAACAAGGCATAGTTTTCCCTGCTGGCTCTTTGGGCGGGGGACCCATCTCCAGCCATATGGCCATTTTTGTGCCTGGCGTGGCGCCAAGTGGGAAAGGGTGGTTTTGAGGCTGAAGGCAGCAGGAACGCCCGCAGCCCCCAGGTGTGTGGGGCTACGCAAGCGGTTCCCAAAGAGCTTTAGAACAAGGCATAGTTTTCCCTGCTGGCTCTTTGGGCGTGGGACCCATCTCCAGCCGTATGGCCATTTTTGTGCCTAGCGCGGCGCCAAGTGGGAAAGGGTGGTTTTGAGGCTGAAGGCAGCAGGAAAGCCTGCAGCCCCCAGGTCTGTGGGGCTACGCAAGCGGTTCCCAAAGAGCTTTAGAACAAGGCCTAGTTTTCCCTGCTGGCTCCTTGGGCGTGGGACCCATGTCCAGCCATATGGCCATTTTTGTGCCTGGCACGGCGCCAAGTGGGAAAGGGTGGTTTTGAGGCTGAAGGCAGCAGGAAAGCCTGCAGCCCCCGGGTCTGTGGGGCTACGCAAGCACTTCCCAAAGAGCTTTAGAACAAGGCATAGTTTTCCCTGCTGGCTCCTTGGGCGTGGGACCCATCTCCAGCCATATGGCCATTTTTGTGCCTGGCGCTGCGCCAAGTGGGAAGGGTGGTGTCGAGGCTGAAGGCAGCGGGAAAGCCTGCAGCCCCCAGGTGTGTGGGGCTACGCAAGCGGTTCCCAAAGAGCTTTAGAACAAGGCATAGTTTTCCCTGCTGGCTCTTTGGGCGTGGGACCCATTTCCAGACGTATGGCTATTTTTGTGCCTGGCGCGGCGCCAAGTGGGAAAGGGTAGTTTTGACGCTGAAAGCAGCAGGAAAGCCCGCAGCCCCCAGGTGTGTGGGGCTACGCAAGCGGTTCCCAAAGAGCTTTAGAACAAGGCATAGTTTTCCCTGCTGGCTCTTTGGGCGGGGGACCCATCTCCAGCCATATGGCCATTTTTGTGCCTGGCGTGGCGCCAAGTGGGAAAGGGTGGTTTTGAGGCTGAAAGCAGCAGGAAAGCCTGCAGCCCCCAGGTGTGTGGGGCTACGCAAGCGGTTCCCAAAGAGCTTTAGAACAAGGCCTAGTTTTCCCTGCTGGCTCTTTGGGCGTGGGACCCATTTCCAGACGTATGGCTATTTTTGTGCCTGGCGCGGCGCCAAGTGGGAAAGTGTAGTTTTGACGCTGAAAGCAGCAGGAAAGCCCGCAGCCCCCAGGTCTGTGGGGCTACGCAAGCGGTTCCCAAAGAGCTTTAGAACAAGGCATAGTTTTCCCTGCTGGCTCTTTTGGCGGGGGACCCATCTCCAGCCATATGGCCATTTTTGTGCCTGGCGTGGCGCCAAGTGGGAAAGGGTGGTTTTGAGGCTGAAGGCAGCAGGAAAGCCTGCAGCCCCCAGGTCTGTGGGGCTACGCAAGCGGTTCCCAAAGAGCTTTAGAACAAGGCATAGTTTTCCCTGCAGGCTCCTTGGGCGGGGGACCCATCTGCAGCCGTATGGCCATTTTTGTGCCTGGCAAGGTGCCAAGTGGGAAAGGGTGGTTTTGAGGCTGAAGGCAGCAGGAAAGCCTGCAGCCCCCAGGTCTGTGGGGCTACGCAAGCGGTTCCCAAAGAGCTTTAGAACAAGGCATAGTTTTCCCTGCAGGCTCCTTGGGCGGGGGACCCATCTCCAGCCGTATGGCCATTTTTGTGCCTGGCGAGGCGCCAAGTGGGAAAGGGTGGTGTCAAGGCAGAAGGCAGCAGGAAAGCCCGCAGCCCCCAGCTCTGTGGGGCTATTCAAGCGGTTCCCAAAGAGCTTTAGAACAAGGCATAGTTTTCCCTGCAGGCTCCTTGGGCGTGGGACCCATCTCCAGCCATATGGCCATTTTTGAGCCTGGCGCAGCGCCAAGTGGGAAGGGTGGTTTTGAGGCTGAAGGCAGCAGGAAAGCCTGCAGCCCCCAGGTGTGTGGGGCTACGCAAGCAGTTCCCAAAGAGCTTTAGAACAAGGCATAGTTTTACCTGCTGGCTCCTTGGGCGTGGGACCCATCTCCAGCCATATGGCCATTTTTGTGCCTGGCGCGGCGCCAAGTGGGAAAGGGTGGTTTTGAGGCTGAAGGCAGCGGGAAAGCCCGCAGCCCCCAGGTGTGTGGGGCTACGCAAGCGGTTCCCAAAGAGCTTTAGAACAAGGCATAGTTTTCCCTGCTGGCTCTTTGGGTGTGGGACCCATTTCCAGACGTATGGCTATTTTTGTGCCTGGCGCGGCGCCAAGTGGGAAAGGGTAGTTTTGAGGCTGAAAGCAGCAGGAAAGCCTGCAGCCCCCAGGTGTGTGGGGCTACGCAAGCGGTTCCCAAAGAGCTTTAGAACAAGGCATAGTTTTCCCTGCTGGCTCTTTGAGCGTGGAAGCCATTTCCAGCCATATGGCCATTTTTGTGCCTGGCGCGGCGCCAAGTGGGACAGGGTGGTTTTGAGGCTGAAGGCAGCAGGAAAGCCTGCAGCCCCCGGGTCTGTGGGGCTACGCAAGCACTTCCCAAAGAGCTTTAGAACAAGGCATAGTTTTCCCTGCTGGCTCTTTGGCCGTGGGACCCATTTCCAGCCGTATGGCCATTTTTGTGCCTGGCGCGGCGCCAAGTGGGAAAGGGTGATTTTGAGGGTGAAGGCAGCAGGAAAGCCTGCAGCCCCCAGGTCTGTGGGGCTACGCAAGCGGTTCCCAAAGAGCTTTAGAACAAGGCCTAGTTTTCCCTGCTGGCTCCTTGGGCGTGGGACCCATCTCCAGCCATATGGCCATTTTTGTGCCTGGCGCGGCGCCAAGTGGGAAAGGGTGGTTTTGAGGCTGAAGGCAGCAGGAAAGCCTGCAGCCCCCGGGTCTGTGGGGCTATTCAAGCGGTTCCCAAAGAGCTTTAGAACAAGGCATAGTTTTCCCTGCTGGCTCCTTGGGCGTGAAACCCCTCTCCAGCCGTATGGCCATTTTTGTGCCTGGTGAGGTGCCAAGTGGGAAACGGTGGTTTTGAGGCTGAAGGCAGCAGGAAAGCCTGCAGCCCCCGGGTCTGTGGGGCTACGCAAGCGGTTCCCAAAGAGCTTTAGAAGAAGGCATAATTTTCCCTGCTTGCTCTTTGGGCGTGGGACCGATCTCCAGCCGTATGGCCATTTTTGTGCCTGGCGCGGCGCCAAGTGGGAAAGGGTAGTTTTGAGGCTGAAAGCAGCAGGAAAGCCCGCAGCCCCCAGGTGTGTGGGGCTACGCAAGCGGTTCCCAAAGAGCTTTAGAACAAGGCATAGTTTTCCTTGCTGGCTCCTTGGGCGTGGGACCCATCTCCAGCCATATGGCCATTTTTGTGCCTGGCGCGGCGCCAATTGGGAAAGGGTGGTTTTGAGGGTGAAGGCAGCAGGAAAGCGTCCAGCCCCCAGGTCTGTGGGGCTACGCAAGCAGTTCCCAAAGAGCTTTAGAACAAGGCCTAGTTTTCCCTGCTGGCTCTTTGGGCGTGGGACCCATCTCCAGCCATATGGCCATTTTTGTGCCTGGCGCTGCGCCAAGTGGGAAAGGGTGTTGTCGAGGCTGAAGGCAGCGGGAAAGCCTGCAGCCCCCAGGTGTGTGGGGCTACGCAAGCGGTTCCCAAAGAGCTTTAGAACAAGGCATAGTTTTCCCTGCTGGCTCTTTGGGCGTGGGACCCATTTCCAGACCTATCGCTATTTTTGTGCCTGGCGCGGCGCCAAGTGGGAAAGGGTAGTTTTGAGGCTGAAAGCAGCAGGAAAGCCTGCAGCCCCCAGGTGTGTGGGGCTACGCAAGCGGTTGCCAAAGAGCTTTAGAACAAGGCATAGTTTTCCCTGCTGGCTCTTTGGGCGGGGGACCCATCTCCAGCCATATGGCCATTTTTGTGCCTGGCGTGGCGCCAAGTGGGAAAGGGTGGTTTTGAGGCTGAAAGCAGCAGGAAAGCCTGCAGCCCCCAGGTGTGTGGGGCTACGCAAGCGGTTCCCAAAGAGCTTTAGAACAAGGCCTAGTTTTCCCTGCTGGCTCTTTGGGCGTGGGACCCATTTCCAGACGTATGGCTATTTTTGTGCCTGGCGCGGCGCCAAGTGGGAAAGGGTAATTTTGACGCTGAAAGCAGCAGGAAAGCCCGCAGCCCCCAGGTGTGTGGGGCTACGCAAGCGGTTCCCAAAGAGCTTTAGAACAAGGCATAGTTTTCCCTGCTGGCTCTTTTGGCGTGGGACCCATCTCCAGCCATATGGCCATTTTTGTGCCTGGCGCGGCGCCAAGTGGGAAAGGGTGGTTTTGAGGCTGAAGGCAGCAGGAAAGCCTGCAGCCCCCAGGTCTGTGGGGCTACGCAAGCGGTTCCCAAAGAGGTTTAGAACAAGGCATAGTTTTCCCTGCAGGCTCCTTGGGCGGGGGACCCATCTGCAGCCGTATGGCCATTTTTGTGCCTGGCAAGGTGCCAAGTGGGAAAGGGTGGTTTTGAGGCTGAAGGCAGCAGGAAAGCCTGCAGCCCCCAGGTGTGTGGGGCTACGCAAGCGGTTCCCAAAGAGCTTTAGAACAAGGCATAATTTTCCCTGCTTGCTCTTTGGGCGTGGGACCGATCTCCAGCCGTATGGCCATTTTTGTGCCTGGCGAGGCGCCAAGTGGGAAAGGGTGGTGTCAAGGCAGAAGGCAGCAGGAAAGCCCGCAGCCCCCAGCTCTGTGGGGCTATTCAAGCGGTTCCCAAAGAGCTTTAGAACAAGGCATAGTTTTCCCTGCAGGCTCCTTGGGCGTGGGACCCATCTCCAGCCATATGGCCATTTTTGTGCCTGGCGCAGCGCCAAGTGGGAAGGGTGGTTTTGAGGCTGAAGGCAGCAGGAAAGCCTGCAGCCCCCAGGTGTGTGGGGCTACGCAAGCAGTTCCCAAAGAGCTTTAGAACAAGGCATAGTTTTCCCTGCTGGCTCCTTGGGCGTGGGACCCATCTCCAGCCATATGGCCATTTTTGTGCCTGGCGCGGCGCCAAGTGGGAAGGGTGGTTTTGAGGCTGAAGGCAACGGGAAAGCCTGCAGCCCCCAGGTCTGTGGGGCTACGCAAGCGGTTCCCAAAGAGCTTTAGAACAAGGCATAGTTTTCCCTGCTGGCTCTTTGGGCGTGGGACCCATCTCCAGACGTATGGCTATTTTTGTGCCTGGCGCGGCGCCAAGTGGGAAAGGGTAGTTTTGAGGCTGAAAGCAGCAGGAAAGCCCGCAGCCCCCAGGTCTGTGGGGCTACGCAAGCGGTTCCCAAAGAGCTTTAGAACAAGGCCTAGTTTTCCCTGCTGGCTCCTTGGGCGTGGGACCCATCTCCAGCCATATGGCCATTTTTTTGCCTGCGCGGCGCCAAGTGGGAAAGGGTGGTTTTGAGGCTGAAGGCAGCAGGAAAGCCTGCAGCCCCCAGGTCTGTGGGGCTACGCAAGCGGTTCCCAAAGAGCTTTAGAACAAGGCCTAGTTTTCCCTGCTGGCTCCTTGGGCGTGGGACCCATGTCCAGCCATATGGCCATTTTTGTGCCTGGCACGGCGCCAAGTGGGAAAGGGTGGTGTCAAGGCAGAAGGCAGCAGGAAAGCCCGCAGCCCCCAGCTCTGTGGGGCTATTCAAGCGGTTCCCAAAGAGCTTTAGAACAAGGCCTAGTTTTCCCTGCTGGCTCCTTGGGCGTGGGACCCATCTCCAGCCATATGGCCATTTTTGTGCCTGGCGCGGCGCCAAGTGGGAAGGGTGGTTTTGAGGCTGAAGGCAGCAGGAAAGCCCGCAGCCCCCAGGTCTCTGGGGCTACGCAAGCGGTTCCCAAAGAGCTTTAGAACAAGGCATAGTTTTCCCTGCTGGCTCTTTGGGTGTGGGACCCATTTCCAGACGTATGGCTATTTTTGTGCCTGGCGCGGCGCCAAGTGGGAAAGGGTAGTTTTGAGGCTGAAAGCAGCAGGAAAGCCTGCAGCCCCCAGGTCTGTGGGGCTACGCAAGCGGTTCCCAAAGAGCTTTAGAACAAGGCATAGTTTTCCCTGCTGGCTCTTTGAGCGTGGAAGCCATCTCCAGTCATATGGCCATTTTTGTGCCTGGCGCGGCGCTAAGTGGGAAAGGGTGGTTTTGAGGCTGAAGGCAGCAGGAAAGCCTGCAGCCCCCGGGTCTGTGGGGCTACGCAAGCACTTCCCAAAGAGCTTTAGAACAAGGCCTAGTTTTCCCTGCTGGCTCTTTGGCCGTGGGACCCATTTCCAGACCTATCGCTATTTTTGTGCCTGGCGCGGCGCCAAGTGGGAAAGGGTAGTTTTGAGGCTGAAAGCAGCAGGAAAGCCTGCAGCCCCCAGGTGTGTGGGGCTACGCAAGCGGTTCCCAAAGAGCTTTAGAACAAGGCATAGTTTTCCCTGCTGGCTCTTTGGGCGGGGGACCCATCTCCAGCCATATGGCCATTTTTGTGCCTGGCGTGGCGCCAAGTGGGAAAGGGTGGTTTTGAGGCTGAAAGCAGCAGGAAAGCCTGCAGCCCCCAGGTGTGTGGGGCTACGCAAGCGGTTCCCAAAGAGCTTTAGAACAAGGCCTAGTTTTCCCTGCTGGCTCTTTGGGCGTGGGACCCATTTCCAGACGTATGGCTATTTTTGTGCCTGGCGCGGCGCCAAGTGGGAAAGGGTAGTTTTGACGCTGAAAGCAGCAGGAAAGCCCGCAGCCCCCAGGTGTGTGGGGCTACGCAAGCGGTTCCCAAAGAGCTTTAGAACAAGGCATAGTTTTCCCTGCTGGCTCTTTTGGCGTGGGACCCATCTCCAGGCATATGGCCATTTTTGTGCCTGGCGCGGCGCCAAGTGGGAAAGGGTGGTTTTGAGGCTGAAGGCAGCAGGAAAGCCTGCAGCCCCCAGGTCTGTGGGGCTACGCAAGCGGTTCCCAAAGAGCTTTAGAACAAGGCATAGTTTTCCCTGCAGGCTCCTTGGGCGGGGGACCCATCTGCAGCCGTATGGCCATTTTTGTGCCTGGCAAGGTGCCAAGTGGGAAAGGGTGGTTTTGAGGCTGAAGGCAGCAGGAAAGCCTGCAGCCCCCAGGTCTGTGGGGCTACGCAAGCGGTTCCCAAAGAGCTTTAGAACAAGGCATAATTTTCCCTGCTTGCTCTTTGGGCGTGGGACCGATCTCCAGCCGTATGGCCATTTTTGTGCCTGGCGAGGCGCCAAGTGGGAAAGGGTGGTGTCAAGGCAGAAGGCAGCAGGAAAGCCCGCAGCCCCCAGCTCTGTGGGGCTATTCAAGCGGTTCCCAAAGAGCTTTAGAACAAGGCATAGTTTTCCCTGCAGGCTCCTTGGGCGTGGGACCCATCTCCAGCCATATGGCCATTTTTGTGCCTGGCGCAGCGCCAAGTGGGAAGGGTGGTTTTGAGGCTGAAGGCAGCAGGAAAGCCTGCAGCCCCCAGGTGTGTGGGGCTACGCAAGCAGTTCCCAAAGAGCTTTAGAACAAGGCATAGTTTTCCCTGCTGGCTCCTTGGGCGTGGGACCCATCTCCAGCCATATGGCCATTTTTGTGCCTGGCGCGGCGCCAAGTGGGAAGGGTGGTTTTGAGGCTGAAGGCAGCGGGAAAGCCCGCAGCCCCCAGGTCTGTGGGGCTACGCAAGCGGTTCCCAAAGAGCTTTAGAACAAGGCATAGTTTTCCCTGCTGGCTCTTTGGGTGTGGGACACATTTCCAGACGTATGGCTATTTTTGTGCCTGGCGCGGCGCCAAGTGGGAAAGGGTAGTTTTGAGGCTGAAAGCAGCAGGAAAGCCCGCAGCCCCCAGGTCTGTGGGGCTACGCAAGCGGTTCCCAAAGAGCTTTAGAACAAGGCATAGTTTTCCCTGCTGGCTCCTTGGGCGTGGGACCCATCTCCAGCCATATGGCCATTTTTTTGCCTGCGCGGCGCCAAGTGGGAAAGGGTGGTTTTGAGGCTGAAGGCAGCAGGAAAGCCTGCAGCCCCCAGGTCTGTGGGGCTACGCAAGCGGTTCCCAAAGAGCTTTAGAACAAGGCCTAGTTTTCCCTGCTGGCTCCTTGGGCGTGGGACCCATGTCCAGCCATATGGCCATTTTTGTGCCTGGCACGGCGCCAAGTGGGAAAGGGTGGTTTTGAGGCTGAAGGCAGCAGGAAAGCCCGCAGCCCCCAGCTCTGTGGGGTTATTCAAGCGGTTCCCAAAGAGCTTTAGAACAAGGCCTAGTTTTCCCTGCTGGCTCCTTGGGCGTGGGACCCATCTCCAGCCATATGGCCATTTTTGTGCCTGGCGCGGCGCCAAGTGGGAAGGGTGGTTTTGAGGCTGAAGGCAGCGGGAAAGCCCGCAGCCCCCAGGTCTCTGGGGCTACGCAAGCGTTTCCCAAAGAGCTTTAGAACAAGGCATAGTTTTCCCTGCTGGCTCTTTGGGTGTGGGACCCATTTCCAGACGTATGGCTATTTTTGTGCCTGGCGCGGCGCCAAGTGGGAAAGGGTAGTTTTGAGGCTGAAAGCAGCAGGAAAGCCTGCAGCCCCCGGGTCTGTGGGGCTACGCAAGCGGTTCCCAAAGAGCTTTAGAACAAGGCATAGTTTTCCCTGCTGGCTCTTTGAGCGTGGAAGCCATCTCCAGTCATATGGCCATTTTTGTGCCTGGCGCGGCGCTAAGTGGGAAAGGGTGGTTTTGAGGCTGAAGGCAGCAGGAAAGCCTGCAGCCCCCGGGTCTGTGGGGCTATGCAAGCACTTCCCAAAGAGCTTTAGAACAAGGCATAGTTTTCCCTGCTGGCTCTTTGGCCGTGGGACCCATGTCCAGCCGTATGGCCATTTTTGTGCCTGGCGCGGCGCCAAGTGGGAAAGGGTGGTTTTGAGGCTGAAGGCAGCAGGAAAGCCTGCAGCCCCCAGGTCTGTGGGGCTACGCAAGCAGTTCCCAAAGAGCTTTAGAACAAGGCCTAGTTTTCCCTGCTGGCTCTTTGGGCGTGGGACCCATCTCCAGCCATATGGCCATTTTTGTGCCTGGCGCGGCGCCAAGTGGGAAAGGGTGGTTTTGAGGCTGAAGGCAGCAGGAAAGCCCGCAGCCCCCAGGTGTGTGGGGCTACGCAAGCGGTTCCCAAAGAGCTTTAGAACAAGGCATAGTTTTCCCTGCAGGCTCCTTGGGCGTGGGACCCATCTCCAGCCATATGGCCATTTTTGTGCCTAGCGCGGCGCCAAGTGGGAAAGGGTGGTTTTGAGGCTGAAGGCAGCAGGAAAGCCTGCAGCCCCCAGGTCTGTGGGGCTACGCAAGCGGTTCCCAAAGAGCTTCAGAACAAGGCCTAGTTTTCCCTGCTGGCTCCTTGGGCGTGGGACCCATGTCCAGCCATATGGCCATTTTTGTGCCTGGCACGGCGCCAAGTGGGAAAGGGTGGTTTTGAGGCTGAAGGCAGCAGGAAAGCCTGCAGCCCCCGGGTCTGTGGGGCTACGCAAGCACTTCCCAAAGAGCTTTAGAACAAGGCATAGTTTTCCCTGCTGGCTCCTTGGGCGTGGGACCCATCTCCAGCCATATGGCCATTTTTGTGCCTGGCGCTGCGCCAAGTGGGAAGGGTGGTGTCGAGGCTGAAGGCAGCGGGAAAGCCTGCAGCCCCCAGGTGTGTGGGGCTACGCAAGCGGTTCCCAAAGAGCTTTAGAACAAGGCATATTTTTCCCTGCTGGCTCTTTGGGCGTGGGACCCATTTCCAGACCTATGGCTATTTTTGTGCCTGGCGCGGCGCCAAGTGGGAAAGGGTGGTTTTGAGGCTGAAGGCAGCAGGAAAGCCTGCAGCCCCCAGGTGTGTGGGGCTACGCAAGCGGTTCCCAAAGAGCTTTAGAACAAGGCATAGTTTTCCCTGCTGGCTCTTTGGGCGGGGGACCCATCTCCAGCCATATGGCCATTTTTGTGCCTGGCGTGGCGCCAAGTGGGAAAGGGTGGTTTTGAGGCTGAAAGCAGCAGGAAAGCCTGCAGCCCCCAGGTGTGTGGGGCTACGCAAGCGGTTCCCAAAGAGCTTTAGAACAAGGCCTAGTTTTCCCTGCTGGCTCTTTGGGCGTGGGACCCATTTCCAGACGTATGGCTATTTTTGTGCCTGGCGCGGCGCCAAGTGGGAAAGGGTAGTTTTGACGCTGAAAGCAGCAGGAAAGCCCGCAGCCCCCAGGTGTGTGGGGCTACGCAAGCGGTTCCCAAAGAGCTTTAGAACAAGGCATAGTTTTCCCTGCTGGCTCTTTTGGCGTGGGACCCATCTCCAGCCATATGGCCATTTTTGTGCCTGGCGCGGCGCCAAGTGGGAAAGGGTGGTTTTGAGGCTGAAGGCAGCAGGAAAGCCTGCAGCCCCCAGGTCTGTGGGGCTACGCAAGCGGTTCCCAAAGAGGTTTAGAACAAGGCATAGTTTTCCCTGCAGGCTCCTTGGGCGGGGGACCCATCTGCAGCCGTATGGCCATTTTTGTGCCTGGCAAGGTGCCAAGTGGGAAAGGGTGGTTTTGAGGCTGAAGGCAGCAGGAAAGCCTGCAGCCCCCAGGTCTGTGGGGCTACGCAAGCGGTTCCCAAAGAGCTTTAGAACAAGGCATAATTTTCCCTGCTTGCTCTTTGGGCGTGGGACCGATCTCCAGCCGTATGGCCATTTTTGTGCCTGGCGAGGCGCCAAGTGGGAAAGGGTGGTGTCAAGGCAGAAGGCAGCAGGAAAGCCCGCAGCCCCCAGCTCTGTGGGGCTATTCAAGCGGTTCCCAAAGAGCTTTAGAACAAGGCATAGTTTTCCCTGCAGGCTCCTTGGGCGTGGGACCCATCTCCAGCCATATGGCCATTTTTGTGCCTGGCGCAGCGCCAAGTGGGAAGGGTGGTTTTGAGGCTGAAGGCAGCAGGAAAGCCTGCAGCCCCCAGGTGTGTGGGGCTACGCAAGCAGTTCCCAAAGAGCTTTAGAACAAGGCATAGTTTTCCCTGCTGGCTCCTTGGGCGTGGGACCCATCTCCAGCCATATGGCCATTTTTGTGCCTGGCGCGGCGCCAAGTGGGAAAGGGTGGTTTTGAGGCTGAAGGCAGCGGGAAAGCCCGCAGCCCCCAGGTCTGTGGGGCTACGCAAGCGGTTCCCAAAGAGCTTTAGAACAAGGCATAGTTTTCCCTGCTGGCTCTTTGGGTGTGGGACCCATTTCCAGACGTATGGCTATTTTTGTGCCTGGCGCGGCGCCAAGTGGGAAAGGGTAGTTTTGAGGCTGAAAGCAGCAGGAAAGCCCGCAGCCCCCAGGTCTGTGGGGCTACGCAAGCGGTTCCCAAAGAGCTTTAGAACAAGGCCTAGTTTTCCCTGCTGGCTCCTTGGGCGTGGGACCCATCTCCAGCCATATGGCCATTTTTTTGCCTGCGCGGCGCCAAGTGGGAAAGGGTGGTTTTGAGGCTGAAGGCAGCAGGAAAGCCTGCAGCCCCCAGGTCTGTGGGGCTACGCAAGCGGTTCCCAAAGAGCTTTAGAACAAGGCCTAGTTTTCCCTGCTGGCTCCTTGGGCGTGGGACCCATGTCCAGCCATATGGCCATTTTTGTGCCTGGCACGGCGCCAAGTGGGAAAGGGTGGTGTCAAGGCAGAAGGCAGCAGGAAAGCCCGCAGCCCCCAGCTCTGTGGGGCTATTCAATCGGTTCCCAAAGAGCTTTAGAACAAGGCCTAGTTTTCCCTGCTGGCTCCTTGGGCGTGGGACCCATCTCCAGCCATATGGCCATTTTTGTCCCTGGCGCGGCGCCAAGTGGGAAGGGTGGTTTTGAGGCTGAAGGCAGCGGGAAAGCCCGCAGCCCCCAGGTCTCTGGGGCTACGCAAGCGGTTCCCAAAGAGCTTTAGAACAAGGCATAGTTTTCCCTGCTGGCTCTTTGGGTGTGGGACCCATTTCCAGACGTATGGCTATTTTTGTGCCTGGCGCGGCGCCAAGTGGGAAAGGGTAGTTTTGAGGCTGAAAGCAGCAGGAAAGCCTGCAGCCCCCGGGTCTGTGGGGCTACGCAAGCGGTTCCCAAAGAGCTTTAGAACAAGGCATAGTTTTCCCTGCTGGCTCTTTGAGCGTGGAAGCCATCTCCAGTCATATGGCCATTTTTGTGCCTGGCGCGGCGCTAAGTGGGAAAGGGTGGTTTTGAGGCTGAAGGCAGCAGGAAAGCCTGCAGCCCCCGGGTCTGTGGGGCTACGCAAGCACTTCCCAAAGAGCTTTAGAACAAGGCCTAGTTTTCCCTGCTGGCTCTTTGGCCGTGGGACCCATGTCCAGCCGTATGGCCATTTTTGTGCCTGGCGCGGCGCCAAGTGGGAAAGGGTGGTTTTGAGGCTGAAGGCAGCAGGAAAGCCCGCAGCCCCCAGGTGTGTGGGGCTACGCAAGCGGTTCCCAAAGAGCTTTAGAACAAGGCATAGTTTTCCCTGCAGGCTCCTTGGGCGTGGGACCCATCTCCAGCCATATGGCCATTTTTGTGCCTAGCGCGGCGCCAAGTGGGAAAGGGTGGTTTTGAGGCTGAAGGCAGCAGGAAAGCCTGCAGCCCCCAGGTCTGTGGGGCTACGCAAGCGGTTCCCAAAGAGCTTCAGAACAAGGCCTAGTTTTCCCTGCTGGCTCCTTGGGCGTGGGACCCATGTCCAGCCATATGGCCATTTTTGTGCCTGGCACGGCGCCAAGTGGGAAAGGGTGGTTTTGAGGCTGAAGGCAGCAGGAAAGCCTGCAGCCCCCGGGTCTGTGGGGCTACGCAAGCACTTCCCAAAGAGCTTTAGAACAAGGCATAGTTTTCCCTGCTGGCTCCTTGGGCGTGGGACCCATCTCCAGCCATATGGCCATTTTTGTGCCTGGCGCTGCGCCAAGTGGGAAGGGTGGTGTCGAGGCTGAAGGCAGCGGGAAAGCCTGCAGCCCCCAGGTGTGTGGGGCTACGCAAGCGGTTCCCAAAGAGCTTTAGAACAAGGCATATTTTTCCCTGCTGGCTCTTTGGGCGTGGGACCCATTTCCAGACCTATGGCTATTTTTGTGCCTGGCGCGGCGCCAAGTGGGAAAGGGTGGTTTTGAGGCTGAAGGCAGCAGGAAAGCCTGCAGCCCCCAGGTCTGTGGGGCTACGCAAGCGGTTCCCAAAGAGCTTTAGAACAAGGCATAGTTTTCCCTGCTGGCTCTTTGGGCGGGGGACCCATCTCCAGCCATATGGCCATTTTTGTGCCTGGCGTGGCGCCAAGTGGGAAAGGGTGGTTTTGAGGCTGAAAGCAGCAGGAAAGCCTGCAGCCCCCAGGTGTGTGGGGCTACGCAAGCGGTTCCCAAAGAGCTTTAGAACAAGGCCTAGTTTTCCCTGCTGGCTCTTTGGGCGTGGGACCCATTTCCAGACGTATGGCTATTTTTGTGCCTGGCGCGGCGCCAAGTGGGAAAGGGTAGTTTTGACGCTGAAAGCAGCAGGAAAGCCCGCAGCCCCCAGGTGTGTGGGGCTACGCAAGCGGTTCCCAAAGAGCTTTAGAACAAGGCATAGTTTTCCCTGCTGGCTCTTTTGGCGTGGGACCCATCTCCAGCCATATGGCCATTTTTGTGCCTGGCGCGGCGCCAAGTGGGAAAGGGTGGTTTTGAGGCTGAAGGCAGCAGGAAAGCCTGCAGCCCCCAGGTCTGTGGGGCTACGCAAGCGGTTCCCAAAGAGCTTTAGAACAAGGCATAGTTTTCCCTGCAGGCTCCTTGGGCGGGGGACCCATCTGCAGCCGTATGGCCATTTTTGTGCCTGGCAAGGTGCCAAGTGGGAAAGGGTGGTTTTGAGGCTGAAGGCAGCAGGAAAGCCTGCAGCCCCCAGGTCTGTGGGGCTACGCAAGCGGTTCCCAAAGAGCTTTAGAACAAGGCATAATTTTCCCTGCTTGCTCTTTGGGCGTGGGACCGATCTCCAGCCGTATGGCCATTTTTGTGCCTGGCGAGGCGCCAAGTGGGAAAGGGTGGTGTCAAGGCAGAAGGCAGCAGGAAAGCCCGCAGCCCCCAGCTCTGTGGGGCTATTCAAGCGGTTCCCAAAGAGCTTTAGAACAAGGCATAGTTTTCCCTGCAGGCTCCTTGGGCGTGGGACCCATCTCCAGCCATATGGCCATTTTTGTGCCTGGCGCAGCGCCAAGTGGGAAGGGTGGTTTTGAGGCTGAAGGCAGCAGGAAAGCCTGCAGCCCCCAGGTGTGTGGGGCTACGCAAGCAGTTCCCAAAGAGCTTTAGAACAAGGCATAGTTTTCCCTGCTGGCTCCTTGGGCGTGGGACCCATCTCCAGCCATATGGCCATTTTTGTGCCTGGCGCGGCGCCAAGTGGGAAAGGGTGGTTTTGAGGCTGAAGGCAGCGGGAAAGCCCGCAGCCCCCAGGTCTGTGGGGCTACGCAAGCGGTTCCCAAAGAGCTTTAGAACAAGGCATAGTTTTCCCTGCTGGCTCTTTGGGTGTGGGACCCATTTCCAGACGTATGGCTATTTTTGTGCCTGGCGCGGCGCCAAGTGGGAAAGGGTAGTTTTGAGGCTGAAAGCAGCAGGAAAGCCCGCAGCCCCCAGGTCTGTGGGGCTACGCAAGCGGTTCCCAAAGAGCTTTAGAACAAGGCCTAGTTTTCCCTGCTGGCTCCTTGGGCGTGGGACCCATCTCCAGCCATATGGCCATTTTTTTGCCTGCGCGGCGCCAAGTGGGAAAGGGTGGTTTTGAGGCTGAAGGCAGCAGGAAAGCCTGCAGCCCCCAGGTCTGTGGGGCTACGCAAGCGGTTCCCAAAGAGCTTTAGAACAAGGCCTAGTTTTCCCTGCTGGCTCCTTGGGCGTGGGACCCATGTCCAGCCATATGGCCATTTTTGTGCCTGGCACGGCGCCAAGTGGGAAAGGGTGGTGTCAAGGCAGAAGGCAGCAGGAAAGCCCGCAGCCCCCAGCTCTGTGGGGCTATTCAATCGGTTCCCAAAGAGCTTTAGAACAAGGCCTAGTTTTCCCTGCTGGCTCCTTGGGCGTGGGACCCATCTCCAGCCATATGGCCATTTTTGTGCCTGGCGCGGCGCCAAGTGGGAAGGGTGGTTTTGAGGCTGAAGGCAGCGGGAAAGCCCGCAGCCCCCAGGTCTCTGGGGCTACGCAAGCGGTTCCCAAAGAGCTTTAGAACAAGGCATAGTTTTCCCTGCTGGCTCTTTGGGTGTGGGACCCATTTCCAGACGTATGGCTATTTTTGTGCCTGGCGCGGCGCCAAGTGGGAAAGGGTAGTTTTGAGGCTGAAAGCAGCAGGAAAGCCTGCAGCCCCCGGGTCTGTGGGGCTACGCAAGCGGTTCCCAAAGAGCTTTAGAACAAGGCATAGTTTTCCCTGCTGGCTCTTTGAGCGTGGAAGCCATCTCCAGTCATATGGCCATTTTTGTGCCTGGCGCGGCGCTAAGTGGGAAAGGGTGGTTTTGAGGCTGAAGGCAGCAGGAAAGCCTGCAGCCCCCGGGTCTGTGGGGCTACGCAAGCACTTCCCAAAGAGCTTTAGAACAAGGCATAGTTTTCCCTGCTGGCTCTTTGGCCGTGGGACCCATGTCCAGCCGTATGGCCATTTTTGTGCCTGGCGCGGCGCCAAGTGGGAAAGGGTGGTTTTGAGGGTGAAGGCAGCAGGAAAGCCTGCAGCCCCCAGGTCTGTGGGGCTACGCAAGCAGTTCCCAAAGAGCTTTAGAACAAGGCCTAGTTTTCCCTGCTGGCTCCTTGGGCGTGGGACCCATCTCCAGCCATATGGCCATTTTTGTGCCTGGCGCGGCGCCAAGTGGGAAAGGGTGGTTTTGAGGCTGAAGGCAGCAGGAAAGCCTGCAGCCCCCAGGTGTGTGGGGCTACGCAAGCGGTTCCCAAAGAGCTTTAGAACAAGGCATAGTTTTCCCTGCAGGCTCCTTGGGCGTGGGACCCATCTCCAGCCATATGGCCATTTTTGTGCCTGGCGTGGCGCCAAGTGGGAAAGGGTGGTTTTGAGGCTGAAGGCAGCAGGAAAGCCTGCAGCCCCCAGGTCTGTGGGGCTACGCAAGCGGTTCCCAAAGAGCTTTAGAACAAGGCCTAGTTTTCCCTGCTGGCTCCTTGGGCGTGGGACCCATCTGCAGCCGTATGGCCATTTTTGTGCCTGGCACGGCGCCAAGTGGGAAAGGGTGGTTTTGAGGCTGAAGGCAGCAGGAAAGCCTGCAGCCCCCGGGTCTGTGGGGCTACGCAAGCACTTCCCAAAGAGCTTTAGAACAAGGCATAGTTTTCCCTGCTGGCTCCTTGGGCGTGGGACCCATCTCCAGCCATATGGCCATTTTTGTGCCTGGCGCTGCGCCAAGTGGGAAGGGTGGTGTCGAGGCTGAAGGCAGCGGGAAAGCCTGCAGCCCCCAGGTGTGTGGGGCTACGCAAGCGGTTCCCAAAGAGCTTTAGAACAAGGCATATTTTTCCCTGCTGGCTCTTTGGGCGTGGGACCCATTTCCAGACCTATGGCTATTTTTGTGCCTGGCGCGGCGCCAAGTGGGAAAGGGTGGTTTTGAGGCTGAAGGCAGCAGGAAAGCCTGCAGCCCCCAGGTGTGTGGGGCTACGCAAGCGGTTCCCAAAGAGCTTTAGAACAAGGCATAGTTTTCCCTGCTGGCTCTTTTGGCGGGGGACCCATCTCCAGCCATATGGCCATTTTTGTGCCTGGCGTGGCGCCAAGTGGGAAAGGGTGGTTTTGAGGCTGAAAGCAGCAGGAAAGCCTGCAGCCCCCAGGTGTGTGGGGCTACGCAAGCGGTTCCCAAAGAGCTTTAGAACAAGGCCTAGTTTTCCCTGCTGGCTCTTTGGGCGTGGGACCCATTTCCAGACGTATGGCTATATTTGTGCCTGGCGCGGCGCCAAGTGGGAAAGGGTAGTTTTGACGCTGAAAGCAGCAGGAAAGCCCGCAGCCCCCAGGTGTGTGGGGCTACGCAAGCGGTTCCCAAAGAGCTTTAGAACAAGGCATAGTTTTCCCTGCTGGCTCTTTTGGCGGGGGACCCATCTCCAGCCATATGGCCATTTTTGTGCCTGGCGTGGCGCCAAGTGGGAAAGGGTGGTTTTGAGGCTGAAGGCAGCAGGAAAGCCTGCAGCCCCCAGGTCTGTGGGGCTACGCAAGCGGTTCCCAAAGAGGTTTAGAACAAGGCATAGTTTTCCCTGCAGGCTCATTGGGCGGGGGACCCATCTGCAGCCGTATGGCCATTTTTGTGCCTGGCAAGGTGCCAAGTGGGAAAGGGTGGTTTTGAGGCTGAAGGCAGCAGGAAAGCCTGCAGCCCCCAGGTCTGTGGGGCTATGCAAGCAGTTCCCAAAGAGCTTTAGAACAAGGCATAATTTTCCCTGTTTGCTCTTTGGGCGTGGGACCGATCTCCAGCCGTATGGCCATTTTTGTGCCTGGCGAGGCGCCAAGTGGGAAAGGGTGGTGTCAAGGCAGAAGGCAGCAGGAAAGCCCGCAGCCCCCAGCTCTGTGGGGCTATTCAAGCGGTTCCCAAAGAGCTTTAGAACAAGGCATAGTTTTCCCTGCAGGCTCCTTGGGCGTGGGACCCATCTCCAGCCATATGGCCATTTTTGTGCCTGGCGCAGCGCCAAGTGGGAAGGGTGGTTTTGAGGCTGAAGGCAGCAGGAAAGCCTGCAGCCCCCAGGTGTGTGGGGCTACGCAAGCAGTTCCCAAAGAGCTTTAGAACAAGGCATAGTTTTCCCTGCTGTCTCCTTGGGCGTGGGACCCATCTCCAGCCATATGGCCATTTTTGTGCCTGGCGTGGCGCCAAGTGGGAAGGGTGGTTTTGAGGCTGAAGGCAGCGGGAAAGCCCGCAGCCCCCAGGTCTCTGGGGCTACGCAAGCGGTTCCCAAAGAGCTTTAGAACAAGGCATAGTTTTCCCTGCTGGCTCTTTGGGTGTGGGACCCATTTCCAGCCGTATGGCTATTTTTGTGCCTGGCGCGGCGCCAAGTGGGAAAGGGTAGTTTTGAGGCTGAAAGCAGCAGGAAAGCCCGCAGCCCCCAGGTCTGTGGGGCTACGCAAGCGGTTCCCAAAGAGCTTTAGAACAAGGCCTAGTTTTCCCTGCTGGCTCCTTGGGCGTGGGACCCATCTCCAGCCATATGGCCATTTTTGTGCCTGGCGCGGCGCCAAGTGGGAAAGGGTGGTTTTGAGGCTGAAGGCAGCAGGAAAGCCTGCAGCCCCCAGGTCTGTGGGGCTACGCAAGCGGTTCCCAAAGAGCTTCAGAACAAGGCATAGTTGTCCATGCTGGCTCTTTGGCTGTGGGACCCATGTCCAGCCATATGGCCATTTTTGTGCCTGGCGCGGCGCCAAGTGGGAGAGGGTGGTTTTGAGGCTGAAGGCAGCATGAAAGCCTGCAGCCCCCAGGTGTGTGGGGCTACGCAAGCGGTTCCCAAAGAGCTTTAGAACAAGGCATAATTTTCCCTGCTGGCTCTTTGAGCGTGGAAGCCATCTCCAGCCATATGGCCATTTTTGTGCCTGGCGCGGCGCCAAGTGGGAAAGGGTGGTTTTGAGGCTGAAGGCAGCAGGAACGCCCGCAGCCCCCAGGTGTGTGGGGCTACGCAAGCGGTTCCCAAAGAGCTTTAGAACAAGGCATAGTTTTCCCTGCTGGCTCTTTGGGCGTGGGACCCATCTCCAGCCGTATGGCCATTTTTGTGCCTAGCGCGGCGCCAAGTGGGAAAGGGTGGTCTGGAGGCTGAAGGCAGCAGGAAAGCCTGCAGCCCCCAGGTCTGTGGGGCTACGCAAGCGGTTCCCAAAGAGCTTTAGAACAAGGCCTAGTTTTCCCTGCTGGCTCCTTGGGCGTGGGACCCATGTCCAGCCATATGGCCATTTTTGTGCCTGGCACGGCGCCAAGTGGGAAAGGGTGGTTTTGAGGCTGAAGGCAGCAGGAAAGCCTGCAGCCCCCGGGTCTGTGGGGCTACGCAACCACTTCCCAAAGAGCTTTAGAACAAGGCCTAGTTTTCCCTGCTGGCTCCTTGGGCGTGGGACCCATCTCCAGCCATATGGCCATTTTTGTGCCTGGCGCTGCGCCAAGTGGGAAGGGTGGTGTCGAGGCTGAAGGCAGCGGGAAAGCCTGCAGCCCCCAGGTCTGTGGGGCTACGCAAGCGGTTCCCAAAGAGCTTTAGAACAAGGCATAGTTTTCCCTGCTGGCTCTTTGGGCGTGGGACCCATTTCCAGACCTATCGCTATTTTTGTGCCTGGCGCGGCGCCAAGTGGGAAAGGGTATTTTTGAGGCTGAAAGCAGCAGGAAAGCCTGCAGCCCCCAGGTGTGTGGGGCTACGCAAGCGGTTCCCAAAGAGCTTTAGAACAAGGCATAGTTTTCCCTGCTGGCTCTTTGGGCGTGGGACCCATTTCCAGATGTATGGCTATTTTTGTGCCTGGCGCGGTGCCAAGTGGGAAAGGGTAGTTTTGACGCTGAAGGCAGCAGGAAAGCCTGCAGCCCCCAGGTCTGTGGGGCTACGCAAGCGGTTCCCAAAGAGCTTTAGAACAAGGCATAGTTTTCCCTGCTGGCTCTTTGGGCGGGGGACCCATCTCCAGCCATATGGCCATTTTTGTGCCTGGCGTGGCGCCAAGTGGGAAAGGGTGGTTTTGAGGCTGAAAGCAGCAGGAAAGCCTGCAGCCCCCAGGTGTGTGGGGCTACGCAAGCGGTTCCCAAAGAGCTTTAGAACAAGGCCTAGTTTTCCCTGCTGGCTCTTTGGGCGTGGGACCCATTTCCAGACGTATGGCTATTTTTGTGCCTGGCGCGGCGCCAAGTGGGAAAGGGTAGTTTTGACGCTGAAAGCAGCAGGAAAGCCCGCAGCCCCCAGGTCTGTGGGGCTACGCAAGCGGTTCCCAAAGAGCTTTAGAACAAGGCATAGTTTTCCCTGCTGGCTCTTTTGGCGGGGGACCGATCTCCAGCCGTATGGCCATTTTTGTGCCTGGCGCGGCGCCAAGTGGGAAAGGGTGGTTTTGAGGCTGAAGGCAGCAGGAAAGCCTGCAGCCCCCAGGTGTGTGGGGTTACGCAAGCAGTTCCCAAAGAGCTTTAGAACAAGGCATAGTTTTCTCTGCTGGCTCCTTGGGCGTGGGACCCATCTCCAGCCATATGGCCATTTTTGTGCCTGGCGCGGCGCCAAGTGGGAAGGGTGGTTTTGAGGCTGAAGGCAGCGGGAAAGCCCGCAGCCCCCAGGTCTCTGGGGCTACGCAAGCGGTTCCCAAAGAGCTTTAGAACAAGGCATAATTTTCCCTGCTTGCTCTTTGGGCGTGGGACCGATCTCCAGCCGTATGGCCATTTTTGTGCCTGGCGCGGCGCCAAGTGGGAAAGGGTAGTTTTGAGGCTGAAAGCAGCAGGAAAGCCCGCAGCCCCCAGGTGTGTGGGGCTACGCAAGCGGTTCCCAAAGAGCTTTAGAACAAGGCCTAGTTTTCCCTGCTGGCTCTTTGGGCGTGGGACCCATTTCCAGACGTATGGCCATTTTTGTGCCTGGCGCGGCGCCAAGTGGGAAAGGGTGGTTTTGAGGCTGAAGGCAGCAGGAAAGCCTGCAGCCCCCAGGTGTGTGGGGCTACGCAAGCGGTTCCCAAAGAGCTTTAGAACAAGGCATAGTTTTCCCTGCTGGCTCCTTGGGCGTGGAAGCCATCTCCAGCCATATGGCCATTTTTGTGCCTGGCGCGGCGCCAAGTGGGAAAGGGTGGTTTTGAGGCTGAAGGCAGCAGGAACGCCCGCAGCCCCCAGGTCTGTGGGGCTACGCAAGCGGTTCCCAAAGAGCTTTAGAACAAGGCATAGTTTTCCCTGCTGGCTCTTTGGGCGTGGGACCCATCTCCAGCCGTATGGCCATTTTTGTGCCTAGCGCGGCGCCAAGTGGGAAAGGGTGGTTTTGAGGCTGAAGGCAGCAGGAAAGCCTGCAGCCCCCAGGTCTGTGGGGCTACGCAAGCGGTTCCCAAAGAGCTTTAGAACAAGGCATAGTTTTCCCTGCTGGCTCCTTGGGCGTGGGACCCATGTCCAGCCATATGGCCATTTTTGTGCCTGGCACGGCGCCAAGTGGGAAAGGGTGGTTTTGAGGCTGAAGGCAGCAGGAAAGCCTGCAGCCCCCGGGTCTGTGGGGCTACGCAAGCACTTCCCAAAGAGCTTTAGAACAAGGCCTAGTTTTCCCTGCTGGCTCCTTGGGCGTGGGACCCATGTCCAGCCATATGGCCATTTTTGTGCCTGGCGCGGCGCCAAGTGGGAAGGGTGGTGTCGAGGCTGAAGGCAGCGGGAAAGCCTGCAGCCCCCAGGTGTGTGGGGCTACGCAAGCGGTTCCCAAAGAGCTTTAGAACAAGGTATATTTTTCCCTGCTGGCTCTTTGGGCGTGGGACCCATTTCCAGCCGTATGGCCATTTTTGTGCCTGGCGCGGCGCCAAGTGGGAAAGGGTAGTTTTGAGGCTGAAAGCAGCAGGAAAGCCTGCAGCCCCCAGGTGTGTGGGGCTACGCAAGCGGTTCCCAAAGAGCTTTAGAACAAGGCCTAGTTTTCCCTGCTGGCTCTTTGGGCGTGGGACCCATTTCCAGACGTATGGCTATTTTTGTGCCTGGCGCGGCGTCAAGTGGGAAAGGGTAGTTTTGACGCTGAAGGCAGCAGGAAAGCCCGCAGCCCCCAGGTGTGTGGGGCTACGCAAGCGGTTCCCAAAGAGCTTTAGAACAAGGCATAGTTTTCCCTGCTGGCTCTTTTGGCGTGGGACCCATCTCCAGCCATATGGCCATTTTTGTGCCTGGCAAGGTGCCAAGTGGGAAAGGGTGGTTTTGAGGCTGAAGGCAGCAGGAAAGCCTGCAGCCCCCAGGTCTGTGGGGCTACGCAAGCGGTTCCCAAAGAGCTTTAGAACAAGGCATAATTTTCCCTGCTTGCTCTTTGGGCGTGGGACCCATCTCCAGCCATATGGCCATTTTTGTGCCTGGCGCGGCGCCAAGTGGGAAGGGTGGTTTTGAGGCTGAAGGCAGCGGGAAAGCCCGCAGCCCCCAGGTCTCTGGGGCTACGCAAGCGGTTCCCAAAGAGCTTTAGAACAAGGCATAGTTTTCCCTGCTGGCTCTTTGGGTGTGGGACCCATTTCCAGACGTATGGCTATTTTTGTGCCTGGCGCGGCGCCAAGTGGGAAAGGGTAGTTTTGAGGCTGAAAGCAGCAGGAAAGCCTGCAGCCCCCAGGTCTGTGGGGCTACGCAAGCGGTTCCCAAAGAGCTTTAGAACAAGGCATAGTTTTCCCTGCTGGCTCTTTGAGCGTGGAAGCCATTTCCAGCCATATGGCCATTTTTGTGCCTGGCGCGGCGCCAAGTGGGAAAGGGTGGTTTTGAGGCTGAAGGCAGCAGGAAAGCCTGCAGCCCCCGGGTGTGTGGGGCTACGCAAGCACTTCCCAAAGAGCTTTAGAACAAGGCATAGTTTTCCCTGCTGGCTCTTTGGCCGTGGGACCCATGTCCAGCCGTATGGCCATTTTTGTGCCTGGCGCACCGCCAAGTGGGAAAGGGTGGTTTTGAGGGTGAAGGCAGCAGGAAAGCCTGCAGCCCCCAGGTGTGTGGGGCTACGCAAGCAGTTCCCAAAGAGCTTTAGAACAAGGCCTAGTTTTCCCTGCTGGCTCTTTGGGCGTGGGACCCATCTGCAGCCATATGGCCATTTTTGTGCCTGGCGCGGCGCCAAGTGGGAAAGGGTGGTTTTGAGGCTGAAGGCAGCAGGAAAGCCTGCAGCCCCCGGGTTTGTGGGGCTATGCAAGCGGTTCCCAAAGAGCTTTAGAACAAGGCCTAGTTTTCCCTGCTGGCTCCTTGGGCGTGGGACCCATGTCCAGCCATATGGCCATTTTTGTGCCTGGCACGGCGCCAAGTGGGAAATGGTGGTTTTGAGGCTGAAGGCAGCAGGAAAGCCTGCAGCCCCCAGGTCTGTGGGGCTACGCAAGCGGTTCCCAAAGAGCTTTAGAACAAGGCATAATTTTCCCTGCTTGCTCTTTGGGCGTGGGACCGATCTCCAGCCGTATGGCCATTTTTGTGCCTGGCGCGGCGCCAAGTGGGAAAGGGTAGTTTTGAGGCTGAAAGCAGCAGGAAAGCCCGCAGCCCCCAGGTGTGTGGGGCTACGCAAGCGGTTCCCAAAGAGCTTTAGAACAAGGCCTAGTTTTCCCTGCTGGCTCTTTGGGCGTGGGACCCATTTCCAGACGTATGGCCATTTTTGTGCCTGGCGCGGCGCCAAGTGGGAAAGGGTGGTTTTGAGGCTGAAGGCAGCAGGAAAGCCTGCAGCCCCCAGGTGTGTGGGGCTACGCAAGCGGTTCCCAAAGAGCTTTAGAACAAGGCATAGTTTTCCCTGCTGGCTCCTTGGGCGTGGAAGCCATCTCCAGCCATATGGCCATTTTTGTGCCTGGCGCGGCGCCAAGTGGGAAAGGGTGGTTTTGAGGCTGAAGGCAGCAGGAACGCCCGCAGCCCCCAGGTGTGTGGGGCTACGCAAGCGGTTCCCAAAGAGCTTTAGAACAAGGCATAGTTTTCCCTGCTGGCTCTTTGGGCGTGGGACCCATCTCCAGCCGTATGTCCATTTTTGTGCCTAGCGCGGCGCCAAGTGGGAAAGGGTGGTTTTGAGGCTGAAGGCAGCAGGAAAGCCTGCAGCCCCCAGGTCTGTGGGGCTACGCAAGCGGTTCCCAAAGAGCTTTAGAACAAGGCCTAGTTTTCCCTGCTGGCTCCTTGGGCGTGGGACCCATGTCCAGCCATATGGCCATTTTTGTGCCTGGCACGGCGCCAAGTGGGAAAGGGTGGTTTTGAGGCTGAAGGCAGCAGGAAAGCCTGCAGCCCCCGGGTCTGTGGGGCTACGCAAGCACTTCCCAAAGAGCTTTAGAACAAGGCCTAGTTTTCCCTGCTGGCTCCTTGGGCGTGGGACCCATGTCCAGCCATATGGCCATTTTTGTGCCTGGCGCGGCGCCAAGTGGGAAAGGGTGGTGTCGAGGCTGAAGGCAGCGGGAAAGCCTGCAGCCCCCAGGTGTGTGGGGCTACGCAAGCGGTTCCCAAAGAGCTTTAGAACAAGGTATATTTTTCCCTGCTGGCTCTTTGGGCGTGGGACCCATTTCCAGACCTATGGCTATTTTTGTGCCTGGCGCGGCGCCAAGTGGGAAAGGGTAGTTTTGAGGCTGAAAGCAGCAGGAAAGCCTGCAGCCCCCAGGTGTGTGGGGCTACGCAAGCGGTTCCCAAAGAGCTTTAGAACAAGGCATAGTTTTCCCTGCTGGCTCTTTGGGCGTGGGACCCATTTCCAGACGTATGGCTATTTTTGTGCCTGGCGCGGCGCCAAGTGGGAAAGGGTAGTTTTGACGCTGAAGGCAGCAGGAAAGCCCGCAGCCCCCAGGTGTGTGGGGCTACGCAAGCGGTTCCCAAAGAGCTTTAGAACAAGGCATAGTTTTCCCTGCTGGCTCCTTGGGCGTGGGACCCATCTCCAGCCATATGGCCATTTTTGTGCCTGGCGCGGCGCCAAGTGGGAAGGGTGGTTTTGAGGCTGAAGGCAGCGGGAAAGCCCGCAGCCCCCAGGTCTCTGGGGCTACGCAAGCGGTTCCCAAAGAGCTTTAGAACAAGGCATAGTTTTCCCTGCTGGCTCTTTGTGTGTGGGACCCATTTCCAGACGTATGGCTATTTTTGTGCCTGGCGCGGCGCCAAGTGGGAAAGGGTAGTTTTGAGGCTGAAAGCAGCAGGAAAGCCTGCAGCCCCCAGGTCTGTGGGGCTACGCAAGCGGTTCCCAAAGAGCTTTAGAACAAGGCATAGTTTTCCCTGCTGGCTCTTTGAGCGTGGAAGCCATTTCCAGCCATATGGCCATTTTTGTGCCTGGCGCGGCGCCAAGTGGGAAAGGGTGGTTTTGAGGCTGAAGGCAGCAGGAAAGCCTGCAGCCCCCGGGTGTGTGGGGCTACGCAAGCACTTCCCAAAGAGCTTTAGAACAAGGCATAGTTTTCCCTGCTGGCTCTTTGGCCGTGGGACCCATGTCCAGCCGTATGGCCATTTTTGTGCCTGGCGCACCGCCAAGTGGGAAAGGGTGGTTTTGAGGGTGAAGGCAGCAGGAAAGCCTGCAGCCCCCAGGTGTGTGGGGCTACGCAAGCAGTTCCCAAAGAGCTTTAGAACAAGGCCTAGTTTTCCCTGCTGGCTCTTTGGGCGTGGGACCCATCTGCAGCCATATGGCCATTTTTGTGCCTGGCGCGGCGCCAAGTGGGAAAGGGTGGTTTTGAGGCTGAAGGCAGCAGGAAAGCCTGCAGCCCCCGGGTTTGTGGGGCTATGCAAGCACTTCCCAAAGAGCTTTAGAACAAGGCATAGTTTTCCCTGCAGGCTCCTTGGGCGTGAAACCCCTCTCCAGCCGTATGGCCATTTTTGTGCCTGGTGAGGTGCCAAGTGGGAAAGGGTGGTTTTGAGGCTGAAGGCAGCAGGAAAGCCTGCAGCCCCCAGGTCTGTGGGGCTACGCAAGCGGTTCCCAAAGAGCTTTAGAACAAGGCATAATTTTCCCTGCTTGCTCTTTGGGCGTGGGACCGATCTCCAGCCGTATGGCCATTTTTGTGCCTGGCGCGGCGCCAAGTGGGAAAGGGTAGTTTTGAGGCTGAAAGCAGCAGGAAAGCCCGCAGCCCCCAGGTGTGTGGGGCTACGCAAGCGGTTCCCAAAGAGCTTTAGAACAAGGCATAGTTTTCCCTGCTGGCTCTTTGGGCGTGGGACCCATTTCCAGACGTATGGCCATTTTTGTGCCTGGCGCGGCGCCAAGTGGGAAAGGGTGGTTTTGAGGCTGAAGGCAGCAGGAAAGCCTGCAGCCCCCAGGTGTGTGGGGCTACGCAAGCGGTTCCCAAAGAGCTTTAGAACAAGGCATAGTTTTCCCTGCTGGCTCCTTGGGCGTGGAAGCCATCTCCAGCCATATGGCCATTTTTGTGCCTGGCGCGGCGCCAAGTGGGAAAGGGTGGTTTTGAGGCTGAAGGCAGCAGGAACGCCCGCAGCCCCCAGGTGTGTGGGGCTACGCAAGCGGTTCCCAAAGAGCTTTAGAACAAGGCCTAGTTTTCCCTGCTGGCTCTTTGGGCGTGGGACCCATCTCCAGCCGTATGGCCATTTTTGTGCCTAGCGCGGCGCCAAGTGGGAAAGGGTGGTTTTGAGGCTGAAGGCAGCAGGAAAGCCTGCAGCCCCCAGGTCTGTGGGGCTACGCAAGCGGTTCCCAAAGAGCTTTAGAACAAGGCCTAGTTTTCCCTGCTGGCTCCTTGGGCGTGGGACCCATGTCCAGCCATATGGCCATTTTTGTGCCTGGCACGGCGCCAAGTGGGAAAGGGTGGTTTTGAGGCTGAAGGCAGCAGGAAAGCCTGCAGCCCCCGGGTGTGTGGGGCTACGCAAGCACTTCCCAAAGAGCTTTAGAACAAGGCCTAGTTTTCCCTGCTGGCTCCTTGGGCGTGGGACCCATGTCCAGCCATATGGCCATTTTTGTGCCTGGCGCGGCGCCAAGTGGGAAGGGTGGTGTCGAGGCTGAAGGCAGCGGGAAAGCCTGCAGCCCCCAGGTGTGTGGGGCTACGCAAGCGGTTCCCAAAGAGCTTTAGAACAAGGTATATTTTTCCCTGCTGGCTCTTTGGGCGTGGGACCCATTTCCAGACCTATGGCTATTTTTGTGCCTGGCGCGGCGCCAAGTGGGAAAGGGTAGTTTTGAGGCTGAAAGCAGCAGGAAAGCCTGCAGCCCCCAGGTGTGTGGGGCTACGCAAGCGGTTCCCAAAGAGCTTTAGAACAAGGCATAGTTTTCCCTGCTGGCTCTTTGGGCGTGGGACCCATTTCCAGACGTATGGCTATTTTTGTGCCTGGCGCGGCGCCAAGTGGGAAAGGGTAGTTTTGACGCTGAAGGCAGCAGGAAAGCCCGCAGCCCCCAGGTGTGTGGGGCTACGCAAGCGGTTCCCAAAGAGCTTTAGAACAAGGCATAGTTTTCCCTGCTGGCTCTTTGGGTGTGGGACCCATTTCCAGACGTATGGCTATTTTTGTGCCTGGCGCGGCGCCAAGTGGGAAAGGGTAGTTTTGAGGCTGAAAGCAGCAGGAAAGCCTGCAGCCCCCGGGTCTGTGGGGCTACGCAAGCGGTTCCCAAAGAGCTTTAGAACAAGGCATAGTTTTCCCTGCTGGCTCTTTGAGCGTGGAAGCCATCTCCAGTCATATGGCCATTTTTGTGCCTGGCGCGGCGCTAAGTGGGAAAGGGTGGTTTTGAGGCTGAAGGCAGCAGGAAAGCCTGCAGCCCCCGGGTCTGTGGGGCTATGCAAGCACTTCCCAAAGAGCTTTAGAACAAGGCATAGTTTTCCCTGCTGGCTCTTTGGCCGTGGGACCCATGTCCAGCCGTATGGCCATTTTTGTGCCTGGCGCGGCGCCAAGTGGGAAAGGGTGGTTTTGAGGCTGAAGGCAGCAGGAAAGCCTGCAGCCCCCAGGTCTGTGGGGCTACGCAAGCAGTTCCCAAAGAGCTTTAGAACAAGGCCTAGTTTTCCCTGCTGGCTCTTTGGGCGTGGGACCCATCTCCAGCCATATGGCCATTTTTGTGCCTGGCGCGGCGCCAAGTGGGAAAGGGTGGTTTTGAGGCTGAAGGCAGCAGGAAAGCCCGCAGCCCCCAGGTGTGTGGGGCTACGCAAGCGGTTCCCAAAGAGCTTTAGAACAAGGCATAGTTTTCCCTGCTGGCTCCTTGGGCGTGGGACCCATCTCCAGCCATATGGCCATTTTTGTGCCTAGCGCGGCGCCAAGTGGGAAAGGGTGGTTTTGAGGCTGAAGGCAGCAGGAAAGCCTGCAGCCCCCAGGTCTGTGGGGCTACGCAAGCGGTTCCCAAAGAGCTTCAGAACAAGGCCTAGTTTTCCCTGCTGGCTCCTTGGGCGTGGGACCCATGTCCAGCCATATGGCCATTTTTGTGCCTGGCACGGCGCCAAGTGGGAAAGGGTGGTTTTGAGGCTGAAGGCAGCAGGAAAGCCTGCAGCCCCCGGGTCTGTGGGGCTACGCAAGCACTTCCCAAAGAGCTTTAGAACAAGGCATAGTTTTCCCTGCTGGCTCCTTGGGCGTGGGACCCATCTCCAGCCATATGGCCATTTTTGTGCCTGGCGCTGCGCCAAGTGGGAAGGGTGGTGTCGAGGCTGAAGGCAGCGGGAAAGCCTGCAGCCCCCAGGTGTGTGGGGCTACGCAAGCGGTTCCCAAAGAGCTTTAGAACAAGGCATATTTTTCCCTGCTGGCTCTTTGGGCGTGGGACCCATTTCCAGACCTATGGCTATTTTTGTGCCTGGCGCGGCGCCAAGTGGGAAAGGGTGGTTTTGAGGCTGAAGGCAGCAGGAAAGCCTGCAGCCCCCAGGTGTGTGGGGCTACGCAAGCGGTTCCCAAAGAGCTTTAGAACAAGGCATAGTTTTCCCTGCTGGCTCTTTGGGCGGGGGACCCATCTCCAGCCATATGGCCATTTTTGTGCCTGGCGTGGCGCCAAGTGGGAAAGGGTGGTTTTGAGGCTGAAAGCAGCAGGAAAGCCTGCAGCCCCCAGGTGTGTGGGGCTACGCAAGCGGTTCCCAAAGAGCTTTAGAACAAGGCCTAGTTTTCCCTGCTGGCTCTTTGGGCGTGGGACCCATTTCCAGACGTATGGCTATTTTTGTGCCTGGCGCGGCGCCAAGTGGGAAAGGGTAGTTTTGACGCTGAAAGCAGCAGGAAAGCCCGCAGCCCCCAGGTGTGTGGGGCTACGCAAGCGGTTCCCAAAGAGCTTTAGAACAAGGCATAGTTTTCCCTGCTGGCTCTTTTGGCGTGGGACCCATCTCCAGCCATATGGCCATTTTTGTGCCTGGCGCGGCGCCAAGTGGGAAAGGGTGGTTTTGAGGCTGAAGGCAGCAGGAAAGCCTGCAGCCCCCAGGTCTGTGGGGCTACGCAAGCGGTTCCCAAAGAGCTTTAGAACAAGGCATAGTTTTCCCTGCAGGCTCCTTGGGCGGGGGACCCATCTGCAGCCGTATGGCCATTTTTGTGCCTGGCAAGGTGCCAAGTGGGAAAGGGTGGTTTTGAGGCTGAAGGCAGCAGGAAAGCCTGCAGCCCCCAGGTCTGTGGGGCTACGCAAGCGGTTCCCAAAGAGCTTTAGAACAAGGCATAATTTTCCCTGCTTGCTCTTTGGGCGTGGGACCGATCTCCAGCCGTATGGCCATTTTTGTGCCTGGCGAGGCGCCAAGTGGGAAAGGGTGGTGTCAAGGCAGAAGGCAGCAGGAAAGCCCGCAGCCCCCAGCTCTGTGGGGCTATTCAAGCGGTTCCCAAAGAGCTTTAGAACAAGGCATAGTTTTCCCTGCAGGCTCCTTGGGCGTGGGACCCATCTCCAGCCATATGGCCATTTTTGTGCCTGGCGCAGCGCCAAGTGGGAAGGGTGGTTTTGAGGCTGAAGGCAGCAGGAAAGCCTGCAGCCCCCAGGTGTGTGGGGCTACGCAAGCAGTTCCCAAAGAGCTTTAGAACAAGGCATAGTTTTCCCTGCTGGCTCCTTGGGCGTGGGACCCATCTCCAGCCATATGGCCATTTTTGTGCCTGGCGCGGCGCCAAGTGGGAAAGGGTGGTTTTGAGGCTGAAGGCAGCGGGAAAGCCCGCAGCCCCCAGGTCTGTGGGGCTACGCAAGCGGTTCCCAAAGAGCTTTAGAACAAGGCATAGTTTTCCCTGCTGGCTCTTTGGGTGTGGGACCCATTTCCAGACGTATGGCTATTTTTGTGCCTGGCGCGGCGCCAAGTGGGAAAGGGTAGTTTTGAGGCTGAAAGCAGCAGGAAAGCCCGCAGCCCCCAGGTCTGTGGGGCTACGCAAGCGGTTCCCAAAGAGCTTTAGAACAAGGCCTAGTTTTCCCTGCTGGCTCCTTGGGCGTGGGACCCATCTCCAGCCATATGGCCATTTTTTTGCCTGCGCGGCGCCAAGTGGGAAAGGGTGGTTTTGAGGCTGAAGGCAGCAGGAAAGCCTGCAGCCCCCAGGTCTGTGGGGCTACGCAAGCGGTTCCCAAAGAGCTTTAGAACAAGGCCTAGTTTTCCCTGCTGGCTCCTTGGGCGTGGGACCCATGTCCAGCCATATGGCCATTTTTGTGCCTGGCACGGCGCCAAGTGGGAAAGGGTGGTGTCAAGGCAGAAGGCAGCAGGAAAGCCCGCAGCCCCCAGCTCTGTGGGGCTATTCAATCGGTTCCCAAAGAGCTTTAGAACAAGGCCTAGTTTTCCCTGCTGGCTCCTTGGGCGTGGGACCCATCTCCAGCCATATGGCCATTTTTGTGCCTGGCGCGGCGCCAAGTGGGAAGGGTGGTTTTGAGGCTGAAGGCAGCGGGAAAGCCCGCAGCCCCCAGGTCTCTGGGGCTACGCAAGCGGTTCCCAAAGAGCTTTAGAACAAGGCATAGTTTTCCCTGCTGGCTCTTTGGGTGTGGGACCCATTTCCAGACGTATGGCTATTTTTGTGCCTGGCGCGGCGCCAAGTGGGAAAGGGTAGTTTTGAGGCTGAAAGCAGCAGGAAAGCCTGCAGCCCCCGGGTGTGTGGGGCTACGCAAGCGGTTCCCAAAGAGCTTTAGAACAAGGCATAGTTTTCCCTGCTGGCTCTTTGAGCGTGGAAGCCATCTCCAGTCATATGGCCATTTTTGTGCCTGGCGCGGCGCTAAGTGGGAAAGGGTGGTTTTGAGGTTGAAGGCAGCAGGAAAGCCTGCAGCCCCCGGGTCTGTGGGGCTACGCAAGCACTTCCCAAAGAGCTTTAGAACAAGGCATAGTTTTCCCTGCTGGCTCTTTGGCCGTGGGACCCATGTCCAGCCGTATGGCCATTTTTGTGCCTGGCGCGGCGCCAAGTGGGAAAGGGTGGTTTTGAGGGTGAAGGCAGCAGGAAAGCCTGCAGCCCCCAGGTCTGTGGGGCTACGCAAGCAGTTCCCAAAGAGCTTTAGAACAAGGCCTAGTTTTCCCTGCTGGCTCCTTGGGCGTGGGACCCATCTCCAGCCATATGGCCATTTTTGTGCCTGGCGCGGCGCCAAGTGGGAAAGGGTGGTTTTGAGGCTGAAGGCAGCAGGAAAGCCTGCAGCCCCCAGGTGTGTGGGGCTACGCAAGCGGTTCCCAAAGAGCTTTAGAACAAGGCATAGTTTTCCCTGCTGGCTCCTTGGGCGTGGGACCCATCTCCAGCCATATGGCCATTTTTGTGCCTAGCGCGGCGCCAAGTGGGAAAGGGTGGTTTTGAGGCTGAAGGCAGCAGGAAAGCCTGCAGCCCCCAGGTCTGTGGGGCTACGCAAGCGGTTCCCAAAGAGCTTCAGAACAAGGCCTAGTTTTCCCTGCTGGCTCCTTGGGCGTGGGACCCATCTGCAGCCGTATGGCCATTTTTGTGCCTGGCACGGCGCCAAGTGGGAAAGGGTGGTTTTGAGGCTGAAGGCAGCAGGAAAGCCTGCAGCCCCCGGGTCTGTGGGGCTACGCAAGCACTTCCCAAAGAGCTTTAGAACAAGGCCTAGTTTTCCCTGCTGGCTCCTTGGGCGTGGGACCCATCTCCAGCCATATGGCCATTTTTGTGCCTGGCGCTGCGCCAAGTGGGAAGGGTGGTGTCGAGGCTGAAGGCAGCGGGAAAGCCTGCAGCCCCCAGGTGTGTGGGGCTACGCAAGCGGTTCCCAAAGAGCTTTAGAACAAGGCATATTTTTCCCTGCTGGCTCTTTGGGCGTGGGACCCATTTCCAGACCTATGGCTATTTTTGTGCCTGGCGCGGCGCCAAGTGGGAAAGGGTGGTTTTGAGGCTGAAGGCAGCAGGAAAGCCTGCAGCCCCCAGGTGTGTGGGGCTACGCAAGCGGTTCCCAAAGAGCTTTAGAACAAGGCATAGTTTTCCCTGCTGGCTCTTTTGGCGTGGGACCCATCTCCAGCCATATGGCCATTTTTGTGCCTGGCGTGGCGCCAAGTGGGAAAGGGTGGTTTTGAGGCTGAAAGCAGCAGGAAAGCCTGCAGCCCCCAGGTGTGTGGGGCTACGCAAGCGGTTCCCAAAGAGCTTTAGAACAAGGCCTAGTTTTCCCTGCTGGCTCTTTGGGCGTGGGACCCATTTCCAGACGTATGGCTATATTTGTGCCTGGCGCGGCGCCAAGTGGGAAAGGGTAGTTTTGACGCTGAAAGCAGCAGGAAAGCCCGCAGCCCCCAGGTGTGTGGGGCTACGCAAGCGGTTCCCAAAGAGCTTTAGAACAAGGCATAGTTTTCCCTGCTGGCTCTTTTGGCGGGGGACCCATCTCCAGCCATATGGCCATTTTTGTGCCTGGCGTGGCGCCAAGTGGGAAAGGGTGGTTTTGAGGCTGAAGGCAGCAGGAAAGCCTGCAGCCCCCAGGTCTGTGGGGCTACGCAAGCGGTTCCCAAAGAGGTTTAGAACAAGGCATAGTTTTCCCTGCAGGCTCATTGGGCGGGGGACCCATCTGCAGCCGTATGGCCATTTTTGTGCCTGGCAAGGTGCCAAGTGGGAAAGGGTGGTTTTGAGGCTGAAGGCAGCAGGAAAGCCTGCAGCCCCCAGGTCTGTGGGGCTATGCAAGCAGTTCCCAAAGAGCTTTAGAACAAGGCATAATTTTCCCTGTTTGCTCTTTGGGCGTGGGACCGATCTCCAGCCGTATGGCCATTTTTGTGCCTGGCGAGGCGCCAAGTGGGAAAGGGTGGTGTCAAGGCAGAAGGCAGCAGGAAAGCCCGCAGCCCCCAGCTCTGTGGGGCTATTCAAGCGGTTCCCAAAGAGCTTTAGAACAAGGCATAGTTTTCCCTGCAGGCTCCTTGGGCGTGGGACCCATCTCCAGCCATATGGCCATTTTTGTGCCTGGCGCAGCGCCAAGTGGGAAGGGTGGTTTTGAGGCTGAAGGCAGCAGGAAAGCCTGCAGCCCCCAGGTGTGTGGGGCTACGCAAGCAGTTCCCAAAGAGCTTTAGAACAAGGCATAGTTTTCCCTGCTGTCTCCTTGGGCGTGGGACCCATCTCCAGCCATATGGCCATTTTTGTGCCTGGCGTGGCGCCAAGTGGGAAGGGTGGTTTTGAGGCTGAAGGCAGCGGGAAAGCCCGCAGCCCCCAGGTCTCTGGGGCTACGCAAGCGGTTCCCAAAGAGCTTTAGAACAAGGCATAGTTTTCCCTGCTGGCTCTTTGGGTGTGGGACCCATTTCCAGCCGTATGGCTATTTTTGTGCCTGGCGCGGCGCCAAGTGGGAAAGGGTAGTTTTGAGGCTGAAAGCAGCAGGAAAGCCCGCAGCCCCCAGGTCTGTGGGGCTACGCAAGCGGTTCCCAAAGAGCTTTAGAACAAGGCCTAGTTTTCCCTGCTGGCTCCTTGGGCGTGGGACCCATCTCCAGCCATATGGCCATTTTTGTGCCTGGCGCGGCGCCAAGTGGGAAAGGGTGGTTTTGAGGCTGAAGGCAGCAGGAAAGCCTGCAGCCCCCAGGTGTGTGGGGCTACGCAAGCGGTTCCCAAAGAGCTTCAGAACAAGGCATAGTTGTCCATGCTGGCTCTTTGGCCGTGGGACCCATGTCCAGCCATATGGCCATTTTTGTGCCTGGCGCGGCGCCAAGTGGGAGAGGGTGGTTTTGAGGCTGAAGGCAGCATGAAAGCCTGCAGCCCCCAGGTGTGTGGGGCTACGCAAGCGGTTCCCAAAGAGCTTTAGAACAAGGCATAATTTTCCCTGCTGGCTCTTTGAGCGTGGAAGCCATCTCCAGCCATATGGCCATTTTTGTGCCTGGCGCGGCGCCAAGTGGGAAAGGGTGGTTTTGAGGCTGAAGGCAGCAGGAACGCCCGCAGCCCCCAGGTGTGTGGGGCTACGCAAGCGGTTCCCAAAGAGCTTTAGAACAAGGCATAGTTTTCCCTGCTGGCTCTTTGGGCGTGGGACCCATCTCCAGCCGTATGGCCATTTTTGTGCCTAGCGCGGCGCCAAGTGGGAAAGGGTGGTCTGGAGGCTGAAGGCAGCAGGAAAGCCTGCAGCCCCCAGGTCTGTGGGGCTACGCAAGCGGTTCCCAAAGAGCTTTAGAACAAGGCCTAGTTTTCCCTGCTGGCTCCTTGGGCGTGGGACCCATGTCCAGCCATATGGCCATTTTTGTGCCTGGCACGGCGCCAAGTGGGAAAGGGTGGTTTTGAGGCTGAAGGCAGCAGGAAAGCCTGCAGCCCCCGGGTCTGTGGGGCTACGCAACCACTTCCCAAAGAGCTTTAGAACAAGGCCTAGTTTTCCCTGCTGGCTCCTTGGGCGTGGGACCCATCTCCAGCCATATGGCCATTTTTGTGCCTGGCGCTGCGCCAAGTGGGAAGGGTGGTGTCGAGGCTGAAGGCAGCGGGAAAGCCTGCAGCCCCCAGGTCTGTGGGGCTACGCAAGCGGTTCCCAAAGAGCTTTAGAACAAGGCATAGTTTTCCCTGCTGGCTCTTTGGGCGTGGGACCCATTTCCAGACCTATCGCTATTTTTGTGCCTGGCGCGGCGCCAAGTGGGAAAGGGTAGTTTTGAGGCTGAAAGCAGCAGGAAAGCCTGCAGCCCCCAGGTGTGTGGGGCTACGCAAGCGGTTCCCAAAGAGCTTTAGAACAAGGCATAGTTTTCCCTGCTGGCTCTTTGGGCGTGGGACCCATTTCCAGATGTATGGCTATTTTTGTGCCTGGCGCGGTGCCAAGTGGGAAAGGGTAGTTTTGACGCTGAAGGCAGCAGGAAAGCCTGCAGCCCCCAGGTCTGTGGGGCTACGCAAGCGGTTCCCAAAGAGCTTTAGAACAAGGCATAGTTTTCCCTGCTGGCTCTTTGGGCGGGGGACCCATCTCCAGCCATATGGCCATTTTTGTGCCTGGCGTGGCGCCAAGTGGGAAAGGGTGGTTTTGAGGCTGAAAGCAGCAGGAAAGCCTGCAGCCCCCAGGTGTGTGGGGCTACGCAAGCGGTTCCCAAAGAGCTTTAGAACAAGGCCTAGTTTTCCCTGCTGGCTCTTTGGGCGTGGGACCCATTTCCAGACGTATGGCTATTTTTGTGCCTGGCGCGGCGCCAAGTGGGAAAGGGTAGTTTTGACGCTGAAAGCAGCAGGAAAGCCCGCAGCCCCCAGGTCTGTGGGGCTACGCAAGCGGTTCCCAAAGAGCTTTAGAACAAGGCATAGTTTTCCCTGCTGGCTCTTTTGGCGGGGGACCCATCTCCAGCCATATGGCCATTTTTGTGCCTGGCGTGGCGCCAAGTGGGAAAGGGTGGTTTTGAGGCTGAAGGCAGCAGGAAAGCCTGCAGCCCCCAGGTCTGTGGGGCTACGCAAGCGGTTCCCAAAGAGCTTTAGAACAAGGCATAATTTTCCCTGCTTGCTCTTTGGGCGTGGGACCGATCTCCAGCCGTATGGCCATTTTTGTGCCTGGCGCGGCGCCAAGTGGGAAAGGGTGGTTTTGAGGCTGAAGGCAGCAGGAAAGCCTGCAGCCCCCAGGTGTGTGGGGCTACGCAAGCAGTTCCCAAAGAGCTTTAGAACAAGGCATAGTTTTCCCTGCTGGCTCCTTGGGCGTGGGACCCATCTCCAGCCATATGGCCATTTTTGTGCCTGGCGCGGCGCCAAGTGGGAAGGGTGGTTTTGAGGCTGAAGGCAGCGGGAAAGCCCGCAGCCCCCAGGTCTCTGGGGCTACGCAAGCGGTTCCCAAAGAGCTTTAGAACAAGGCATAATTTTCCCTGCTTGCTCTTTGGGCGTGGGACCGATCTCCAGCCGTATGGCCATTTTTGTGCCTGGCGCGGCGCCAAGTGGGAAAGGGTAGTTTTGAGGCTGAAAGCAGCAGGAAAGCCCGCAGCCCCCAGGTGTGTGGGGCTACGCAAGCGGTTCCCAAAGAGCTTTAGAACAAGGCCTAGTTTTCCCTGCTGGCTCTTTGGGCGTGGGACCCATTTCCAGACGTATGGCCATTTTTGTGCCTGGCGCGGCGCCAAGTGGGAAAGGGTGGTTTTGAGGCTGAAGGCAGCAGGAAAGCCTGCAGCCCCCAGGTGTGTGGGGCTACGCAAGCGGTTCCCAAAGAGCTTTAGAACAAGGCATAGTTTTCCCTGCTGGCTCCTTGGGCGTGGAAGCCATCTCCAGCCATATGGCCATTTTTGTGCCTGGCGCGGCGCCAAGTGGGAAAGGGTGGTTTTGAGGCTGAAGGCAGCAGGAACGCCCGCAGCCCCCAGGTCTGTGGGGCTACGCAAGCGGTTCCCAAAGAGCTTTAGAACAAGGCATAGTTTTCCCTGCTGGCTCTTTGGGCGTGGGACCCATCTCCAGCCGTATGGCCATTTTTGTGCCTAGCGCGGCGCCAAGTGGGAAAGGGTGGTTTTGAGGCTGAAGGCAGCAGGAAAGCCTGCAGCCCCCAGGTGTGTGGGGCTACGCAAGCGGTTCCCAAAGAGCTTTAGAACAAGGCATAGTTTTCCCTGCTGGCTCCTTGGGCGTGGGACCCATGTCCAGCCATATGGCCATTTTTGTGCCTGGCACGGCGCCAAGTGGGAAAGGGTGGTTTTGAGGCTGAAGGCAGCAGGAAAGCCTGCAGCCCCCGGGTCTGTGGGGCTACGCAAGCACTTCCCAAAGAGCTTTAGAACAAGGCCTAGTTTTCCCTGCTGGCTCCTTGGGCGTGGGACCCATGTCCAGCCATATGGCCATTTTTGTGCCTGGCGCGGCGCCAAGTGGGAAGGGTGGTGTCGAGGCTGAAGGCAGCGGGAAAGCCTGCAGCCCCCAGGTGTGTGGGGCTACGCAAGCGGTTCCCAAAGAGCTTTAGAACAAGGTATATTTTTCCCTGCTGGCTCTTTGGGCGTGGGACCCATTTCCAGACCTATGGCTATTTTTGTGCCTGGCGCGGCGCCAAGTGGGAAAGGGTAGTTTTGAGGCTGAAAGCAGCAGGAAAGCCTGCAGCCCCCAGGTGTGTGGGGCTACGCAAGCGGTTCCCAAAGAGCTTTAGAACAAGGCATAGTTTTCCCTGCTGGCTCTTTGGGCGTGGGACCCATTTCCAGACGTATGGCTATTTTTGTGCCTGGCGCGGCGTCAAGTGGGAAAGGGTAGTTTTGACGCTGAAGGCAGCAGGAAAGCCCGCAGCCCCCAGGTGTGTGGGGCTACGCAAGCGGTTCCCAAAGAGCTTTAGAACAAGGCATAGTTTTCCCTGCTGGCTCTTTTGGCGTGGGACCCATCTCCAGCCATATGGCCATTTTTGTGCCTGGCAAGGTGCCAAGTGGGAAAGGGTGGTTTTGAGGCTGAAGGCAGCAGGAAAGCCTGCAGCCCCCAGGTCTGTGGGGCTACGCAAGCGGTTCCCAAAGAGCTTTAGAACAAGGCATAATTTTCCCTGCTTGCTCTTTGGGCGTGGGACCCATCTCCAGCCGTATGGCCATTTTTGTGCCTGGCGAGGCGCCAAATGGGAAGGGTGGTTTTGAGGCTGAAGGCAGCAGGAAAGCCTGCAGCCCCCAGGTGTGTGGGGCTACGCAAGCAGTTCCCAAAGAGCTTTAGAACAAGGCATAGTTTTCCCTGCTGGCTCCTTGGGCGTGGGACCCATCTCCAGCCATATGGCCATTTTTGTGCCTGGCGCGGCGCCAAGTGGGAAGGGTGGTTTTGAGGCTGAAGGCAGCGGGAAAGCCCGCAGCCCCCAGGTGTGTGGGGCTACGCAAGCGGTTCCCAAAGAGCTTTAGAACAAGGCATAGTTTTCCCTGCTGGCTCTTTGGGTGTGGGACCCATTTCCAGACGTATGGCTATTTTTGTGCCTGGCGCGGCGCCAAGTGGGAAAGGGTAGTTTTGAGGCTGAAAGCAGCAGGAAAGCCTGCAGCCCCCAGGTCTGTGGGGCTACGCAAGCGGTTCCCAAAGAGCTTTAGAACAAGGCATAGTTTTCCCTGCTGGCTCTTTGAGCGTGGAAGCCATTTCCAGCCATATGGCCATTTTTGTGCCTGGCGCGGCGCCAAGTGGGAAAGGGTGGTTTTGAGGCTGAAGGCAGCAGGAAAGCCTGCAGCCCCCGGGTGTGTGGGGCTACGCAAGCACTTCCCAAAGAGCTTTAGAACAAGGCATAGTTTTCCCTGCTGGCTCTTTGGCCGTGGGACCCATGTCCAGCCGTATGGCCATTTTTGTGCCTGGCGCACCGCCAAGTGGGAAAGGGTGGTTTTGAGGGTGAAGGCAGCAGGAAAGCCTGCAGCCCCCAGGTGTGTGGGGCTACGCAAGCGGTTCCCAAAGAGCTTTAGAACAAGGCCTAGTTTTCCCTGCTGGCTCTTTGGGCGTGGGACCCATCTGCAGCCATATGGCCATTTTTGTGCCTGGCGCGGCGCCAAGTGGGAAAGGGTGGTTTTGAGGCTGAAGGCAGCAGGAAAGCCTGCAGCCCCCGGGTTTGTGGGGCTATGCAAGCGGTTCCCAAAGAGCTTTAGAACAAGGCCTAGTTTTCCCTGCTGGCTCCTTGGGCGTGGGACCCATGTCCAGCCATATGGCCATTTTTGTGCCTGGCACGGCGCCAAGTGGGAAAGGGTGGTTTTGAGGCTGAAGGCAGCAGGAAAGCCTGCAGCCCCCAGGTCTGTGGGGCTACGCAAGCGGTTCCCAAAGAGCTTTAGAACAAGGCATAATTTTCCCTGCTTGCTCTTTGGGCGTGGGACCGATCTCCAGCCGTATGGCCATTTTTGTGCCTGGCGCGGCGCCAAGTGGGAAAGGGTAGTTTTGAGGCTGAAAGCAGCAGGAAAGCCCGCAGCCCCCAGGTGTGTGGGGCTACGCAAGCGGTTCCCAAAGAGCTTTAGAACAAGGCCTAGTTTTCCCTGCTGGCTCTTTGGGCGTGGGACCCATTTCCAGACGTATGGCCATTTTTGTGCCTGGCGCGGCGCCAAGTGGGAAAGGGTGGTTTTGAGGCTGAAGGCAGCAGGAAAGCCTGCAGCCCCCAGGTGTGTGGGGCTACGCAAGCGGTTCCCAAAGAGCTTTAGAACAAGGCATAGTTTTCCCTGCTGGCTCCTTGGGCGTGGAAGCCATCTCCAGCCATATGGCCATTTTTGTGCCTGGCGCGGCGCCAAGTGGGAAAGGGTGGTTTTGAGGCTGAAGGCAGCAGGAACGCCCGCAGCCCCCAGGTGTGTGGGGCTACGCAAGCGGTTCCCAAAGAGCTTTAGAACAAGGCATAGTTTTCCCTGCTGGCTCTTTGGGCGTGGGACCCATCTCCAGCCGTATGGCCATTTTTGTGCCTAGCGCGGCGCCAAGTGGGAAAGGGTGGTTTTGAGGCTGAAGGCAGCAGGAAAGCCTGCAGCCCCCAGGTCTGTGGGGCTACGCAAGCGGTTCCCAAAGAGCTTTAGAACAAGGCCTAGTTTTCCCTGCTGGCTCCTTGGGCGTGGGACCCATGTCCAGCCATATGGCCATTTTTGTGCCTGGCACGGCGCCAAGTGGGAAAGGGTGGTTTTGAGGCTGAAGGCAGCAGGAAAGCCTGCAGCCCCCGGGTCTGTGGGGCTACGCAAGCACTTCCCAAAGAGCTTTAGAACAAGGCCTAGTTTTCCCTGCTGGCTCCTTGGGCGTGGGACCCATGTCCAGCCATATGGCCATTTTTGTGCCTGGCGCGGCGCCAAGTGGGAAAGGGTGGTGTCGAGGCTGAAGGCAGCGGGAAAGCCTGCAGCCCCCAGGTGTGTGGGGCTACGCAAGCGGTTCCCAAAGAGCTTTAGAACAAGGTATATTTTTCCCTGCTGGCTCTTTGGGCGTGGGACCCATTTCCAGACCTATGGCTATTTTTGTGCCTGGCGCGGCGCCAAGTGGGAAAGGGTAGTTTTGAGGCTGAAAGCAGCAGGAAAGCCTGCAGCCCCCAGGTGTGTGGGGCTACGCAAGCGGTTCCCAAAGAGCTTTAGAACAAGGCATAGTTTTCCCTGCTGGCTCTTTGGGCGTGGGACCCATTTCCAGACGTATGGCTATTTTTGTGCCTGGCGCGGCGCCAAGTGGGAAAGGGTAGTTTTGACGCTGAAGGCAGCAGGAAAGCCCGCAGCCCCCAGGTGTGTGGGGCTACGCAAGCGGTTCCCAAAGAGCTTTAGAACAAGGCATAGTTTTCCCTGCTGGCTCCTTGGGCGTGGGACCCATCTCCAGCCATATGGCCATTTTTGTGCCTGGCGCGGCGCCAAGTGGGAAGGGTGGTTTTGAGGCTGAAGGCAGCGGGAAAGCCCGCAGCCCCCAGGTCTCTGGGGCTACGCAAGCGGTTCCCAAAGAGCTTTAGAACAAGGCATAGTTTTCCCTGCTGGCTCTTTGGGTGTGGGACCCATTTCCAGACGTATGGCTATTTTTGTGCCTGGCGCGGCGCCAAGTGGGAAAGGGTAGTTTTGAGGCTGAAAGCAGCAGGAAAGCCTGCAGCCCCCAGGTGTGTGGGGCTACGCAAGCGGTTCCCAAAGAGCTTTAGAACAAGGCATAGTTTTCCCTGCTGGCTCTTTGAGCGTGGAAGCCATTTCCAGCCATATGGCCATTTTTGTGCCTGGCGCGGCGCCAAGTGGGAAAGGGTGGTTTTGAGGCTGAAGGCAGCAGGAAAGCCTGCAGCCCCCGGGTGTGTGGGGCTACGCAAGCACTTCCCAAAGAGCTTTAGAACAAGGCATAGTTTTCCCTGCTGGCTCTTTGGCCGTGGGACCCATGTCCAGCCGTATGGCCATTTTTGTGCCTGGCGCACCGCCAAGTGGGAAAGGGTGGTTTTGAGGGTGAAGGCAGCAGGAAAGCCTGCAGCCCCCAGGTGTGTGGGGCTACGCAAGCAGTTCCCAAAGAGCTTTAGAACAAGGCCTAGTTTTCCCTGCTGGCTCTTTGGGCGTGGGACCCATCTGCAGCCATATGGCCATTTTTGTGCCTGGCGCGGCGCCAAGTGGGAAAGGGTGGTTTTGAGGCTGAAGGCAGCAGGAAAGCCTGCAGCCCCCGGGTTTGTGGGGCTATGCAAGCACTTCCCAAAGAGCTTTAGAACAAGGCATAGTTTTCCCTGCAGGCTCCTTGGGCGTGAAACCCCTCTCCAGCCGTATGGCCATTTTTGTGCCTGGTGAGGTGCCAAGTGGGAAAGGGTGGTTTTGAGGCTGAAGGCAGCAGGAAAGCCTGCAGCCCCCAGGTCTGTGGGGCTACGCAAGCGGTTCCCAAAGAGCTTTAGAACAAGGCATAATTTTCCCTGCTTGCTCTTTGGGCGTGGGACCGATCTCCAGCCGTATGGCCATTTTTGTGCCTGGCGCGGCGCCAAGTGGGAAAGGGTAGTTTTGAGGCTGAAAGCAGCAGGAAAGCCCGCAGCCCCCAGGTGTGTGGGGCTACGCAAGCGGTTCCCAAAGAGCTTTAGAACAAGGCCTAGTTTTCCCTGCTGGCTCTTTGGGCGTGGGACCCATTTCCAGACGTATGGCCATTTTTGTGCCTGGCGCGGCGCCAAGTGGGAAAGGGTGGTTTTGAGGCTGAAGGCAGCAGGAAAGCCTGCAGCCCCCAGGTGTGTGGGGCTACGCAAGCGGTTCCCAAAGAGCTTTAGAACAAGGCATAGTTTTCCCTGCTGGCTCCTTGGGCGTGGAAGCCATCTCCAGCCATATGGCCATTTTTGTGCCTGGCGCGGCGCCAAGTGGGAAAGGGTGGTTTTGAGGCTGAAGGCAGCAGGAACGCCCGCAGCCCCCAGGTGTGTGGGGCTACGCAAGCGGTTCCCAAAGAGCTTTAGAACAAGGCCTAGTTTTCCCTGCTGGCTCTTTGGGCGTGGGACCCATCTCCAGCCGTATGGCCATTTTTGTGCCTAGCGCGGCGCCAAGTGGGAAAGGGTGGTTTTGAGGCTGAAGGCAGCAGGAAAGCCTGCAGCCCCCAGGTCTGTGGGGCTACGCAAGCGGTTCCCAAAGAGCTTTAGAACAAGGCCTAGTTTTCCCTGCTGGCTCCTTGGGCGTGGGACCCATGTCCAGCCATATGGCCATTTTTGTGCCTGGCACGGCGCCAAGTGGGAAAGGGTGGTTTTGAGGCTGAAGGCAGCAGGAAAGCCTGCAGCCCCCGGGTGTGTGGGGCTACGCAAGCACTTCCCAAAGAGCTTTAGAACAAGGCCTAGTTTTCCCTGCTGGCTCCTTGGGCGTGGGACCCATGTCCAGCCATATGGCCATTTTTGTGCCTGGCGCGGCGCCAAGTGGGAAGGGTGGTGTCGAGGCTGAAGGCAGCGGGAAAGCCTGCAGCCCCCAGGTGTGTGGGGCTACGCAAGCGGTTCCCAAAGAGCTTTAGAACAAGGTATATTTTTCCCTGCTGGCTCTTTGGGCGTGGGACCCATTTCCAGACCTATGGCTATTTTTGTGCCTGGCGCGGCGCCAAGTGGGAAAGGGTAGTTTTGAGGCTGAAAGCAGCAGGAAAGCCTGCAGCCCCCAGGTGTGTGGGGCTACGCAAGCGGTTCCCAAAGAGCTTTAGAACAAGGCATAGTTTTCCCTGCTGGCTCTTTGGGCGTGGGACCCATTTCCAGACGTATGGCTATTTTTGTGCCTGGCGCGGCGCCAAGTGGGAAAGGGTAGTTTTGACGCTGAAGGCAGCAGGAAAGCCCGCAGCCCCCAGGTGTGTGGGGCTACGCAAGCGGTTCCCAAAGAGCTTTAGAACAAGGCATAGTTTTCCCTGCTGGCTCTTTTGGCGTGGGACCCATCTCCAGCCATATGGCCATTTTTGTGCCTGGCAAGGTGCCAAGTGGGAAAGGGTGGTTTTGAGGCTGAAGGCAGCAGGAAAGCCTGCAGCCCCCAGGTCTGTGGGGCTACGCAAGCGGTTCCCAAAGAGCTTTAGAACAAGGCATAATTTTCCCTGCTTGCTCTTTGGGCGTGGGACCGATCTCCAGCCGTATGGCCATTTTTGTGCCTGGCGAGGCGCCAAGTGGGAAGGGTGGTTTTGAGGCTGAAGGCAGCAGGAAAGCCTGCAGCCCCCAGGTGTGTGGGGCTACGCAAGCGGTTCCCAAAGAGCTTTAGAACAAGGCATAGTTTTCCCTGCTGGCTCTTTGGGTGTGGGACCCATTTCCAGACGTATGGCTATTTTTGTGCCTGGCGCGGCGCCAAGTGGGAAAGGGTAGTTTTGAGGCTGAAAGCAGCAGGAAAGCCTGCAGCCCCCAGGTCTGTGGGGCTACGCAAGCGGTTCCCAAAGAGCTTTAGAACAAGGCATAGTTTTCCCTGCTGGCTCTTTGAGCGTGGAAGCCATTTCCAGCCATATGGCCATTTTTGTGCCTGGCGCGGCGCCAAGTGGGAAAGGGTGGTTTTGAGGCTGAAGGCAGCAGGAAAGCCTGCAGCCCCCGGGTGTGTGGGGCTACGCAAGCACTTCCCAAAGAGCTTTAGAACAAGGCATAGTTTTCCCTGCTGGCTCTTTGGCCGTGGGACCCATGTCCAGCCGTATGGCCATTTTTGTGCCTGGCGCACCGCCAAGTGGGAAAGGGTGGTTTTGAGGGTGAAGGCAGCAGGAAAGCCTGCAGCCCCCAGGTGTGTGGGGCTACGCAAGCAGTTCCCAAAGAGCTTTAGAACAAGGCCTAGTTTTCCCTGCTGGCTCTTTGGGCGTGGGACCCATCTGCAGCCATATGGCCATTTTTGTGCCTGGCGCGGCGCCAAGTGGGAAAGGGTGGTTTTGAGGCTGAAGGCAGCAGGAAAGCCTGCAGCCCCCGGGTTTGTGGGGCTATGCAAGCACTTCCCAAAGAGCTTTAGAACAAGGCATAGTTTTCCCTGCAGGCTCCTTGGGCGTGAAACCCCTCTCCAGCCGTATGGCCATTTTTGTGCCTGGTGAGGTGCCAAGTGGGAAAGGGTGGTTTTGAGGCTGAAGGCAGCAGGAAAGCCTGCAGCCCCCAGGTCTGTGGGGCTACGCAAGCGGTTCCCAAAGAGCTTTAGAACAAGGAATAATTTTCCCTGCTTGCTCTTTGGGCGTGGGACCGATCTCCAGCCGTATGGCCATTTTTGTGCCTGGCGCGGCGCCAAGTGGGAAAGGGTGGTTTTGAGGCTGAAGGCAGCAGGAAAGCCTGCAGCCCCCAGGTGTGTGGGGCTACGCAAGCAGTTCCCAAAGAGCTTTAGAACAAGGCATAGTTTTCCCTGCTGGCTCCTTGGGCGTGGGACCCATCTCCAGCCATATGGCCATTTTTGTGCCTGGCGCGGCGCCAAGTGGGAAGGGTGGTTTTGAGGCTGAAGGCAGCGGGAAAGCCCGCAGCCCCCAGGTCTCTGGGGCTACGCAAGCGGTTCCCAAAGAGCTTTAGAACAAGGCATAGTTTTCCCTGCTGGCTCTTTGGGTGTGGGACCCATTTCCAGACGTATGGCTATTTTTGTGCCTGGCGCGGCGCCAAGTGGGAAAGGGTAGTTTTGAGGCTGAAAGCAGCAGGAAAGCCTGCAGCCCCCAGGTCTGTGGGGCTACGCAAGCGGTTCCCAAAGAGCTTTAGAACAAGGCATAGTTTTCCCTGCTGGCTCTTTGAGCGTGGAAGCCATTTCCAGCCATATGGCCATTTTTGTGCCTGGCGCGGCGCCAAGTGGGAAAGGGTGGTTTTGAGGCTGAAGGCAGCAGGAAAGCCTGCAGCCCCCGGGTGTGTGGGGCTACGCAAGCACTTCCCAAAGAGCTTTAGAACAAGGCATAGTTTTCCCTGCTGGCTCTTTGGCCGTGGGACCCATGTCCAGCCGTATGGCCATTTTTGTGCCTGGCGCACCGCCAAGTGGGAAAGGGTGGTTTTGAGGGTGAAGGCAGCAGGAAAGCCTGCAGCCCCCAGGTGTGTGGGGCTACGCAAGCAGTTCCCAAAGAGCTTTAGAACAAGGCCTAGTTTTCCCTGCTGGCTCTTTGGGCGTGGGACCCATCTGCAGCCATATGGCCATTTTTGTGCCTGGCGCGGCGCCAAGTGGGAAAGGGTGGTTTTGAGGCTGAAGGCAGCAGGAAAGCCTGCAGCCCCCGGGTTTGTGGGGCTATGCAAGCACTTCCCAAAGAGCTTTAGAACAAGGCATAGTTTTCCCTGAAGGCTCCTTGGGCGTGAAACCCCTCTCCAGCCGTATGGCCATTTTTGTGCCTGGTGAGGTGCCAAGTGGGAAAGGGTGGTTTTGAGGCTGAAGGCAGCAGGAAAGCCTGCAGCCCCCAGGTCTGTGGGGCTACGCAAGCGGTTCCCAAAGAGCTTTAGAACAAGGCATAATTTTCCCTGCTTGCTCTTTGGGCGTGGGACCGATCTCCAGCCGTATGGCCATTTTTGTGCCTGGCGCGGCGCCAAGTGGGAAAGGGTAGTTTTGAGGCTGAAAGCAGCAGGAAAGCCCGCAGCCCCCAGGTGTGTGGGGCTACGCAAGCGGTTCCCAAAGAGCTTTAGAACAAGGCCTAGTTTTCCCTGCTGGCTCTTTGGGCGTGGGACCCATTTCCAGACGTATGGCCATTTTTGTGCCTGGCGCGGCGCCAAGTGGGAAAGGGTGGTTTTGAGGCTGAAGGCAGCAGGAAAGCCTGCAGCCCCCAGGTGTGTGGGGCTACGCAAGCGGTTCCCAAAGAGCTTTAGAACAAGGCATAGTTTTCCCTGCTGGCTCCTTGGGCGTGGAAGCCATCTCCAGCCATATGGCCATTTTTGTGCCTGGCGCGGCGCCAAGTGGGAAAGGGTGGTTTTGAGGCTGAAGGCAGCAGGAACGCCCGCAGCCCCCAGGTGTGTGGGGCTACGCAAGCGGTTCCCAAAGAGCTTTAGAACAAGGCCTAGTTTTCCCTGCTGGCTCTTTGGGCGTGGGACCCATCTCCAGCCGTATGGCCATTTTTGTGCCTAGCGCGGCGCCAAGTGGGAAAGGGTGGTTTTGAGGCTGAAGGCAGCAGGAAAGCCTGCAGCCCCCAGGTCTGTGGGGCTACGGAAGCGGTTCCCAAAGAGCTTTAGAACAAGGCCTAGTTTTCCCTGCTGGCTCCTTGGGCGTGGGACCCATGTCCAGCCATATGGCCATTTTTGTGCCTTGCACGGCGCCAAGTGGGAAAGGGTGGTTTTGAGGCTGAAGGCAGCAGGAAAGCCTGCAGCCCCCGGGTCTGTGGGGCTACGCAAGCACTTCCCAAAGAGCTTTAGAACAAGGCCTAGTTTTCCCTGCTGGCTCCTTGGGCGTGGGACCCATGTCCAGCCATATGGCCATTTTTGTGCCTGGCGCGGCGCCAAGTGGGAAGGGTGGTGTCGAGGCTGAAGGCAGCGGGAAAGCCTGCAGCCCCCAGGTGTGTGGGGCTACGCAAGCGGTTCCCAAAGAGCTTTAGAACAAGGTATATTTTTCCCTGCTGGCTCTTTGGGCGTGGGACCCATTTCCAGACCTATGGCTATTTTTGTGCCTGGCGCGGCGCCAAGTGGGAAAGGGTAGTTTTGAGGCTGAAAGCAGCAGGAAAGCCTGCAGCCCCCAGGTGTGTGGGGCTACGCAAGCGGTTCCCAAAGAGCTTTAGAACAAGGCATAGTTTTCCCTGCTGGCTCTTTGGGCGTGGGACCCATTTCCAGACGTATGGCTATTTTTGTGCCTGGCGCGGCGCCAAGTGGGAAAGGGTAGTTTTGACGCTGAAGGCAGCAGGAAAGCCCGCAGCCCCCAGGTGTGTGGGGCTACGCAAGCGGTTCCCAAAGAGCTTTAGAACAAGGCATAGTTTTCCCTGCTGGCTCTTTTGGCGTGGGACCCATCTCCAGCCATATGGCCATTTTTGTGCCTGGCAAGGTGCCAAGTGGGAAAGGGTGGTTTTGAGGCTGAAGGCAGCAGGAAAGCCTGCAGCCCCCAGGTCTGTGGGGCTACGCAAGCGGTTCCCAAAGAGCTTTAGAACAAGGCATAATTTTCCCTGCTTGCTCTTTGGGCGTGGGACCGATCTCCAGCCGTATGGCCATTTTTGTGCCTGGCGAGGCGCCAAGTGGGAAGGGTGGTTTTGAGGCTGAAGGCAGCAGGAAAGCCTGCAGCCCCCAGGTGTGTGGGGCTACGCAAGCAGTTCCCAAAGAGCTTTAGAACAAGGCATAGTTTTCCCTGCTGGCTCCTTGGGCGTGGGACCCATCTCCAGCCATATGGCCATTTTTGTGCCTGGCGCGGCGCCAAGTGGGAAGGGTGGTTTTGAGGCTGAAGGCAGCGGGAAAGCCCGCAGCCCCCAGGTCTCTGGGGCTACGCAAGCGGTTCCCAAAGAGCTTTAGAACAAGGCATAGTTTTCCCTGCTGGCTCTTTGGGTGTGGGACCCATTTCCAGACGTATGGCTATTTTTGTGCCTGGCGCGGCGCCAAGTGGGAAAGGGTAGTTTTGAGGCTGAAAGCAGCAGGAAAGCCTGCAGCCCCCAGGTCTGTGGGGCTACGCAAGCGGTTCCCAAAGAGCTTTAGAACAAGGCATAGTTTTCCCTGCTGGCTCTTTGAGCGTGGAAGCCTTTTCCAGCCATATGGCCATTTTTGTGCCTGGCGCGGCGCCAAGTGGGAAAGGGTGGTTTTGAGGCTGAAGGCAGCAGGAAAGCCTGCAGCCCCCGGGTGTGTGGGGCTACGCAAGCACTTCCCAAAGAGCTTTAGAACAAGGCATAGTTTTCCCTGCTGGCTCTTTGGCCGTGGGACCCATGTCCAGCCGTATGGCCATTTTTGTGCCTGGCGCACCGCCAAGTGGGAAAGGGTGGTTTTGAGGGTGAAGGCAGCAGGAAAGCCTGCAGCCCCCAGGTGTGTGGGGCTACGCAAGCAGTTCCCAAAGAGCTTTAGAACAAGGCCTAGTTTTCCCTGCTGGCTCTTTGGGCGTGGGACCCATCTGCAGCCATATGGCCATTTTTGTGCCTGGCGCGGCGCCAAGTGGGAAAGGGTGGTTTTGAGGCTGAAGGCAGCAGGAAAGCCTGCAGCCCCCGGGTTTGTGGGGCTATGCAAGCACTTCCCAAAGAGCTTTAGAACAAGGCATAGTTTTCCCTGCAGGCTCCTTGGGCGTGAAACCCCTCTCCAGCCGTATGGCCATTTTTGTGCCTGGTGAGGTGCCAAGTGGGAAAGGGTGGTTTTGAGGCTGAAGGCAGCAGGAAAGCCTGCAGCCCCCAGGTCTGTGGGGCTACGCAAGCGGTTCCCAAAGAGCTTTAGAACAAGGCATAATTTTCCCTGCTTGCTCTTTGGGCGTGGGACCGATCTCCAGCCGTATGGCCATTTTTGTGCCTGGCGCGGCGCCAAGTGGGAAAGGGTAGTTTTGAGGCTGAAAGCAGCAGGAAAGCCCGCAGCCCCCAGGTCTGTGGGGCTACGCAAGCGGTTCCCAAAGAGCTTTAGAACAAGGCATAGTTTTCCCTTCTGGCTCTTTGGGCGTGGGACCCATTTCCAGACGTATGGCCATTTTTGTGCCTGGCGCGGCGCCAAGTGGGAAAGGGTGGTGTCAAGGCAGAAGGCAGCAGGAAAGCCTGCAGCCCCCAGGTCTGTGGGGCTATGCAAGCGGTTCCCAAAGAGCTTTAGAACAAGGCATAGTTTTCCCTGCTGGCTCCTTGGGCGTGGGACCCATCTCCAGCCGTATGGCCATTTTTGTGCCTGGCGCGGCGCCAAGTGGGAAAGGGTGGTTTTGAGGCTGAAGGCAGCAGGAAAGCCTGCAGCCCCCAGGTCTGTGGGGCTACGCAAGCGGTTCCCAAAGAGCTTTAGAACAAGGCATAGTTTTCCCTGCTGGCTCTTTGAGCGTGGAAGCCATTTCCAGCCATATGGCCATTTTTGTGCCTGGCGCGGCGCCAAGTGGGAAAGGGTGGTTTTGAGGCTGAAGGCAGCAGGAAAGCCTGCAGCCCCCGGGTGTGTGGGGCTACGCAAGCACTTCCCAAAGAGCTTTAGAACAAGGCATAGTTTTCCCTGCTGGCTCTTTGGCCGTGGGACCCATGTCCAGCCGTATGGCCATTTTTGTGCCTGGCGCACCGCCAAGTGGGAAAGGGTGGTTTTGAGGGTGAAGGCAGCAGGAAAGCCTGCAGCCCCCAGGTGTGTGGGGCTACGCAAGCAGTTCCCAAAGAGCTTTAGAACAAGGCCTAGTTTTCCCTGCTGGCTCTTTGGGCGTGGGACCCATCTCCAGCCATATGGCCATTTTTGTGCCTGGCGCGGCGCCAAGTGGGAAAGGGTGGTTTTGAGGCTGAAGGCAGCAGGAAAGCCTGCAGCCCCCGGGTTTGTGGGGCTATGCAAGCACTTCCCAAAGAGCTTTAGAACAAGGCATAGTTTTCCCTGCAGGCTCCTTGGGCGTGAAACCCCTCTCCAGCCGTATGGCCATTTTTGTGCCTGGTGAGGTGCCAAGTGGGAAAGGGTGGTTTTGAGGCTGAAGGCAGCAGGAAAGCCTGCAGCCCCCAGGTCTGTGGGGCTACGCAAGCGGTTCCCAAAGAGCTTTAGAACAAGGCATAGTTTTCCCTGCTTGCTCTTTGGGCGTGGGACCGATCTCCAGCCGTATGGCCATTTTTGTGCCTGGCGCGGCGCCAAGTGGGAAAGGGTAGTTTTGAGGCTGAAAGCAGCAGGAAAGCCCGCAGCCCCCAGGTCTGTGGGGCTACGCAAGCGGTTCCCAAAGAGCTTTAGAACAAGGCATAGTTTTCCCTTCTGGCTCTTTGGGCGTGGGACCCATTTCCAGACGTATGGCCATTTTTGTGCCTGGCGCGGCGCCAAGTGGGAAAGGGTGGTGTCAAGGCAGAAGGCAGCAGGAAAGCCTGCAGCCCCCAGGTCTGTGGGGCTATGCAAGCGGTTCCCAAAGAGCTTTAGAACAAGGCATAGTTTTCCCTGCTGGCTCCTTGGGCGTGGGACCCATCTCCAGCCGTATGGCCATTTTTGTGCCTGGCGCGGCGCCAAGTGGGAAAGGGTGGTTTTGAGGCTGAAGGCAGCAGGAAAGCCTGCAGCCCCCAGGTCTGTGGGGCTACGCAAGCGGTTCCCAAAGAGCTTCAGAACAAGGCATAGTTGTCCATGCTGGCTCTTTGGCCGTGGGACCCATGTCCAGCCATATGGCCATTTTTGTGCCTGGCGCGGCGCCAAGTGGGAGAGGGTGGTTTTGAGGCTGAAGGCAGCATGAAAGCCTGCAGCCCCCAGGTCTCTGGGGCTACGCAAGCGGTTCCCAAAGAGCTTTAGAACAAGGCATAATTTTCCCTGCTGGCTCTTTGAGCGTGGAAGCCATCTCCAGCCATATGGCCATTTTTGTGCCTGGCGCGGCGCCAAGTGGGAAAGGGTGGTTTTGAGGCTGAAGGCAGCAGGAAAGCCCGCAGCCCCCAGGTGTGTGGGGCTACGCAAGCGGTTCCCAAAGAGCTTTAGAACAAGGCCTAGTTTTCCCTGCTGGCTCTTTGGGCGTGGGACCCATCTCCAGCCATATGGCCATTTTTGTGCCTAGCGCGGCGCCAAGTGGGAAAGGGTGGTTTTGAGGCTGAAGGCAGCAGGAAAGCCTGCAGCCCCCAGGTCTGTGGGGCTACGCAAGCGGTTCCCAAAGAGCTTCAGAACAAGGCCTAGTTTTCCCTGCTGGCTCCTTGGGCGTGGGACCCATGTCCAGCCATATGGCCATTTTTGTGCCTGGCACGGCGCCAAGTGGGAAAGGGTGGTTTTGAGGCTGAAGGCAGCAGGAAAGCCTGCAGCCCCCGGGTCTGTGGGGCTACGCAAGCACTTCCCAAAGAGCTTTAGAACAAAGCATAGTTTTCCCTGCTGGCTCCTTGGGCGTGGGACCCATCTCCAGCCATATGGCCATTTTTGTGCCTGGCGCTGCGCCAAGTGGGAAGGGTGGTGTCGAGGCTGAAGGCAGCGGGAAAGCCTGCAGCCCCCAGGTGTGTGGGGCTACGCAAGCGGTTCCCAAAGAGCTTTAGAACAAGGCATATTTTTCCCTGCTGGCTCTTTGGGCGTGGGACCCATTTCCAGACCTATGGCTATTTTTGTGCCTGGCGCGGCGCCAAGTGGGAAAGGGTGGTTTTGAGGCTGAAGGCAGCAGGAAAGCCTGCAGCCCCCAGGTGTGTGGGGCTACGCAAGCGGTTCCCAAAGAGCTTTAGAACAAGGCATAGTTTTCCCTGCTGGCTCTTTGGGCGGGGGACCCATCTCCAGCCATATGGCCATTTTTGTGCCTGGCGTGGCGCCAAGTGGGAAAGGGTGGTTTTGAGGCTGAAAGCAGCAGGAAAGCCTGCAGCCCCCAGGTGTGTGGGGCTACGCAAGCGGTTCCCAAAGAGCTTTAGAACAAGGCCTAGTTTTCCCTGCTGGCTCTTTGGGCGTGGGACCCATTTCCAGACGTATGGCTATTTTTGTGCCTGGCGCGGCGCCAAGTGGGAAAGGGTAGTTTTGACGCTGAAAGCAGCATGAAAGCCTGCAGCCCCCAGGTCTGTGGGGCTACGCAAGCGGTTCCCAAAGAGCTTTAGAACAAGGCCTAGTTTTCCCTGCTGGCTCTTTTGGCGGGGGACCCATCTCCAGCCATATGGCCATTTTTGTGCCTGGCGTGGCGCCAAGTGGGAAAGGGTGGTTTTGAGGCTGAAGGCAGCAGGAAAGCCTGCAGCCCCAGCTCTGTGGGGCTACCCAAGCGGTTCCCAAAGAGGTTTAGAACAAGGCATAGTTTTCCCTGCAGGTTCCTTGGGCGGGGGACCCATCTGCAGCCGTATGGCTATTTTTGTGCCTGGCGAGGTGCCAAGTGGGAAAGGGTGGTTTTGAGGCTGAAGGCAGCAGGAAAGCCTGCAGCCCCCGGGTCTGTGGGGCTACGCAAGCGGTTCCCAAAGAGCTTTAGAACAAGGCCTAGTTTTCCCTGCAGGCTCCTTGGGCGGGGGACCCATCTGCAGCCGTATGGCCATTTTTGTGCCTGGCGAGGTGCCAAGTGGGAAAGGGTGGTTTTGAGGCTGAAGGCAGCATGAAAGCCTGCAGCCCCCAGGTGTGTGGGGCTAAGCAAGCGGTTCCCAAAGAGCTTTAGAACAAGGCCTAGTTTTCCCTGCTGGCTCCTTGGGTGTGGGACCCATGTCCAGCCATATGGCCATTTTTGTGCCTGGCGCGGCGCCAAGTGGGAAAGGGTGGTGTCAAGGCAGAAGGCAGCAGGAAAGCCTGCAGCCCCCAGGTCTGTGGGGCTACGCAAGCGGTTCCCAAAGAGCTTTAGAACAAGGCATAGTTTTCCCTGCTGGCTCTTTGGGCGTGGGACCCATCTCAAGCCATATGGCCATTTTTGTGCCTGGCACGGCGCCAAGTGGGAAAGGGTGGTTTTGAGGCTGAAGGCAGCAGGGAAGCCTGCAGCCCCCCAGGTCTGTGGGGTTACGCAAGCGGTTCCCAAAGAGGTTTAGAACAAGGCATAGTTTTCCCTGCTTGCTCTTTGGGCGTGGGACCCATCTCCAGCCATATGGCCATTTTTGTGCCTGGCGCGGCGCCAAGTGGGAAAGGGTGGTTTTGAGGCTGAAGGCAGCAGGAAAGCCTGCAGCCCCCAGGTCTGTGGGGCTACGCAAGCACTTCCCAAAGAGCTTTAGAACAAGGCCTAGTTTTCCCTGCTGGTTCCTTGGGCGTGGGACCCATCTCCAGCCATATGGCCATTTTTGTGCCTGGCGCAGCGCCAAGTGGGAAAGGGTGGTTTTGAGGCTGAAGGCAGCAGGAAAGCCTGCAGCCCCCAGGTGTGTGGGGCTACGCAAGCAGTTCCCAAAGAGCTTTAGAACAAGGCATAGTTTTCCCTGCTGGCTCCTTGGGCGTGGGACCCATCTCCAGCCATATGGCCATTTTTGTGCCTGGCGCGGCGCCAAGTGGGAAGGGTGGTTTTGAGGCTGAAGGCAGCAGGAAAGCCTGCAGCCCCCGGGTCTGTGGGGCTACGCAAGCACTTCGCAAAGAGCTTTAGAACAAGGCATAGTTTTCCCTGCTGGCTCTTTGGCCGTGGGACCCATGTCCAGCCATATGGGCATTTTTGTGCCTGGCGCGGCGCCAATTGGGAAAGGGTGGTTTTGAGGGTGAAGGCAGCAGGAAAGCCTGCAGCCCCCAGGTCTGTGGGGCTACGCAAGCAGTTCCCAAAGAGCTTTAGAACAAGGCCTAGTTTTCCCTGCTGGCTCTTTGGGCGTGGGACCCATCTCCAGCCATATGGCCATTTTTGTGCCTGGAGCGGCGCCAAGTGGGAAAGGGTGGTTTTGAGGCTGAAGGCAGCAGGAAAGCCTGCAGCCCCCGGGTTTGTGGGGCTATGCAAGCACTTCCCAAAGAGCTTTAGAACAAGGCATAGTTTTCCCTGCAGGCTCCTTGGGCGGGGGACCCATCTGCAGCCGTATGGCCATTTTTGTGCCTGGCGCAGCGCCAAGTGGGAAAGGGTGGTTTTGAGGCTGAAGGCAGCAGGAAAGCCTGCAGCCCCCAGGTCTGTGGGGCTACGCAAGCGGTTCCCAAAGAGCTTTAGAACAAGGCATAATTTTCCCTGCTTGCTCTTTGGGCGTGGGACCGATCTCCAGCCGTATGGCCATTTTTGTGCCTGGCGCGGCGCCAAGTGGGAAAGGGTGGTGTCTAGGCAGAAGGCAGCAGGAAAGCCTGCAGCCCCCAGGTCTGTGGGGCTACGCAAGCGGTTCCCAAAGAGCTTTAGAACAAGGCATAGTTTTCCCTGCTGGCTCTTTGGGCGTGGGACCCATCTCCAGCCGTATGGCCATTTTTGTGCCTAGCGCGGCGCCAAGTGGGAAAGGGTGGTTTTGAGGCTGAAGGCAGCAGGAAAGCCTGCAGCCCCCAGGTCTGTGGGGCTACGCAAGCGGTTCCCAAAGAGCTTCAGAACAAGGCCTAGTTTTCCCTGCTGGCTCCTTGGGCGTGGGACCCATGTCCAGCCATATGGCCATTTTTGTGCCTGGCACGGCGCCAAGTGGGAAAGGGTTGTGTCAAGGCTGAAGGCAGCGGGAAAGCCTGCAGCCCCCAGGTCTGTGGGGCTACGCAAGCACTTCCCAAAGAGCTTTAGAACAAGGCCTAGTTTTCCCTGCTGGCTCTTTGGGCGTGGGACCCATCTCCAGCCATATGGCCATTTTTGTGCCTGGCACGGCGCCAAGTGGGAAAGGGTGGTTTTGAGGCTGAAGGCAGCAGGAAAGCCTGCAGCCCCCAGGTCTGTGGGGCTACGCAAGCGGTTCCCAAAGAGCTTCAGAACAAGGCCTAGTTTTCCCTGCTGGCTCCTTGGGCGTGGGACCCATGTCCAGCCATATGGCCATTTTTGTGCCTGGCACGGCGCCAAGTGGGAAAGGGTTGTGTCAAGGCTGAAGGCAGCGGGAAAGCCTGCAGCCCCCAGGTCTGTGGGGCTACGCAAGCACTTCCCAAAGAGCTTTAGAACAAGGCATAGTTTTCCCTGCTCGCTCCTTGGGCGTGGGACCCATCTCCAGCCATATGGCCATTTTTGTGCCTGGCGCGGCGCCAAGTGGGAAGGGTGGTGTCGAGGCTGAAGGCAGCGGGAAAGCCTGCAGCCCCCAGGTCTCTGGGGCTACGCAAGCGGTTCCCAAAGAGCTTTAGAACAAGGCATAGTTTTCCCTGCTGGCTCTTTGGGCGTGGGACCCATTTCCAGACGTATGGCTATTTTTGTGCCTGGCGCGGCGCCAAGTGGGAAAGGGTAGTTTTGAGGCTGAAAACAGCAGGAAAGCCTGCAGCCCCCAGGTCTGTGGGGCTACGCAAGCACTTCCCAAAGAGCTTTAGAACAAGGCATAGTTTTCTCTGCTGGCTCTTTGGGCGGGGGACCCATGTCCAGCCATATGGCCATTTTCGTGCCTGGCGCGGCGCCAAGTGGGAAAGGGTGGTTTTGAGGCTGAAAGCAGCAGGAAAGCCTGCAGCCCCCAGGTCTGTGGGGCTACGCAAGCAGTTCCCAAAGAGCTTTAGAACAAGGCCTAGTTTTCCCTGCTGGCTCTTTGGCCGTGGGACCCATGTCCAGCATATGGGCATTTTTGTGCCTGGCACGGCGCTAATTGGGAAAGGGTGGTTTTGAGGCTGAAGGCAGCAGGAAAGCCTGCAGCCCCAGCTCTGTGGGGCTACCCAAGCGGTTCCCAAAGAGCTTTAGAACAAGGCCTAATTTTCCCTGCAGGCTCCTTGGGCGGGGGACCCATCTGCAGCCGTATGGCTATTTTTGTGCCTGGCGAGGTGCCAAGTGGGAAAGGGTGGTTTTGAGGCTGAAGGCAGCAGGAAAGCCTGCAGCCCCCGGGTCTGTGGGGCTACGCAAGCGGTTCCCAAAGAGCTTTAGAACAAGGCATAATTTTCCCTGTTTGCTCTTTGGGCGTGGGACCGATCTCCAGCCGTATGGCCATTTTTGTGCCTGGCGAGGCGCCAAGTGGGAAAGGGTGGTGTCAAGGCAGAAGGCAGCAGGAAAGCCCGCAGCCCCCAGCTCTGTGGGGCTATTCAAGCGGTTCCCAAAGAGCTTTAGAACAAGGCCTAGTTTTCCCTGCTGGCTCCTTGGGTGTGGGACCCATGTCCAGCCATATGGCCATTTTTGTGCCTGGCGCGGCGCCAAGTGGGAAAGGGTGGTGTCAAGGCAGAAGGCAGCAGGAAAGCCTGCAGCCCCCAGGTCTGTGGGGCTACGCAAGCGGTTCCCAAAGAGCTTTAGAACAAGGCATAGTTTTCCCTGCTGGCTCTTTGGGCGTGGGACCCATCTCCAGCCATATGGCCATTTTTGTGCCTGGCACGGCGCCAAGTGGGAAAGGGTGGTTTTGAGGCTGAAGGCAGCAGGGAAGCCTGCAGCCCCCCAGGTCTGTGGGGTTACGCAAGCGGTTCCCAAAGAGGTTTAGAACAAGGCATAGTTTTCCCTGCTGGCTCCTTGGGCGTGGGACCCATGTCCAGCCATATGGCCATTTTTGTGCCTGGCGCGGCGCCAAGTGGGAAAGGGTGGTTTTGAGGCTGAAGGCAGCAGGAAAGCCTGCAGCCCCCAGGTCTGTGGGGCTACGCAAGCACTTCCCAAAGAGCTTTAGAACAAGGCCTAGTTTTCCCTGCTGGCTCCTTGGGCGTGGGACCCATCTCCAGCCATATGGCCATTTTTGTGCCTGGCGCACCGCCAAGTGGGAAAGGGTGGTTTTGAGGCTGAAGGCAGCAGGAAAGCCTGCAGCCCCCAGGTGTGTGGGGCTACGCAAGCAGTTCCCAAAGAGCTTTAGAACAAGGCATAGTTTTCCCTGCTGGCTCCTTGGGCGTGGGACCCATCTCCAGCCATATGGCCATTTTTGTGCCTGGCGCGGCGCCAAGTGGGAAGGGTGGTTTTGAGGCTGAAGGCAGCAGGAAAGCCTGCAGCCCCCGGGTCTGTGGGGCTACGCAAGCACTTCGCAAAGAGCTTTAGAACAAGGCATAGTTTTCCCTGCTGGCTCTTTGGCCGTGGGACCCATGTCCAGCCATATGGGCATTTTTGTGCCTGGCGCGGCGCCAATTGGGAAAGGGTGGTTTTGAGGGTGAAGGCAGCAGGAAAGCCTGCAGCCCCCGGGTCTGTGGGGCTACGCAAGCAGTTCCCAAAGAGCTTTAGAACAAGGCATAGTTTTCCCTGCTGGCTCTTTGGGCATGGGACCCATCTCCAGCCATATGGCCATTTTTGTGCCTGGAGCGGCGCCAAGTGGGAAAGGGTGGTTTTGAGGCTGAAGGCAGCAGGAAAGCCTGCAGCCCCCGGGTTTGTGGGGCTATGCAAGCACTTCCCAAAGAGCTTTAGAACAAGGCATAGTTTTCCCTGCAGGCTCCTTGGGCGGGGGACCCATCTGCAGCCGTATGGCCATTTTTGTGCCTGGCGCAGCGCCAAGTGGGAAAGGGTGGTTTTGAGGCTGAAGGCAGCAGGAAAGCCTGCAGCCCCCAGGTCTGTGGGGCTACGCAAGCGGTTCCCAAAGAGCTTTAGAACAAGGCATAATTTTCCCTGCTTGCTCTTTGGGCGTGGGACCGATCTCCAGCCGTATGGCCATTTTTGTGCCTGGCGCGGCGCCAAGTGGGAAAGGGTGGTGTCTAGGCAGAAGGCAGCAGGAAAGCCTGCAGCCCCCAGGTGTGTGGGGCTACGCAAGCGGTTCCCAAAGACCTTTAGAACAAGGCATAGTTTTCCCTGCTGGCTCTTTGGGCGTGGGACCCATGTCCAGCCGTATGGCCATTTTTGTGCCTGGCGCGGCGCCAAGTGGGAAAGGGTGGTTTTGAGGCTGAAGGCAGCAGGAAAGCCTGCAGCCCCCAGGTCTGTGGGGCTACGCAAGCGGTTCCCAAAGAGCTTCAGAACAAGGCATAGTTTTGCATGCTGGCTCTTTGGCCGTGGGACCCATCTCCAGCCATATGGCCATTTTTGTGCCTGGCGCGGCGCCAAGTGGGAGAGGGTGGTTTTGAGGCTGAAGGCAGCATGAAAGCCTGCAGCCCCCAGGTCTCTGGGGCTACGCAAGCGGTTCCCAAAGAGCTTTAGAACAAGGCATAATTTTCCCTGCTGGCTCTTTGAGCGTGGAAGCCATCTCCAGCCATATGGCCATTTTTGTGCCTGGCGCAGCGCCAAGTGGGAAAGGGTGGTTTTGAGGCTGAAGGCAGCAGGAAAGCCCGCAGCCCCCAGGTGTGTGGGGCTACGCAAGCGGTTCCCAAAGAGCTTTAGAACAAGGCATAGTTTTCCCTGCTGGCTCTTTGGGCGTGGGACCCATCTCCAGCCGTATGGCCATTTTTGTGCCTAGCGCGGCGCCAAGTGGGAAAGGGTGGTTTTGAGGCTGAAGGCAGCAGGAAAGCCTGCAGCCCCCAGGTCTGTGGGGCTACGCAAGCGGTTCCCAAAGAGCTTCAGAACAAGGCCTAGTTTTCCCTGCTGGCTCCTTGGGCGTGGGACCCATCTCCAGCCATATGGCCATTTTTGTGCCTGGCACGGCACCAAGTGGGAAAGGGTTGTGTCAAGGCTGAAGGCAGCGGGAAAGCCTGCAGCCCCCAGGTCTGTGGGGCTACGCAAGCGGTTCCCAAAGAGCTTTAGAACAAGGCCTAGTTTTCCCTGCTGGCTCCTTGGGCGTGGGACCCATCTCCAGCCATATGGCCATTTTTGTGCCTGGCGCTGCGCCAAGTGGGAAGGGTGGTGTCGAGGCTGAAGGCAGCGGGAAAGCCTGCAGCCCCCAGGTGTGTGGGGCTACGCAAGCGGTTCCCAAAGAGCTTTAGAACAAGGCCTAGTTTTCCCTGCTGGCTCTTTGGCCGTGGGACCCATGTCCAGCATATGGGCATTTTTGTGCCTGGCACGGCGCCAATTGGGAAAGGGTGGTTTTGAGGCTGAAGGCAGCAGGAAAGCCTGCAGCCCCAGCTCTGTGGGGCTACCCAAGCGGTTCCCAAAGAGGTTTAGAACAAGGCATAGTTTTCCCTGCAGGCTCCTTGGGCGGGGGACCCATCTGCAGCCGTATGGCTATTTTTCTGCCTGGCGAGGTGCCAAGTGGGAAAGGGTGGTTTTGAGGCTGAAGGCAGCAGGAAAGACTGCAGCCCCCGGGTCTGTGGGGCTACGCAAGCGGTTCCCAAAGAGCTTTAGAACAAGGCATAATTTTCCCTGTTTGCTCTTTGGGCGTGGGACCGATCTCCAGCCGTATGGCCATTTTTGTGCCTGGCGAGGCGCCAAGTGGGAAAGGGTGGTGTCAAGGCAGAAGGCAGCAGGAAAGCCCGCAGCCCCCAGCTCTGTGGGGCTATTCAAGCGGTTCCCAAAGAGCTTTAGAACAAGGCCTAGTTTTCCCTGCAGGCTCCTTGGGCGGGGGACCCATCTGCAGCCGTATGGCCATTTTTGTGCCTGGCGAGGTGCCAAGTGGGAAAGGGTGGTTTTGAGGCTGAAGGCAGCATGAAAGCCTGCAGCCCCCAGCTCTGTGGGGCTATTCAAGCGGTTCCCAAAGAGCTTCAGAACAAGGCCTAGTTTTCCCTGCTGGCTCCTTGGGTGTGGGACCCATGTCCAGCCATATGGCCATTTTTGTGCCTGGCGCGGCGCCAAGTGGGAAAGGGTGGTGTCAAGGCAGAAGGCAGCAGGAAAGCCTGCAGCCCCCAGGTCTGTGGGGCTACGCAAGCGGTTCCCAAAGAGCTTTAGAACAAGGCATAGTTTTCCCTGCTGGCTCTTTGGGCGTGGGACCCATCTCCAGCCGTATGGCCATTTTTGTGCCTGGCGAGGCGCCAAGTGGGAAAGGGTGGTGTCAAGGCAGAAGGCAGCAGGAAAGCCCGCAGCCCCCAGCTCTGTGGGGCTATTCAAGCGGTTCCCAAAGAGCTTTAGAACAAGGCCTAGTTTTCCCTGCAGGCTCCTTGGGCGGGGGACCCATCTGCAGCCGTATGGCCATTTTTGTGCCTGGCGAGGTGCCAAGTGGGAAAGGGTGGTTTTGAGGCTGAAGGCAGCATGAAAGCCTGCAGCCCCCAGGTCTGTGGGGCTACGCAAGCGGTTCCCAAAGAGCTTCAGAACAAGGCCTAGTTTTCCCTGCTGGCTCCTTGGGTGTGGGACCCATGTCCAGCCATATGGCCATTTTTGTGCCTGGCGCGGCGCCAAGTGGGAAAGGGTGGTGTCAAGGCAGAAGGCAGCAGGAAAGCCTGCAGCCCCCAGGTCTGTGGGGCTACGCAATCGGTTCCCAAAGAGCTTTAGAACAAGGCCTAGTTTTCCCTGCTGGCTCTTTGGGCGTGGGACCCATCTCCAGCCATATGGCCATTTTTGTGCCTGGCACGGCGCCAAGTGGGAAAGGGTGGTTTTGAGGCTGAAGGCAGCAGGAAAGCCTGCAGCCCCCAGGTCTGTGGGGCTACGCAAGCGGTTCCCAAAGAGCTTCAGAACAAGGCCTAGTTTTCCCTGCTGGCTCCTTGGGCGTGGGACCCATGTCCAGCCATATGGCCATTTTTGTGCCTGGCACGGCGCCAAGTGGGAAAGGGTTGTGTCAAGGCTGAAGGCAGCGGGAAAGCCTGCAGCCCCCAGGTCTGTGGGGCTACGCAAGCACTTCCCAAAGAGCTTTAGAACAAGGCATAGTTTTCCCTGCTCGCTCCTTGGGCGTGGGACCCATCTCCAGCCATATGGCCATTTTTGTGCCTGGCGCGGCGCCAAGTGGGAAGGGTGGTGTCGAGGCTGAAGGCAGCGGGAAAGCCTGCAGCCCCCAGGTCTCTGGGGCTACGCAAGCGGTTCCCAAAGAGCTTTAGAACAAGGCATAGTTTTCCCTGCTGGCTCTTTGGGCGTGGGACCCATTTCCAGACGTATGGCTACTTTTGTGCCTGGCGCGGCGCCAAGTGGGAAAGGGTAGTTTTGAGGCTGAAAACAGCAGGAAAGCCTGCAGCCCCCAGGTCTGTGGGGCTACGCAAGCACTTCCCAAAGAGCTTTAGAACAAGGCATAGTTTTCTCTGCTGGCTCTTTGGGCGGGGGACCCATGTCCAGCCATATGGCCATTTTCGTGCCTGGCGCGGCGCCAAGTGGGAAAGGGTGGTTTTGAGGCTGAAAGCAGCAGGAAAGCCTGCAGCCCCCAGGTCTGTGGGGCTACGCAAGCAGTTCCCAAAGAGCTTTAGAACAAGGCCTAGTTTTCCCTGCTGGCTCTTTGGCCGTGGGACCCATGTCCAGCATATGGCCATTTTTGTGCCTGGCAAGGCGCTAATTGGGAAAGGGTGGTTTTGAGGCTGAAGGCAGCAGGAAAGCCTACAGCCCCAGCTCTGTGGGGCTACCCAAGCGGTTCCCAAAGAGCTTTAGAACAAGGCCTAGTTTTCCCTGCAGGCTCCTTGGGCGGGGGACCCATCTGCAGCCGTATGGCTATTTTTGTGCCTGGCGAGGTGCCAAGTGGGAAAGGGTGGTTTTGAGGCTGAAGGCAGCAGGAAAGCCTGCAGCCCCCGGGTCTGTGGGGCTACGCAAGCGGTTCCCAAAGAGCTTTAGAACAAGGCATAATTTTCCCTGTTTGCTCTTTGGGCGTGGGACCGATCTCCAGCCGTATGGCCATTTTTGTGCCTGGCGAGGCGCCAAGTGGGAAAGGGTGGTGTCAAGGCAGAAGGCAGCAGGAAAGCCCGCAGCCCCCAGCTCTGTGGGGCTATTCAAGCGGTTCCCAAAGAGCTTTAGAACAAGGCCTAGTTTTCCCTGCAGGCTCCTTGGGTGTGGGACCCATGTCCAGCCATATGGCCATTTTTGTGCCTGGCGTGGCGCCAAGTGGGAAAGGGTGGTGTCAAGGCAGAAGGCAGCAGGAAAGCCTGCAGCCCCCAGGTCTGTGGGGCTACGCAAGCGGTTCCCAAAGAGCTTTAGAACAAGGCATAGTTTTCCCTGCTGGCTCTTTGGGCGTGGGACCCATCTCCAGCCATATGGCCATTTTTGTGCCTGGCACGGCGCCAAGTGGGAAAGGGTGGTTTTGAGGCTGAAGGCAGCAGGGAAGCCTGCAGCCCCCCAGGTCTGTGGGGTTACGCAAGCGGTTCCCAAAGAGGTTTAGAACAAGGCATAGTTTTCCCTGCTGGCTCCTTGGGCGTGGGACCCATGTCCAGCCATATGGCCATTTTTGTGCCTGGCGCGGCGCCAAGTGGGAAAGGGTGGTTTTGAGGCTGAAGGCAGCAGGAAAGCCTGCAGCCCCCAGGTCTGTGGGGCTACGCAAGCGGTTCCCAAAGAGCTTTAGAACAAGGCCTAGTTTTCCCTGCTGGCTCCTTGGGCGTGGGACCCATCTCCAGCCATATGGCCATTTTTGTGCCTGGCGCACCGCCAAGTGGGAAAGGGTGGTTTTGAGGCTGAAGGCAGCAGGAAAGCCTGCAGCCCCCAGGTGTGTGGGGCTACGCAAGCAGTTCCCAAAGAGCTTTAGAACAAGGCATAGTTTTCCCTGCTGGCTCCTTGGGCGTGGGACCCATCTCCAGCCATATGGCCATTTTTGTGCCTGGCGCGGTGCCAAGTGGGAAGGGTGGTTTTGAGGCTGAAGGCAGCAGGAAAGCCTGCAGCCCCCGGGTCTGTGGGGCTACGCAAGCACTTCGCAAAGAGCTTTAGAACAAGGCATAGTTTTCCCTGCTGGCTCTTTGGCCGTGGGACCCATGTCCAGCCATATGGGCATTTTTGTGCCTGGCGCGGCGCCAATTGGGAAAGGGTGGTTTTGAGGGTGAAGGCAGCAGGAAAGCCTGCAGCCCCCGGGTCTGTGGGGCTACGCAAGCAGTTCCCAAAGAGCTTTAGAACAAGGCATAGTTTTCCCTGCTGGCTCTTTGGGCATGGGACCCATCTCCAGCCATATGGCCATTTTTGTGCCTGGAGCGGCACCAAGTGGGAAAGGGTGGTTTTGAGGCTGAAGGCAGCAGGAAAGCCTGCAGCCCCCGGGTTTGTGGGGCTATGCAAGCACTTCCCAAAGAGCTTTAGAACAAGGCATAATTTTCCCTGCTTGCTCTTTGGGCGTGGGACCGATCTCCAGCCGTATGGCCATTTTTGTGCCTGGCGCGGCGCCAAGTGGGAAAGGGTGGTGTCTAGGCAGAAGGCAGCAGGAAAGCCTGCAGCCCCCAGGTGTGTGGGGCTACGCAAGCGGTTCCCAAAGACCTTTAGAACAAGGCATAGTTTTCCCTGCTGGCTCTTTGGGCGTGGGACCCATGTCCAGCCGTATGGCCATTTTTGTGCCTGGCGCGGCGCCAAGTGGGAAAGGGTGGTTTTGAGGCTGAAGGCAGCAGGAAAGCCTGCAGCCCCCAGGTCTGTGGGGCTACGCAAGCGGTTCCCAAAGAGCTTCAGAACAAGGCATAGTTTTCCATGCTGGCTCTTTGGCCGTGGGACCCATGTCCAGCCATATGGCCATTTTTGTGCCTGGCGCGGCGCCAAGTGGGAGAGGGTGGTTTTGAGGCTGAAGGCAGCATGAAAGCCTGCAGCCCCCAGGTCTCTGGGGCTACGCAAGCGGTTCCCAAAGAGCTTTAGAACAAGGCATAATTTTCCCTGCTGGCTCTTTGAGCGTGGAAGCCATCTCCAGCCATATGGCCATTTTTGTGCCTGGCGCAGCGCCAAGTGGGAAAGGGTGGTTTTGAGGCTGAAGGCAGCAGGAAAGCCCGCAGCCCCCAGGTGTGTGGGGCTACGCAAGCGGTTCCCAAAGAGCTTTAGAACAAGGCATAGTTTTCCCTGCTGGCTCTTTGGGCGTGGGACCCATCTCCAGCCGTATGGCCATTTTTGTGCCTAGCGCGGCGCCAAGTGGGAAAGGGTGGTTTTGAGGCTGAAGGCAGCAGGAAAGCCTGCAGCCCCCAGGTCTGTGGGGCTACGCAAGCGGTTCCCAAAGAGCTTCAGAACAAGGCCTAGTTTTCCCTGCTGGCTCCTTGGGCGTGGGACCCATGTCCAGCCATATGGCCATTTTTGTGCCTGGCACGGCACCAAGTGGGAAAGGGTTGTGTCAAGGCTGAAGGCAGCGGGAAAGCCTGCAGCCCCCAGGTCTGTGGGGCTACGCAAGCACTTCCCAAAGAGCTTTAGAACAAGGCATAGTTTTCCCTGCTGGCTCCTTGGGCGTGGGACCCATCTCCAGCCATATGGCCATTTTTGTGCCTGGCGCGGCGCCAAGTGGGAAGGGTGGTGTCGAGGCTGAAGGCAGCGGGAAAGCCTGCAGCCCCCAGGTGTGTGGGGCTACGCAAGCGGTTCCCAAAGAGCTTTAGAACAAGGCCTAGTTTTCCCTGCTGGCTCTTTGGCCGTGGGACCCATGTCCAGCATATGGGCATTTTTGTGCCTGGCACGGCGCCAATTGGGAAAGGGTGGTTTTGAGGCTGAAGGCAGCAGGAAAGCCTGCAGCCCCAGCTCTGTGGGGCTACCCAAGCGGTTCCCAAAGAGGTTTAGAACAAGGCATAGTTTTCCCTGCAGGCTCCTTGGGCGGGGGACCCATCTGCAGCCGTATGGCTATTTTTCTGCCTGGCGAGGTGCCAAGTGGGAAAGGGTGGTTTTGAGGCTGAAGGCAGCAGGAAAGACTGCAGCCCCCAGGTCTGTGGGGCTACGCAAGCGGTTCCCAAAGAGCTTTAGAACAAGGCATAATTTTCCCTGTTTGCTCTTTGGGCGTGGGACCGATCTCCAGCCGTATGGCCATTTTTGTGCCTGGCGAGGCGCCAAGTGGGAAAGGGTGGTGTCAAGGCAGAAGGCAGCAGGAAAGCCCGCAGCCCCCAGCTCTGTGGGGCTATTCAAGCGGTTCCCAAAGAGCTTTAGAACAAGGCCTAGTTTTCCCTGCAGGCTCCTTGGGCGGGGGACCCATCTGCAGCCGTATGGCCATTTTTGTGCCTGGCGAGGTGCCAAGTGGGAAAGGGTGGTTTTGAGGCTGAAGGCAGCATGAAAGCCTGCAGCCCCCAGCTCTGTGGGGCTATTCAAGCGGTTCCCAAAGAGCTTCAGAACAAGGCCTAGTTTTCCCTGCTGGCTCCTTGGGTGTGGGACCCATGTCCAGCCATATGGCCATTTTTGTGCCTGGCGCGGCGCCAAGTGGGAAAGGGTGGTGTCAAGGCAGAAGGCAGCAGGAAAGCCTGCAGCCCCCAGGTCTGTGGGGCTACGCAAGCGGTTCCCAAAGAGCTTTAGAACAAGGCATAGTTTTCCCTGCTGGCTCTTTGGGCGTGGGACCCATCTCCAGCCATATGGCCATTTTTGTGCCTGGCACGGCGCCAAGTGGGAAAGGGTGGTTTTGAGGCTGAAGGCAGCAGGGAAGCCTGCAGCCCCCCAGGTCTGTGGGGTTACGCAAGCGGTTCCCAAAGAGGTTTAGAACAAGGCATAGTTTTCCCTGCTGGCTCCTTGGGCGTGGGACCCATGTCCAGCCATATGGCCATTTTTGTGACTGGCGCGGCGCCAAGTGGGAAAGGGTGGTTTTGAGGCTGAAGGCAGCAGGAAAGCCTGCAGCCCCCAGGTCTGTGGGGCTACGCAAGCGGTTCCCAAAGAGCTTTAGAACAAGGCCTAGTTTTCCCTGCTGGCTCCTTGGGCGTGGGACCCATCTCCAGCCATATGGCCATTTTTGTGCCTGGCGCAGCGCCAAGTGGGAAAGGGTGGTTTTGAGGCTGAAGGCAGCAGGAAAGCCTGCAGCCCCCAGGTGTGTGGGGCTACGCAAGCAGTTCCCAAAGAGCTTTAGAACAAGGCATAGTTTTCCCTGCTGGCTCCTTGGGCGTGGGACCCATCTCCAGCCATATGGCCATTTTTGTGCCTGGCGCGGCGCCAAGTGGGAAGGGTGGTTTTGAGGCTGAAGGCAGCGGGAAAGCCCGCAGCCCCCAGGTCTGTGGGGCTACGCAAGCGGTTCCCAAAGAGCTTTAGAACAAGGCCTAGTTTTCCCTGCAGGCTCTTTGGCCGTGGGACCCATGTCCAGCATATGGGCATTTTTGTGCCTGGCACGGCGCCAATTGGGAAAGGGTGGTTTTGAGGGTGAAGGCAGCAGGAAAGCGTCCAGCCCCCAGGTCTGTGGGGCTACGCAAGCGGTTCCCAAAGAGCTTCAGAACAAGGCATAGTTTTCCCTGCTGGCTCTTTGGGCGGGGGACCCATCTCCAGCCATATGGCCATTTTTTTGCCTGCGCGGCGCCAAGTGGGAAAGGGTGGTTTTGAGGCTGAAGGCAGCAGGAAAGCCCGCAGCCCCCAGGTCTGTGGGGCTACGCAAGCGGTTCACAAAGAGCTTTAGAACAAGACATAGTTTTCCCTGCTGGCTCCTTGGGCGTGGGACCCATCTCCAGCCATATGGCCATTTTTGTGCCTGGCGCGGCACCAAGTGGGAAAGGGTGGTTTGAGGCTGAAGGCAGCCGGAAAGCCTGCAGCCCCCAGGTGTGTGGGGCTACGCTAGGGGTTCCCAATGAACTTTAGAACAAGGCCTAGTTTTCCCTGCTGGCTCTTTGGCCGTGGGACCCATGTCCAGACGTATGGCCATTTTTGTGCCTGGCGCGGCGCCAAGTGGGAAAGGGTAGTTTTGAGGCTGAAAGCAGCAGGAAAGCCTGCAGCCCCCAGGTCTGTGGGGCTACGCAAGCAGTTCCCAAAGAGCTTTAGAACAAGGCCTAGTTTTCCCTGCTGGCTCTTTGGCCGTGGGACCCATGTCCAGCATATGGGCATTTTTGTGCCTGGCACGGCGCCAATTGGGAAAGGGTGGTTTTGAGGGTGAAGGCAGCAGGAAAGCGTCCAGCCCCCAGGTCTGTGGGGCTACGCAAGCGGTTCCCAAAGAGCTTTAGAACAAGGCATAGTTTTCCCTGCTGGCTCTTTGGGCGTGGGACCCATCTCCAGCCATATGGCCATTTTTTTGCCTGCGCGGCGCCAAGTGGGAAAGGGTGGTTTTGAGGCTGAAGGCAGCAGGAAAGCCTGCAGCCCCCAGGTGTGTGGGGCTATGCAAGCAGTTCCAAAAGAGCTTTAGAAGAAGGCATAATTTTCCCTTCTGTCTCTTTGGGCGGGGGACCCATTTCCAGCCGTATGGCCATTTTTGTCCCTGGCGCGCCGCCAAGTGGGAAAGGGTGGTTTTGAGGCTGAAGGCAGCGGGAAAGCCTGCAGCCCCCAGGTCTGTGGGGCTACGCAAGCGGTTCCCAAAGAGCTTCAGAACGAGGCATAGTTTTCCCTGCTGGCTCCTTGGGCGTGGGACCCATCTCCAGCCATATGGCCATTTTTGTGCCTGGCGCGGCGCCAAGTGGGAAGGGTGGTGTCGAGGCTGAAGGCAGCGGGAAAGCCTGCAGCCCCCAGGTCTCTGGGGCTACGCAAGCGGTTCCCAAAGAGCTTTAGAACAAGGCATAGTTTTCCCTGCTGGCTCTTTGGGCGTGGGACCCATTTCCAGACGTATGGCCATTTTTGTGCCTGGCGCGGCGCCAAGAGGGAAAGGGTAGTTTTGAGGCTGAAAGCAGCAGGAAAGCCTGCAGCCCCCAGGTCTGTGGGGCTACACAAGCGGTTCCCAAAGAGCTTTAGAACAAGGCATAGTTTTCCCTGCTGGCTCCTTGGGCGTGGGACCCATCTCCAGCCATATGGCCATTTTTGTGCCTGGCGCGGCGCCAAGTGGGAAAGGGTGGTTTTCAGGCTGAAGGCAGCGGGAAAGCGTCCAGCCCCCAGGTCTGTGGGGCTACGCAAGCGGTTCCCAAAGAGCTTTAGAACAAGGCATAGTTTTCCCTGCTGGCTCTTTGGGCGTGGGACCCATCTCCAGCCATATGGCCATTTTTGTGCCTGGCGCGGCGCCAAGTGGGAAAGGGTGGTTTTGAGGCTGAAGGCAGCAGGAAAGCCTGCAGCCCCCGGGTCTGTGGGGCTATGCAAGCACTTCCCAAAGAGCTTTAGAACAAGGCATACTTTTCCCTGCTGGCTCCTTGGGCGTAGGACCCATCTCCAGCCGTATGGCCATTTTTGTGCCTGGCGCGGCGCCAAGTGGGAAAGGGTGGTTTTGAGGCTGAAGGCAGCAGGAAAGCCTGCAGCCCCCAGGTCTGTGGGGCTACGCAAGCAGGTGCAAAAAAGCTTTAGAAGAAGGCATAATTTTGCCTTCTGTCTCTTTGGGCGGGGGACCCATTTCCAGCCGTATGGCCATTTTTGTGCCTGGCGCGCCGCCAAGTGGGAAAGGGTGGTTTTGAGGCTGAAGGCAGCCGGAAAGCCTGCAGCCCCCAGGTGTGTGGGGCTACGCTAGGGGTTCCCAATGAACTTTAGAACAAGGCCTAGTTTTCCCTGCTGGCTCCTTGGCCGTGGGACCCATGTCCAGACGTATGGCCATTTTTGTGCCTGGCGCGGCGCCAAGTGGGAAAGGGTAGTTTTGAGGCTGAAAGCAGCAGGAAAGCCTGCAGCCCCCAGGTCTGTGGGGCTACGCAAGCAGTTCCCAAAGAGCTTTAGAACAAGGCCTAGTTTTCCCTGCTGTCTCTTTGGCCGTGGGACCCATGTCCAGCATATGGGCATTTTTGTGCCTGGCACGGCGCCAATTGGGAAAGGGTGGTTTTGAGGGTGAAGGCAGCAGGAAAGCGTCCAGCCCCCAGGTCTGTGGGGCTACGCAAGCGGTTCCCAAAGAGCTTTAGAACAAGGCATAGTTTTCCCTGCTGGCTCTTTGGGCGTGGGACCCATCTCCAGCCATATGGCCATTTTTTTGCCTGCGCGGCGCCAAGTGGGAAAGGGTGGTTTTGAGGCTGAAGGCAGCAGGAAAGCCTGCAGCCCCCAGGTCTGTGGGGCTACGCAAGCGGTTCCCAAAGAGCTTCAGAACAAGGCCTAGTTTTCCCTGCTGGCTCCTTGGGCGTGGGACCCATGTCCAGCCATATGGCCATTTTTGTGCCTGGCACGGCACCAAGTGGGAAAGGGTTGTGTCAAGGCTGAAGGCAGCGGGAAAGCCTGCAGCCCCCAGGTCTGTGGGGCTACGCAAGCACTTCCCAAAGAGCTTTAGAACAAGGCATAGTTTTCCTTGCTGGCTCCTTGGGCGTGGGACCCATCTCCAGCCATATGGCCATTTTTGTGCCTGGCGCGGCGCCAAGTGGGAAGGGTGGTGTCGAGGCTGAAGGCAGCGGGAAAGCCTGCAGCCCCCAGGTCTGTGGGGCTACGCAAGCGGTTCCCAAAGAGCTTTAGAACAAGGCCTAGTTTTCCCTGCTGGCTCCTTGGGCGTGGGACCCATGTCCAGCATATGGGCATTTTTGTGCCTGGCACGGCGCCAATTGGGAAAGGGTGGTTTTGAGGCTGAAGGCAGCAGGAAAGCCTGCAGCCCCAGCTCTGTGGGGCTACCCAAGCGGTTCCCAAAGAGGTTTAGAACAAGGCATAGTTTTCCCTGCAGGCTCCTTGGGCGGGGGACCCATCTGCAGCCGTATGGCTATTTTTCTGCCTGGCGAGGTGCCAAGTGGGAAAGGGTGGTTTTGAGGCTGAAGGCAGCAGGAAAGCCTGCAGCCCCCGGGTCTGTGGGGCTACGCAAGCGGTTCCCAAAGAGCTTTAGAACAAGGCATAATTTTCCCTGTTTGCTCTTTGGGCGTGGGACCGATCTCCAGCCGTATGGCCATTTTTGTGCCTGGCGAGGCGCCAAGTGGGAAAGGGTGGTGTCAAGGCAGAAGGCAGCAGGAAAGCCCGCAGCCCCCAGCTCTGTGGGGCTACGCAAGCGGTTCCCAAAGAGCTTTAGAACAAGGCCTAGTTTTCCCTGCAGGCTCCTTGGGCGGGGGACCCATCTGCAGCCGTATGGCCATTTTTGTGCCTGGCGAGGTGCCAAGTGGGAAAGGGTGGTTTTGAGGCTGAAGGCAGCATGAAAGCCTGCAGCCCCCAGCTCTGTGGGGCTATTCAAGCGGTTCCCAAAGAGCTTCAGAACAAGGCCTAGTTTTCCCTGCTGGCTCCTTGGGTGTGGGACCCATGTCCAGCCATATGGCCATTTTTGTGCCTGGCGCGGCGCCAAGTGGGAAAGGGTGGTGTCAAGGCAGAAGGCAGCAGGAAAGCCTGCAGCCCCCAGGTCTGTGGGGCTACGCAAGCGGTTCCCAAAGAGCTTTAGAACAAGGCATAGTTTTCCCTGCTGGCTCTTTGGGCGTGGGACCCATCTCCAGCCATATGGCCATTTTTGTGCCTGGCACGGCGCCAAGTGGGAAAGGGTGGTTTTGAGGCTGAAGGCAGCAGGGAAGCCTGCAGCCCCCCAGGTCTGTGGGGCTACGCAAGCAGTTCCCAAAGAGCTTTAGAACAAGGCATAGTTTTCCCTGCTGGCTCCTTGGGCGTGGGACCCATCTCCAGCCATATGGCCATTTTTGTGCCTGGCGCGGCGCCAAGTGGGAAGGGTGGTTTTGAGGCTGAAGGCAGCGGGAAAGCCCGCAGCCCCCAGGTCTGTGGGGCTACGCAAGCGGTTCCCAAAGAGCTTTAGAACAAGGCCTAGTTTTCCCTGCAGGCTCTTTGGCCGTGGGACCCATGTCCAGCATATGGGCATTTTTGTGCCTGGCACGGCGCCAATTGGGAAAGGGTGGTTTTGAGGGTGAAGGCAGCAGGAAAGCGTCCAGCCCCCAGGTCTGTGGGGCTACGCAAGCGGTTCCCAAAGAGCTTCAGAACAAGGCATAGTTTTCCCTGCTGGCTCTTTGGGCGGGGGACTCATCTCCAGCCATATGGCCATTTTTTTGCCTGCGCGGCGCCAAGTGGGAAAGGGTGGTTTTGAGGCTGAAGGCAGCAGGAAAGCCCGCAGCCCCCAGGTCTGTGGGGCTACGCAAGCGGTTCACAAAGAGCTTTAGAACAAGACATAGTTTTCCCTGCTGGCTCTTTGGGCGTGGGACCCATCTCCAGCCATATGGCCATTTTTGTGCCTGGCGCGGCACCAAGTGGGAAAGGGTGGTTTGAGGCTGAAGGCAGCCGGAAAGCCTGCAGCCCCCAGGTGTGTGGGGCTACGCTAGGGGTTCCCAATGAACTTTAGAACAAGGCCTAGTTTTCCCTGCTGGCTCTTTGGCCGTGGGACCCATGTCCAGACGTATGGCCATTTTTGTGCCTGGCGCGGCGCCAAGTGGGAAAGGGTAGTTTTGAGGCTGAAAGCAGCAGGAAAGCCTGCAGCCCCCAGGTCTGTGGGGCTACGCAAGCGGTTCCCAAAGAGCTTTAGAACAAGGCCTAGTTTTCCCTGCTGGCTCTTTGGCCGTGGGACCCATGTCCAGCATATGGGCATTTTTGTGCCTGGCACGGCGCCAATTGGGAAAGGGTGGTTTTGAGGGTGAAGGCAGCAGGAAAGCGTCCAGCCCCCAGGTCTGTGGGGCTACGCAAGCGGTTCCCAAAGAGCTTTAGAACAAGGCATAGTTTTCCCTGCTGGCTCTTTGGGCGTGGGACCCATCTCCAGCCATATGGCCATTTTTTTGCCTGCGCGGCGCCAAGTGGGAAAGGGTGGTTTTGAGGCTGAAGGCAGCAGGAAAGCCTGCAGCCCCCAGGTCTGTGGGGCTATGCAAGCAGTTCCAAAAGAGCTTTAGAAGAAGGCATAATTTTCCCTTCTGTCTCTTTGGGCGGGGGACCCATTTCCAGCCATATGGCCATTTTTGTCCCTGGCGCGCCGCCAAGTGGGAAAGGGTGGTTTTGAGGCTGAAGGCAGCGGGAAAGCCTGCAGCCCCCAGGTCTGTGGGGCTACGCAAGCGGTTCCCAAAGAGCTTCAGAACGAGGCATAGTTTTCCCTGCTGGCTCCTTGGGCGTGGGACCCATCTCCAGCCATATGGCCATTTTTGTGCCTGGCGCGGCGCCAAGTGGGAAGGGTGGTGTCGAGGCTGAAGGCAGCGGGAAAGCCTGCAGCCCCCAGGTCTCTGGGGCTACGCAAGCGGTTCCCAAAGAGCTTTAGAACAAGGCATAGTTTTCCCTGCTGGCTCTTTGGGCGTGGGACCCATTTCCAGACGTATGGCCATTTTTGTGCCTGGCGCGGCGCCAAGAGGGAAAGGGTAGTTTTGAGGCTGAAAGCAGCAGGAAAGCCTGCAGCCCCCAGGTCTGTGGGGCTACACAAGCGGTTCCCAAAGAGCTTTAGAACAAGGCATAGTTTTCCCTGCTGGCTCCTTGGGCGTGGGACCCATCTCCAGCCATATGGCCATTTTTGTGCCTGGCGCGGCGCCAAGTGGGAAAGGGTGGTTTTGAGGCTGAAGGCAGCGGGAAAGCGTCCAGCCCCCAGGTCTGTGGGGCTACGCAAGCGGTTCCCAAAGAGCTTTAGAACAAGGCATAGTTTTCCCTGCTGGCTCTTTGGGCGTGGGACCCATCTCCAGCCATATGGCCATTTTTGTGCCTGGCGCGGCGCCAAGTGGGAAAGGGTGGTTTTGAGGCTGAAGGCAGCAGGAAAGCCTGCAGCCCCCGGGTCTGTGGGGCTATGCAAGCACTTCCCAAAGAGCTTTAGAACAAGGCATACTTTTCCCTGCTGGCTCCTTGGGCGTAGGACCCATCTCCAGCCGTATGGCCATTTTTGTGCCTGGCGCGGCGCCAAGTGGGAAAGGGTGGTTTTGAGGCTGAAGGCAGCAGGAAAGCCTGCAGCCCCCAGGTCTGTGGGGCTACGCAAGCAGGTGCAAAAAAGCTTTAGAAGAAGGCATAATTTTGCCTTCTGTCTCTTTGGGCGGGGGACCCATTTCCAGCCGTATGGCCATTTTTGTGCCTGGCGCGCCGCCAAGTGGGAAAGGGTGGTTTTGAGGCTGAAGGCAGCCGGAAAGCCTGCAGCCCCCAGGTGTGTGGGGCTACGCTAGGGGTTCCCAATGAACTTTAGAACAAGGCCTAGTTTTCCCTGCTGGCTCTTTGGCCGTGGGACCCATGTCCAGACGTATGGCCATTTTTGTGCCTGGCGCGGCGCCAAGTGGGAAAGGGTAGTTTTGAGGCTGAAAGCAGCAGGAAAGCCTGCAGCCCCCAGGTCTGTGGGGCTACGCAAGCAGTTCCCAAAGAGCTTTAGAACAAGGCCTAGTTTTCCCTGCTGGCTCTTTGGCCGTGGGACCCATGTCCAGCATATGGGCATTTTTGTGCCTGGCACGGCGCCAATTGGGAAAGGGTGGTTTTGAGGGTGAAGGCAGCAGGAAAGCGTCCAGCCCCCAGGTCTGTGGGGCTACGCAAGCGGTTCCCAAAGAGCTTTAGAACAAGGCATAGTTTTCCCTGCTGGCTCTTTGGGCGTGGGACCCATCTCCAGCCATATGGCCATTTTTTTGCCTGCGCGGCGCCAAGTGGGAAAGGGTGGTTTTGAGGCTGAAGGCAGCAGGAAAGCCTGCAGCCCCCAGGTCTGTGGGGCTATGCAAGCAGTTGCAAAAGAGCTTTAGAAGAAGGCATAATTTTCCCTTCTGTCTCTTTGGGCGGGGGACCCATTTCCAGCCGTATGGCCATTTTTGTCCCTGGCGCGCCGCCAAGTGGGAAAGGGTGGTTTTGAGGCTGAAGGCAGCGGGAAAGCCTGCAGCCCCCAGGTGTGTGGGGCTACGCAAGCGGTTCCCAAAGAGCTTCAGAACGAGGCATAGTTTTCCCTGCTGGCTCCTTGGGCGTGGGACCCATCTCCAGCCATATGGCCATTTTTGTGCCTGGCGCGGCGCCAAGTGGGAAGGGTGGTTTTGAGGCTGAAGGCAGCGGGAAAGCCTGCAGCCCCCAGGTGTGTGGGGCTACGCAAGCGGTTCCCAAAGAGCTTTAGAACAAGGCCTAGTTTTCCCTGCTGGCTCTTTGGGCGTGGGACCCATTTCCAGACGTATGGCCATTTTTGTGCCTGGCGCGGCGCCAAGAGGGAAAGGGTAGTTTTGAGGCTGAAAGCAGCAGGAAAGCCTGCAGCCCCCAGGTCTGTGGGGCTACACAAGCGGTTCCCAAAGAGCTTTAGAAGAAGGCATAATTTTCCCTGCTGGCTCTTTGGGCGGGGGACCCATTTCCAGCCGTATGGCCATTTTTGTGCCTGGCGAGGTGCCAAGTGGGAAAGTGTGGTTTTGAGGAAGAAGGCATCAGGAAAGCCTGCAGCCCCCAGGTCTGTGGGGCTACGCAAGCGGTTCCCAAAGAGCTTCAGAACAAGGCCTAGTTTTCCCTGCTGGCTCCTTGGGCGTGGGACCCATCTCCAGCCATATGGCCATTTTTGTGCCTGGCGCGGCGCCAAGTGGGAAAGGGTGGTTTTGAGGCTGAAAGCAGCAGGAAAGCCTGCAGCCCCCAGGTCTGTGGGGCTACGCAAGCAGTTCCCAAAGAGCTTTAGAACAAGGCATAGTTTTCCCTGCTAGCTCCTTGGGCGTGAAACCCCTCTCCAGCCATATGGCCATTTTTGTGCCTGGCGCGGCGCCAAGTGGGAAAGGGTGGTTTTGAGGCTGAAGGCAGCAGGAAAGCCTGCAGCCCCCAGGTCTGTGGGGCTACGCAAGCGGTTCCCAAAGAGCTTTAGAACAAGGCATAATTTTCCCTGCTGGCTCTTTGAGCGTGGAAGCCATCTCCAGCCATATGGCCATTTTTGTGCCTGGCACGGCGCCAAGTGGGAAAGGGTGGTTTTGAGGCTGAAGGCAGCAGGAAAGCCTGCAGCCCCCGGGTCTGTGGGGCTACGCAAGCACTTCCCAAAGAGCTTTAGAACAAGGCATAGTTTTCCCTGCTGGCTCCTTGGGCGTGGGACCCATCTCCAGCCATATGGCCTTTTTTGTGCCTGGCGCGGCGCGAAGTGGGAAGGGTGGTGTCGAGGCTGAAGGCAGCGGGAAAGCCTGCAGCCCCCAGGTGTGTGGGGCTACGCAAGCGGTTCCCAAAGAGCTTTAGAACAAGGCATAGTTTTCCCTGCTGGCTCTTTGGGCGTGGGACCCATTTCCAGACGTATGGCTATTTTTGTGCCTGGCGCGGCGCCAAGTGGGAAAGGGTAGTTTTGAGGCTGAAAGCAGCAGGAACGCCCGCAGCCCCCAGGTCTGTGGGGCTACGCAAGCGGTTCCCAAAGAGCTTTAGAACAAGGCCTAGTTTTCCCTGCTGGCTCTTTGGGCGGGGGACCCATCTCCAGCCGTATGGCCATTTTTGTGCCTGGCGCGGCGCCAAGTGGGAAAGGGTGGTGTCAAGGCAGAAGGCAGCAGGAAAGCCTGCAGCCCCCAGGTCTGTGGGGCTACGCAAGCGGTTCCCAAAGAGCTTTAGAACAAGGCCTAGTTTTCCCTGCTGGCTCTTTGGGCGTGGGACCCATCTCCAGCATATGGGCATTTTTGTGCCTGGCGCGGCGCCAATTGGGAAAGGGTGGTTTTGAGGCTGAAGGCAGCAGGAAAGCGTCCAGCCCCCAGGTCTGTGGGGCTACGCAAGCGGTTCCCAAAGAGCTTTAGAACAAGGCCTAGTTTTCCCTGCTGGCTCTTTGGGCGTGGGACCCATCTCCAGCCATATGGCCATTTTTTTGCCTGCGCGGCGCCAAGTGGGAAAGGGTGGTTTTGAGGCTGAAGGCAGCAGGAAAGCCTGCAGCCCCCAGGTCTGTGGGGCTATGCAAGCAGTTCCAAAAGAGCTTTAGAACAAGGCATACTTTTCCCTGCTGTCTCCTTGGGCGTGGGACCCATCTCCAGCCGTATGGCCATTTTTGTGCCTGGCGCGGCGCCAAGTGGGAAAGGGTGGTTTTGAGGCTGAAGGCAGCAGGAAAGCCTGCAGCCCCCAGGTCTGTGGGGCTATGCAAGCAGTTGCAAAAAAGCTTTAGAAGAAGGCATAATTTTCCCTTCTGTCTCTTTGGGCGGGGGACCCATTTCCAGCCGTATGGCCATTTTTGTCCCTGGCGCGCCGCCAAGTGGGAAAGGGTGGTTTTGAGGCTGAAGGCAGCAGGAAAGCCTGCAGCCCCCAGGTGTGTGGGGCTACGCAAGCGGTTCCCAAAGAGCTTCAGAACAAGGCCTAGTTTTCCCTGCTGGCTCCTTGGGCGTGGGACCCATCTCCAGCCATATGGCCATTTTTGTGCCTGGCGCGGCGCCAAGTGGGAAAGGGTGGTTTTGAGGCTGAAAGCAGCAGGAAAGCCTGCAGCCCCCAGGTGTGTGGGGCTACGCAAGCAGTTCCCAAAGAGCTTTAGAACAAGGCATAGTTTTCCCTGCTAGCTCCTTGGGCGTGAAACCCCTCTCCAGCCATATGGCCATTTTTGTGCCTGGCGCGGCGCCAAGTGGGAAAGGGTGGTTTTGAGGCTGAAGGCAGCAGGAAAGCCTGCAGCCCCCAGGTCTGTGGGGCTACGCAAGCGGTTCCCAAAGAGCTTTAGAACAAGGCATAATTTTCCCTGCTGGCTCTTTGAGCGTGGAACCCCTCTCCAGCCATATGGCCATTTTTGTGCCTGGCACGGCGCCAAGTGGGAAAGGGTGGTTTTGAGGCTGAAGGCAGCAGGAAAGCCTGCAGCCCCCGGGTCTGTGGGGCTACGCAAGCACTTCCAAAAGAGCTTTAGAACAAGGCATAATTTTCCCTGCTGGCTCCTTGGGCGTGGGACCCATCTCCAGCCATATGGCCATTTTTGTGCCTGGCGCGGCGCGAAGTGGGAAGGGTGGTGTCGAGGCTGAAGGCAGCGGGAAAGCCTGCAGCCCCCAGGTGTGTGGGGCTACGCAAGCGGTTCCCAAAGAGCTTTAGAACAAGGCATAGTTTTCCCTGCTGGCTCTTTGGGCGTGGGACCCATTTCCAGACGTATGGCCATTTTTGTGCCTGGCGTGGCGCCAAGTGGGAAAGGGTAGTTTTGAGGCTGAAAGCAGCAGGAACGCCCGCAGCCCCCAGGTCTGTGGGGCTACGCAAGCGGTTCCCAAAGAGCTTTAGAACAAGGCCTAGTTTTCCCTGCTGGCTCTTTGGCCGTGGGACCCATGTCCAGCCGTATGGCCATTTTTGTGCCTGGCGCGGCGCCAAGTGGGAAAGGGTGGTGTCAAGGCAGAAGGCAGCAGGAAAGCCTGCAGCCCCCAGGTGTGTGGGGCTACGCAAGCGGTTCCCAAAGAGCTTTAGAACAAGGCATAGTTTTCCCTGCTGGCTCTTTGGCCGTGGGACCCATCTCCAGCATATGGGCATTTTTGTGCCTGGCGCGGCGCCAATTGGGAAAGGGTGGTTTTGAGGCTGAAGGCAGCAGGAAAGCCTGCAGCCCCCAGGTCTGTGGGGCTATGCAAGCAGTTGCAAAAAAGCTTTAGAAGAAGGCATAATTTTCCCTTCTGTCTCTTTGGGCGGGGGACCCATTTCCAGCCGTATGGCCATTTTTGTCCCTGGCGCGACGCCAAGTGGGAAAGGGTGGTTTTGAGGCTGAAGGCAGCAGGAAAGCCTGCAGCCCCCAGGTGTGTGGGGCTACGCAAGCGGTTCCCAAAGAGCTTCAGAACAAGGCCTAGTTTTCCCTGCTGGCTCCTTGGGCGTGGGACCCATCTCCAGCCATATGGCCATTATTGTGCCTGGCGCGGCGCCAAGTGGGAAAGGGTGGTTTTGAGGCTGAAGGCAGCAGGAAAGCCTGCAGCCCCCAGGTCTGTGGGGCTACGCAAGCGGTTCCCAAAGAGCTTTAGAACAAGGCATAATTTTCCCTGCTGGCTCTTTGAGCGTGGAAGCCATCTCCAGCCATATGGCCATTTTTGTGCCTGGCACGGCGCCAAGTGGGAAAGGGTGGTTTTGAGGCTGAAGGCAGCAGGAAAGCCTGCAGCCCCCGGGTCTGTGGGGCTACGCAAGCACTTCCCAAAGAGCTTTAGAACAAGGCATAGTTTTCCCTGCTGGCTCCTTGGGCGTGGGACCCATCTCCAGCCATATGGCCATTTTTGTGCCTGGCGCGGCGCGAAGTGGGAAGGGTGCTGTCGAGGCTGAAGGCAGCGGGAAAGCCTGCAGCCCCCAGGTCTCTGGGGCTACGCAAGCGGTTCCCAAAGAGCTTTAGAACAAGGCATAGTTTTCCCTGCTGGCTCTTTGGGCGTGGGACCCATTTCCAGACGTATGGCTATTTTTGTGCCTGGCGCGGCGCCAAGTGGGAAAGGGTAGTTTTGAGGCTGAAAGCAGCAGGAAAGCCCGCAGCCCCCAGGTCTGTGGGGCTACGCAAGCGGTTCCAAAAGAGCTTTAGAAGAAGGCCTAGTTTTCCCTGCTGGCTCTTTGGCCGTGGGACCCATGTCCATCCGTATGGCCATTTTTGTGCCTGGCGCGGCGCCAAGTGGGAAAGGGTGGTGTCAAGGCAGAAGGCAGCAGGAAAGCCTGCAGCCCCCAGGTGTGTGGGGCTACGCAAGCGGTTCCCAAAGAGTTTTAGAACAAGGCATAGTTTTCCCTGCTGGCTCTTTGGGCGTGGGACCCATGTCCAGCCGTATGGCCATTTTTGTGCCTGGCGCGGCGCCAAGTGGGAAAGGGTGGTTTTGAGGCTGAAGGCAGCGGGAAAGCCCGCAGCCCCGAGGTCTGTGGGGCTACGCAAGCGGTTCCCAAAGAGCTTTAGAACAAGGCCTAGTTTTCCCTGCTGGCTCCTTGGGCGTAGGAGTCATGTCCAGCCATATGGCCATTTTTGTGCCTGGCGCGGCGCCAAGTGGGAAAGGGTGGTTTTGAGGCTGAAGGCAGCAGGAAAGCCTGCAGCCCCCAGGTCTGTGGGGCTACGCAAGCGGTTCCCAAAGAGCTTTAGAACAAGGCATAATTTTCCCTGCTGGCTCTTTGAGCGTGGAACCCCTCTCCAGCCATATGGCCATTTTTGTGCCTGGCACGGCGCCAAGTGGGAAAGGGTGGTTTTGAGGCTGAAGGCAGCAGGAAAGCCCGCAGCCCCCGGGTCTGTGGGGCTACGCAAGCACTTCCCAAAGAGCTTTAGAACAAGGCATAATTTTCCCTGCTGGCTCCTTGGGCGTGGGACCCATCTCCAGCCATATGGCCATTTTTGTGCCTGGCGCGGCGCGAAGTGGGAAAGGGTGGTGTCAAGGCAGAAGGCAGCAGGAAAGCCTGCAGCCCCCAGGTGTGTGGGGCTACGCAAGCGGTTCCCAAAGAGCTTTAGAACAAGGCATAGTTTTCCCTGCTGGCTCTTTGGCCGTGGGACCCATCTCCAGCATATGGGCATTTTTGTGCCTGGCGCGGCGCCAATTGGGAAAGGGTGGTTTTGAGGCTGAAGGCAGCAGGAAAGCGTCCAGCCCCCAGGTCTGTGGGGCTACGCAAGCGGTTCCCAAAGAGCTTTAGAACAAGGCCTAGTTTTCCCTGCTGGCTCTTTGGGCGTGGGACCCATCTCCAGCCATATGGCCATTTTTTTGCCTGCGCGGCGCCAAGTGGGAAAGGGTGGTTTTGAGGCTGAAGGCAGCAGGAAAGCCTGCAGCCCCCAGGTCTGTGGGGCTATGCAAGCAGTTGCAAAAAAGCTTTAGAAGAAGGCATAATTTTCCCTTCTGTCTCTTTGGGCGGGGGACCCATTTCCAGCCGTATGGCCATTTTTGTCCCTGGCGCGACGCCAAGTGGGAAAGGGTGGTTTTGAGGCTGAAGGCAGCAGGAAAGCCTGCAGCCCCCAGGTGTGTGGGGCTACGCAAGCGGTTCCCAAAGAGCTTCAGAACAAGGCCTAGTTTTCCCTGCTGGCTCCTTGGGCGTGGGACCCATCTCCAGCCATATGGCCATTTTTGTGCCTGGCGCGGCGCCAAGTGGGAAAGGGTGGTTTTGAGGCTGAAGGCAGCAGGAAAGCCTGCAGCCCCCAGGTCTGTGGGGCTACGCAAGCGGTTCCCAAAGAGCTTTAGAACAAGGCATAATTTTCCCTTCTGGCTCTTTGAGCGTGGAAGCCATCTCCAGCCATATGGCCATTTTTGTGCCTGGCACGGCGCCAAGTGGGAAAGGGTGGTTTTGAGGCTGAAGGCAGCAGGAAAGCCTGCAGCCCCCGGGTCTGTGGGGCTACGCAAGCACTTCCCAAAGAGCTTTAGAACAAGGCATAGTTTTCCCTGCTGGCTCCTTGGGCGTGGGACCCATCTCCAGCCATATGGCCATTTTTGTGCCTGGCGCGGCGCGAAGTGGGAAGGGTGGTGTCGAGGCTGAAGGCAGCGGGAAAGCCTGCAGCCCCCAGGTCTCTGGGGTTACGCAAGCGGTTCCCAAAGAGCTTTAGAACAAGGCATAGTTTTCCCTGCTGGCTCTTTGGGCGTGGGACCCATTTCCAGACGTATGGCTATTTTTGTGCCTGGCGCGGCGCCAAGTGGGAAAGGGTAGTTTTGAGGCTGAAAGCAGCAGGAAAGCCCGCAGCCCCCAGGTCTGTGGGGCTACGCAAGCGGTTCCAAAAGAGCTTTAGAAGAAGGCCTAGTTTTCCCTGCTGGCTCTTTGGCCGTGGGACCCATGTCCAGCCGTATGGCCATTTTTGTGCCTGGCGCGGCGCCAAGTGGGAAAGGGTGGTGTCAAGGCAGAAGGCAGCAGGAAAGCCTGCAGCCCCCAGGTGTGTGGGGCTACGCAAGCGGTTCCCAAAGAGTTTTAGAACAAGGCATAATTTTCCCTGCTGGCTCTTTGGGCGTGGGACCCATGTCCAGCCGTATGGCCATTTTTGTGCCTGGCGCGGCGCCAAGTGGGAAAGGGTGGTTTTGAGGCTGAAGGCAGCGGGAAAGCCTGCAGCCCCGAGGTCTGTGGGGCTACGCAAGCGGTTCCCAAAGAGCTTCAGAACAAGGCCTAGTTTTCCCTGCTGGCTCCTTGGGCGTAGGACTCATGTCCAGCCATATGGCCATTTTTGTGCCTGGCGCGGCGCCAAGTGGGAAAGGGTGGTTTTGAGGCTGAAGGCAGCATGAAAGCCTGCAGCCCCCAGGTGTGTGGGGCTACGCAAGCGGTTCCCAAAGAGCTTTAGAACAAGGCCTAATTTTCCCTGCTGGCTCTTTGAGCGTGGAAGCCATCTCCAGCCATATGGCCATTTTTGTGCCTGGCACGGCGCCAAGTGGGAAAGGGTGGTTTTGAGGCTGAAGGCAGCAGGAAAGCCTGCAGTCCCCGGGTCTGTGGGGCTACGCAAGCACTTCCCAAAGAGCTTTAGAACAAGGCCTAGTTTTCCCTGCTGGCTCCTTGGGCGTGGGACCCATCTCCAGCCATATGGCCATTTTTGTGCCTGGCGCGGCACCAAGTGGGAAGGGTGGTGTCGAGGCTGAAGGCAGCAGGAAAGCCTGCAGCCCCCAGGTGTGTGGGGCTACACAAGCGGTTCCCAAAGAGCTTCAGAACAAGGCATATTTTTCCCTTCTGGCTCTTTGAGCTTGGAAGCCATCTCCAGCCATATGGCCATTTTTGTGCCTGGCGCGGCGCCAATTGGGAAAGGGTGGTTTTGAGGCTGAAGGCAGCAGGAAAGCCTGCAGCCCCCAGGTCTGTGGGGCTACGCAAGCGGTTCCCAAAGAGCTTTAGAACAAGGCCTAGTTTTCCCTGCAGGCTCTTTGGGCGTGTGACCCATTTCCAGCCATATGGCCATTTTTGTGCCTGGCGTGGCGCCAAGTGGGAAAGGGTGGTTTTGAGGCTGAAAGCAGCAGGAAAGCCTGCAGCCCCCAGGTGTGTGGGGCTACGCAAGCGGTTCCCAAAGAGCTTTAGAACAAGGCCTAGTTTTCCCTGCTTGCTCCTTGGGCGTGGGATCCATCTCCAGCCATATGGCCATTTTTGTGCCTGGCGCGGCGCCAAGTGGGAAAGGGTGGTTTTGAGGGTGAAGGCAGCAGGAAAGCCTGCAGCCCCCGGGTCTGTGGGGCTATGCAAGCACTTCCCAAAGAGCTTTAGAACAAGGCATAGTTTTCCCTGCTGGCTCTTTGGGCGTGTGACCCATTTCCAGCCATAGGGCATATTTGTGCCTGGCGCGGCGCCAAGTGTGAAAGGGTGGTTTTGAGGCTGAAGGCAGCAGGAAAGCCTGCAGCCCCCAGGTCTGTGGGGCTATGCAAGCACTTCCGAAAGAGCTTTAGAACAAGGCATAGTTTTCCCTGCTGGCTCTTTGGGCGTGGGACCCATGTCCAGCCATATGGCCATTTTTGTGCCTGGCGCGGCGCCAAGTGGGAAAGGGTGGTGTCGAGGCTGGAGGCAGCAGGAAAGCCTGCAGCCCCCAGGTCTGTGGGGCTACGCAAGCGGTTCCCAAAGAGCTTTAGAACAAGGCCTAGTTTTCCCTGCTAGCTCCTTGGGCGTGAAACCCCTCTCCAGCCATATGGCCATTTTTGTGCCTGGCGCGGCGCCAAGTGGGAAAGGGTGGTTTTGAGGCTGAAGGCAGCAGGAAAGCCTGCAGCCCCCAGGTGTGTGGGGCTACGCAAGCGGTTCCCAAAGACCTTTAGAACAAGGCATAGTTTTCCCTGCAGGCTCCTTGGGCGTGGGACCCATTTCCAGACGTATGGCCATTTTTGTGCCTGGCGCGGCGCCAATTGGGAAAGGGTGGTGTCAAGGTAGAAGGCAGCAGGAAAGCCCGCAGCCCCAGCTCTGTGGGGCTACCCAAGCGGTTCCCAAAGAGCTTTAGAACAAGGCATAATTTTCCCTGCTTGCTCTTTGGGCGTGGGACCCCTCTCCAGCCGTATGGCCATTTTTGTGCCTGGCGCGGCGCCAAGTGGGAAAGGGTGTTGTCAAGGCAGAAGGCAGCAGGAAAGCCTGCAGCCCCCAGGTCTGTGGGGCTATGCAAGCGCTTCCCAAAGAGCTTTAGAACAAGGCCTAGTTTTCCCTGCTAGCTCCTTGGGCGTGGGACCCCTCTCCAGCCGTATGGCCATTTTTGTGCCTGGCGCGACGCCAAGTGGGAAAGGGTGGTTTTGAGGCTGAAGGCAGCAGGAAAGCCTGCAGCCCCCAGGTCTGTGGGGCTACGCAAGCGGTTCCCAAAGAGCTTTAGAACAAGGCCTAGTTTTCCCTGCAGGCTCCTTGGGTGGGGGACCCATCTCCAGCCATATGGCCATTTTTGTGCCTGGCGCGGCGCCAAGTTGGAAAGGGTGGTTTTGAGGCTGAAGGCAGCAGGAAAGCCTGCAGCCCCCAGGTGTGTGGGGCTACGCAAGCGGTTCCCAAAGAGCTTTAGAACAAGGCATATTTTTCCCTGCTTGCTCTTTGGGCGTGGGACCGATCTCCAGCCGTATGGCCATTTTTGTGCCTGGCGAGGCGCCAAGTGGGAAAGGGTGGTGTCAAGGCAGAAGGCAGCAGGAAAGCCCGCAGCCCCCAGGTGTGTGGGGCTACGCAAGCACTTCCCAAAGAGCTTTAGAACAAGGCCTAGTTTTCCCTGCTGGCTCCTTGGGCGTGGGACCCATCTCCAGCCATATGGCCATTTTTGTGCCTGGCGCGGCACCAAGTGGGAAGGGTGGTGTCAAGGCAGAAGGCAGCAGGAAAGCCCGCAGCCCCCAGGTGTGTGGGGCTACGCAAGCACTTCCCAAAGAGCTTTAGAACAAGGCCTAGTTTTCCCTGCTGGCTCCTTGGGCGTGGGACCCATCTCCAGCCATATGGCCATTTTTGTGCCTGGCGCGGCACCAAGTGGGAAGGGTGGTGTCGAGGCTGAAGGCAGCAGGAAAGCCTGCAGCCCCCAGGTGTGTGGGGCTACGCAAGCGGTTCCCAAAGAGCTTCAGAACAAGGCATATTTTTCCCTTCTGGCTCTTTGAGCTTGGAAGCCATCTCCAGCCATATGGCCATTTTTGTGCCTGGCGCGGCGCCAATTGGGAAAGGGTGGTTTTGAGGCTGAAGGCAGCAGGAAAGCCTGCAGCCCCCAGGTGTGTGGGGCTACGCAAGCGGTTCCCAAAGAGCTTTAGAACAAGGCCTAGTTTTCCCTGCAGGCTCTTTGGGCGTGTGACCCATTTCCAGCCATATGGCCATTTTTGTGCCTGGCGTGGCGCCAAGTGGGAAAGGGTAGTTTTGAGGCTGAAAGCAGCAGGAAAGCCTGCAGCCCCCAGGTGTGTGGGGCTACGCAAGCGGTTCCCAAAGAGCTTTAGAACAAGGCCTAGTTTTCCCTGCTTGCTCCTTGGGCGTGGGATCCATCTCCAGCCATATGGCCATTTTTGTGCCTGGCGCGGCGCCAAGTGGGAAAGGGTGGTTTTGAGGCTGAAGGCAGCAGGAAAGCCTGCAGCCCCCGGGTCTGTGGGGCTATGCAAGCACTTCCCAAAGAGCTTTAGAACAAGGCATAGTTTTCCCTGCTGGCTCTTTGGGCGTGGGACTCATCTCCAGCCATAGGGCATATTTGTGCCTGGCGTGGCGCCAAGTGGGAAAGGGTAGTTTTGAGGCTGAAAGCAGCAGGAAAGCCTGCAGCCCCCAGGTCTGTGGGGCTACGCAAGCGGTTCCCAAAGAGCTTTAGAACAAGGCCTAGTTTTCCCTGCTAGCTCCTTGGGCGTGGGACCCCTCTCCAGCCGTATGGCCATTTTTGTGCCTGGCGCGACGCCAAGTGGGAAAGGGTGGTTTTGAGGCTGAAGGCAGCAGGAAAGCCTGCAGCCCCCAGGTGTGTGGGGCTACGCAAGCGGTTCCCAAAGAGCTTTAGAACAAGGCATAGTTTTCCCTGCAGGCTCCTTGGGTGGGGGACCCATCTCCAGCCATATGGCCATTTTTGTGCCTGGCGCGGCGCCAAGTTGGAAAGGGTGGTTTTGAGGCTGAAGGCAGCAGGAAAGCCTGCAGCCCCCAGGTGTGTGGGGCTACGCAAGCGGTTCCCAAAGAGCTTTAGAACAAGGCATAATTTTCCCTGCTTGCTCTTTGGGCGTGGGACCGATCTCCAGCCGTATGGCCATTTTTGTGCCTGGCGAGGCGCCAAGTGGGAAAGGGTGGTGTCAAGGCAGAAGGCAGCAGGAAAGCCCGCAGCCCCCAGGTGTGTGGGGCTACGCAAGCGGTTCCCAAAGAGCTTTAGAACAAGGCATAGTTTTCCCTGCAGGCTCCTTGGGCGTGGGACCCATCTCCAGCGGTATGGCCATATTTGTGCCTGGCGAGGTGCCAAGTGGGAAAGGGTGGTGTCAAGGCAGAAGGCAGCGGGAAAGCCTGCAGCCCCCAGGTCTGTGGGGCTACGCAAGCGGTTCCCAAAGAGCTTTAGAACAAGGCATAGTTTTCCCTGCTGGCTCTTTGGGCGTGGGACCCCTCTCCAGCCATATGGGCATTTTTGTGCCTGGCGCGGCGCCAAGTGGGAAAGGGTGGTTTTGAGGCTGAAGGCAGCAGGAAAGCCTGCAGCCCCCAGGTCTGTGGGGCTACGCAAGCGGTTCCCAAAGAGCTTCAGAACAAGGCCTAGTTTTCCCTGCTGGCTCCTTGGGCGTGGGACCCATGTCCAGCCATATGGCCATTTTTGTGCCTGGCGCGGTGCCAAGTGGGAAAGGGTGGTTTTGAGGCTGAAGGCAGCAGGAAAGCCTGCAGCCCCCAGGTCTGTGGGGCTACGCAAGCGGTTCCCAAAGAGCTTTAGAACAAGGCATAATTTTCCCTGCTGGCTCTTTGGGCGTGGAAGCCATCTCCAGCCATATGGCCATTTTTGTGCCTGGCGTGGCGCCAAGTGGGAAAGGGTGGTTTTGAGGCTGAAGGCAGCAGGAAAGCCTGCAGCCCCCAGGTCTGTGGGGCTACGCAAGCACTTCCCAAAGAGCTTTAGAACAAGGCCTAGTTTTCCCTGCTAGCTCCTTGGGCGTGGGACACCTCTCCAGCCGTATGGCCATTTTTGTGCCTGGCGCGGCGCCAAGTGGGAAAGGGTGGTGTCGAGGCTGAAGGCAGCGGGAAAGCCTGCAGCCCCCAGGTCTGTGGGGCTATGCAAGCAGTTCCCAAAGAGCTTTAGAACAAGGCATAGTTTTCCCTGCTGGCTCTTTGGGCGTGGGACCCATTTCCAGACGTATGGCTATTTTTGTGCCTAGCGCGGCGCCAAGTGGGAAAGGGTGGTTTTGAGGCTGAAGGCAGCAGGAAAGCCTGCAGCCCCCAGGTGTGTGGGGCTACGCAAGCGGTTCCCAAAGAGCTTTAGAACAAGGCATAGTTTTCCCTGCTGGCTCCTTGGGCGTGTGACCCATCTCCAGCCATATGGCCTTTTTTGTGCCTGGCGCGGCGCCAAGTGGGAAAGGGTGGTTTTGAGGCTGAAGGCAGCAGGAAAGCCTGCAGCCCCCAGGTCTGTGGGGCTACGCAAGCGGTTCCCAAAGAGCTTCAGAACAAGGCCTAGTTTTCCCTGCTGGCTCTTTGGGCGTGGGACCCATCTCCAGCCATATGGCCATTTTTGTGCCTGGCGTGGCGCAAAGTGGGAAAGGGTAGTTTTGAGGCTGAAAGCAGCAGGAAAGCCTGCAGCCCCCAGGTCTGTGGGGCTACGCAAGCGGTTCCCAAAGAGCTTTAGAACAAGGCCTAGTTTTCCCTGCTAGCTCCTTGGGCGTGGGACCCCTCTCCAGCCGTATGGCCATTTTTGTGCCTGGCGCGGCGCCAAGTGGGAAAGGGTGGTTTTGAGGCTGAAGGCAGCAGGAAAGCCTGCAGCCCCCGGGTCTGTGGGGCTACGCAAGCGGTTCCCAAAGAGCTTTAGAACAAGGCATAATTTTTCCTGCTTGCTCTTTGGGCGTGGGACCGATCTCCAGCCGTATGGCCATTTTTGTGCCTGGCGCGGCGCCAAGTGGGAAAGGGTGGTGTCAAGGCAGAAGGCAGCAGGAAAGCCTGCAGCCCCCAGGTCTGTGGGGCTACGCAAGCGGTTCCCAAAGAGCTTTAGAACAAGGCATAGTTTTCCCTGCAGGCTCCTTGGGCGTGGGACCCATCTCCAGCGGTACGGCCATTTTTGTGCCTGGCGAGGTGCCAAGTGGGAAAGGGTGGTGTCAAGGCAGAAGGCAGCGGGAAAGCCTGCAGCCCCCAGGTGTGTGGGGCTACGCAAGCGGTTCCCAAAGAGCTTTAGAACAAGGCATAGTTTTCCCTGCTGGCTCTTTGGGCGTGGGACCCATGTCCAGCCGTATGGCCATTTTTGTGCCTGGCGTGGCGCCAAGTGGGAAAGGGTGGTTTTGAGGCTGAAGGCAGCAGGAAAGCTTGCAGCCCCCAGGTGTATGGGGCTACGCAAGCGTTTCCCAAAGAGCTTTAGAACAAGGCCTAGTTTTCCCTGCTGGCTCCTTGGGCGTGGGACCCATGTCCAGCCATATGGCCATTTTTGTGCCTGGCGCGGCGCCAAGTGGGAAAGGGTGGTTTTGAGGCTGAAGGCAGCAGGAAAGCCTGCAGCCCCCAGGCCTGTGGGGCTACGCAAGCGGTTCCCAAAGAGCTTTAGAACAAGGCATAATTTTCCCTGCTGGCTCTTTGAGCGTGGAAGCCATCTCCAGCCATATGGCCATTTTTGTGCCTGGCGCGGCGCCAAGTGGGAAAGGGTGGTTTTGAGGCTGAAGGCAGCAGGAAAGCCTGCAGCCCCCGGGTCTGTGGGGCTATGCAAGCACTTCCCAAAGAGCTTTAGAACAAGGCATAGTTTTCCCTGCTGGCTCTTTGGCCGTGGGACCCATGTCCAGCCATATGGCCATTTTTGTGCCTGGCACGGCGCCAAGTGGGAAAGGGTGGTGTCGAGGCTGGAGGCAGCAGGAAAGCCCGCAGCCCCAGCTCTGTGGGGCTACCCAAGCGGTTCCCAAAGAGCTTTAGAACAAGGCATAATTTTCCCTGCTTGCTCTTTGGGCGTGGGACCCCTCTCCAGCCGTATGGCCATTTTTGTGCCTGGCGCGGCGCCAAGTGGGAAAGGGTGTTGTCAAGGCAGAAGGCAGCAGGAAAGCCTGCAGCCCCCAGGTGTGTGGGGCTACGCAAGCGGTTCCCAAAGAGCTTTAGAACAAGGCCTAGTTTTCCCTGCTGGCTCTTTGGGCGTGGGACCCATTTCCAGCCATATGGCCATTTTTGTGCCTGGCGCGGCGCCAAGTTGGAAAGGGTGGTTTTGAGGCTGAAGGCAGCAGGAAAGCCTGCAGCCCCCAGGTGTGTGGGGCTACGCAAGCGGTTCCCAAAGAGCTTTAGAACAAGGCATAATTTTCCCTGCTTGCTCTTTGGGCGTGGGACCGATCTCCAGCCGTATGGCCATTTTTGTGCCTGGCGAGGCGCCAAGTGGGAAAGGGTGGTGTCAAGGCAGAAGGCAGCAGGAAAGCCCGCAGCCCCCAGGTGTGTGGGGCTACGCAAGCGGTTCCCAAAGAGCTTTAGAACAAGGCATAGTTTTCCCTGCAGGCTCCTTGGGCGTGGGACCCATCTCCAGCGGTATGGCCATATTTGTGCCTGGCGAGGTGCCAAGTGGGAAAGGGTGGTGTCAAGGCAGAAGGCAGCGGGAAAGCCTGCAGCCCCCAGGTCTGTGGGGCTACGCAAGCGGTTCCCAAAGAGCTTTAGAACAAGGCATAGTTTTCCCTGCTGGCTCTTTGGGCGTGGGACCCCTCTCCAGCCGTATGGCCATTTTTGTGCCTGGCGCGGCGCCAAGTGGGAAAGGGTGGTTTTGAGGCTGAAGGCAGCAGGAAAGCCTGCAGCCCCCAGGTCTGTGGGGCTACGCAAGCGGTTCCCAAAGAGCTTCAGAACAAGGCCTAGTTTTCCCTGCTGGCTCCTTGGGCGTGGGACCCATGTCCAGCCATATGGCCATTTTTGTGCCTGGCGCGGTGCCAAGTGGGAAAGGGTGGTTTTGAGGCTGAAGGCAGCAGGAAAGCCTGCAGCCCCCAGGTCTGTGGGGCTACGCAAGCGGTTCCCAAAGAGCTTTAGAACAAGGCATAATTTTCCCTGCTGGCTCTTTGGGCGTGGAAGCCATCTCCAGCCATATGGCCATTTTTGTGCCTGGCGCGGCGCCAAGTGGGAAAGGGTGGTTTTGAGGCCGAAGGCAGCAGGAAAGCCTGCAGCCCCCAGGTCTGTGGGGCTACGCAAGCACTTCCCAAAGAGCTTTAGAACAAGGCCTAGTTTTCCCTGCTAGCTCCTTGGGCGTGGGACCCCTCTCCAGCCGTATGGCCATTTTTGTGCCTGGCGCGGCGCCAAGTGGGAAAGGGTGGTGTCGAGGCTGAAGGCAGCGGGAAAGCCTGCAGCCCCCAGGTGTGTGGGGCTACGCAAGCAGTTCCCAAAGAGCTTTAGAACAAGGCATAGTTTTCCCTGCTGGCTCTTTGGGCGTGGGACCCATTTCCAGACGTATGGCTATTTTTGTGCCTAGCGCGGCGCCAAGTGGGAAAGGGTGGTTTTGAGGCTGAAGGCAGCAGGAAAGCCTGCAGCCCCCAGGTGTGTGGGGCTACGCAAGCGGTTCCCAAAGAGCTTTAGAACAAGGCATAGTTTTCCCTGCTGGCTCCTTGGGCGTGTGACCCATCTCCAGCCATATGGCCTTTTTTGTGCCTGGCGCGGCGCCAAGTGGGAAAGGGTGGTTTTGAGGCTGAAGGCAGCAGGAAAGCCTGCAGACCCCAGGTCTGTGGGGCTACGCAAGCGGTTCCCAAAGAGCTTCAGAACAAGGCCTAGTTTTCCCTGCTGGCTCTTTGGGCGTGGGACCCATTTCCAGCCATATGGCCATTTTTGTGCCTGGCGTGGCGCCAAGTGGGAAAGGGTAGTTCTGAGGCTGAAAGCAGCAGGAAAGCCTGCAGCCCCCAGGTCTGTGGGGCTACGCAAGCGGTTCCCAAAGAGCTTTAGAACAAGGCATAGTTTTCCCTGCAGGCTCCTTGGGCGTGGGACCCATCTCCAGCGGTACGGCCATTTTTGTCCCTGGCGAGGTGCCAAGTGGGAAAGGGTGGTGTCAAGGCAGAAGGCAGCGGGAAAGCCTGCAGCCCCCAGGTGTGTGGGGCTACGCAAGCGGTTCCCAAAGAGCTTTAGAACAAGGCATAGTTTTCCCTGCTTGCTCTTTGGGCGTGGGACCCATGTCCAGCCGTATGGCCATTTTTGTGCCTGGCGCGGCGCCAAGTGGGAAAGGGTGGTGTCAAGGCAGAAGGCAGCAGGAAAGCCTGCAGCCCCCAGGTCTGTGGGGCTACGCAAGCGGTTCCCAAAGAGCTTTAGAACAAGGCATAGTTTTCCCTGCTTGCTCTTTGGGCGTGGGACCCCTCTCCAGCCGTATGGCCATTTTTGTGCCTGGCGTGGCGCCAAGTGGGAAAGGGTGGTTTTGAGGCTGAAGGCAGCAGGAAAGCCTGCAGCCCCCAGGTGTATGGGGCTACGCAAGCGGTTCCCAAAGAGCTTTAGAACAAGGCCTAGTTTTCCCTGCTGGCTCCTTGGGCGTGGGACCCATGTCCAGCCATATGGCCATTTTTGTGCCTGGTGCGGCGCCAAGTGGGAGAGGGTGGTTTTGAGGCTGAAGGCAGCAGGAAAGCCTGCAGCCCCCAGGCCTGTGGGGCTACGCAAGCGGTTCCCAAAGAGCTTTAGAACAAGGCATAATTTTCCCTGCTGGCTCTTTGAGCGTGGAAGCCATCTCCAGCCATATGGCCATTTTTGTGCCTGGCGCGGCGCCAAGTGGGAAAGGGTGGTTTTGAGGCTGAAGGCAGCAGGAAAGCCTGCAGCCCCCGGGTCTGTGGGGCTATGCAAGCACTTCCCAAAGAGCTTTAGAACAAGGCATAGTTTTCCCTGCTGGCTCTTTGGCCGTGGGACCCATGTCCAGCCATATGGCCATTTTTGTGCCTGGCGCGGCGCCAAGTGGGAAAGGGTGGTGTCGAGGCTGGAGGCAGCAGGAAAGCCCGCAGCCCCAGCTCTGTGGGGCTACCTAAGCGTTTCCCAAAGAGCTTTAGAACAAGGCATAATTTTCCCTGCTTGCTCTTTGGGCGTGGGACCCCTCTCCAGCCGTATGGCCATTTTTGTGCCTGGCGCGGCGCCAAGTGGGAAAGGGTGTTGTCAAGGCAGAAGGCAGCAGGAAAGCCTGCAGCCCCCAGGTGTGTGGGGCTACGCAAGCGGTTCCCAAAGAGCTTTAGAACAAGGCCTAGTTTTCCCTGCTGGCTCTTTGGGCCTGGGACCCATTTCCAGCCATATGGCCATTTTTGTGCCTGGCGTGGCGCCAAGTGGGAAAGGGTAGTTTTGAGGCTGAAAGCAGCAGGAAAGCCTGCAGCCCCCAGGTCTGTGGGGCTACGCAAGCGGTTCCCAAAGAGCTTTAGAACAAGGTGTAGTTTTCCCTGCTAGCTCCTTGGGCGTGGGACCCCTCTCCAGCCGTATGGCCATTTTTGTGCCTGGCGCGACGCCAAGTGGGAAAGGGTGGTTTTGAGGCTGAAGGCAGCAGGAAAGCCTGCAGCCCCCAGGTGTGTGGGGCTACGCAAGCGGTTCCCAAAGAGCTTTAGAACAAGGCATAGTTTTCCCTGCAGGCTCCTTGGGTGGGGGACCCATCTCCAGCCATATGGCCATTTTTGTGCCTGGCGCGGCGCCAAGTGGGAAAGGGTGGTTTTGAGGCTGAAGGCAGCAGGAAAGCCTGCAGCCCCCAGGTGTGTGGGGCTACGCAAGCGGTTCCAAAAGAGCTTTAGAACAAGGCATAATTTTCCCTGCTTGCTCTTTGGGCGTGGGACCGATCTCCAGCCGTATGGCCATTTTTGTGCCTGGCGAGGCGCCAAGTGGGAAAGGGTGGTGTCAAGGCAGAAGGCAGCAGGAAAGCCCGCAGCCCCCAGGTGTGTGGGGCTACGCAAGCGGTTCCCAAAGAGCTTTAGAACAAGGCATAGTTTTCCCTGCAGGCTCCTTGGGCGTGGGACCCATCTCCAGCGGTATGGCCATATTTGTGCCTGGCGAGGTGCCAAGTGGGAAAGGGTGGTGTCAAGGCAGAAGGCAGCGGGAAAGCCTGCAGCCCCCAGGTCTGTGGGGCTACGCAAGCGGTTCCCAAAGAGCTTTAGAACAAGGCATAGTTTTCCCTGCTGGCTCTTTGGGCGGGGGACCCCTCTCCAGCCGTATGGCCATTTTTGTGCCTGGCGCGGCGCCAAGTGGGAAAGGGTGGTTTTGAGGCTGAAGGCAGCAGGAAAGCCTGCAGCCCCCAGGTGTGTGGGGCTACGCAAGCGGTTCCCAAAGAGCTTCAGAACAAGGCCTAGTTTTCCCTGCTGGCTCCTTGGGCGTGGGACCCATCTCCAGCCATATGGCCATTTTTGTGCCTGGCGCGGTGCCAAGTGGGAAAGGGTGGTTTTGAGGCTGAAGGCAGCAGGAAAGCCTGCAGCCCCCAGGTGTGTGGGGCTATGCAAGCGGTTCCCAAAGAGCTTTAGAACAAGGCATAATTTTCCCTGCTGGCTCTTTGGGCGTGGAAGCCATCTCCAGCCATATGGCCATTTTTGTGCCTGGCGCGGCGCCAAGTGGGAAAGGGTGGTTTTGAGGCTGAAGGCAGCAGGAAAGCCTGCAGCCCCCAGGTCTGTGGGGCTACGCAAGCACTTCCCAAAGAGCTTTAGAACAAGGCCTAGTTTTCCCTGCTAGCTCCTTGGGCGTGGGACCCCTCTCCAGCCGTATGGCCATTTTTGTGCCTGGCGAGGCGCCAAGTGGGAAAGGGTGGTGTCGAGGCTGAAGGCAGCGGGAAAGCCTGCAGCCCCCAGGTGTGTGGGGCTACGCAAGCAGTTCCCAAAGAGCTTTAGAACAAGGCCTAGTTTTCCCTGCTGGCTCTTTGGGCGTGGGACCCATTTCCAGACGTATGGCTATTTTTGTGCCTGGCGCGGCGCCAAGTGGGAAAGGGTGGTTTTGAGGCTGAAGGCAGCAGGAAAGCCTGCAGCCGCCAGGTGTGTGGGGCTACGCAAGCGGTTCCCAAAGAGCTTTAGAACAAGGCATAGTTTTCCCTGCTGGCTCCTTGGGCGTGTGACCCATCTCCAGCCATATGGCCTTTTTTGTGCCTGGCGCGGCGCCAAGTGGGAAAGGGTGGTTTTGAGGCTGAAGGCAGCAGGAAAGCCTGCAGCCCCCAGGTCTGTGGGGCTACGCAAGCGGTTCCCAAAGAGCTTCAGAACAAGGCCTAGTTTTCCCTGCTGGCTCTTTGGGCGTGGGACCCATTTCCAGCCATATGGCCATTTTTGTGCCTGGCGTGGCGCCAAGTGGGAAAGGATAGTTCTGAGGCTGAAAGCAGCAGGAAAGCCTGCAGCCCCCAGGTCTGTGGGGCTACGCAAGCGGTTCCCAAAGAGCTTTAGAACAAGGCCTAGTTTTCCCTGCTAGCTCCTTGGGCGTGGGACCCCTCTCCAGCCGTATGGCCATTTTTGTGCCTGGCGCGGCGCCAAGTGGGAAAGGGTGGTTTTGAGGCTGAAGGCAGCAGGAAAGCCTGCAGCCCCCGGGTCTGTGGGGCTACGCAAGCGGTTCCCAAAGAGCTTTAGAACAAGGCATAATTTTTCCTGCTTGCTCTTTGGGCGTGGGACCGATCACCAGCCGTATGGCCATTTTTGTGCCTGGCGCGGCGTCAAGTGGGAAAGGGTGGTGTCAAGGCAGAAGGCAGCAGGAAAGCCCGCAGCCCCCAGGTCTGTGGGGCTACGCAAGCGGTTCCCAAAGAGCTTTAGAACAAGGCATAGTTTTCCCTGCAGCCTCCTTGGGCGTGGGACCCATCTCCAGCGGTACGGCCATTTTTGTGCCTGGCGAGGTGCCAAGTGGGAAAGGGTGGTGTCAAGGCAGAAGGCAGCGGGAAAGCCTGCAGCCCCCAGGTGTGTGGGGCTACGCAAGCGGTTCCCAAAGAGCTTTAGAACAAGGCATAGTTTTCCCTGCTTGCTCTTTGGGCGTGGGACCCATGTCCAGCCGTATGGCCATTTTTGTGCCTGGCGCGGCGCCAAGTGGGAAAGGGTGGTGTCAAGGCAGAAGGCAGCAGGAAAGCCTGCAGCCCCCAGGTCTGTGGGGCTACGCAAGCGGTTCCCAAAGAGCTTTAGAACAAGGCATAGTTTTCCCTGCTTGCTCTTTGGGCGTGGGACCCCTCTCCAGCCGTATGGCCATTTTTGTGCCTGGCGTGGCGCCAAGTGGGAAAGGGTGGTTTTGAGGCTGAAGGCAGCAGGAAAGCCTGCAGCCCCCAGGTGTGTGGGGCTACGCAAGCGGTTCCCAAAGAGCTTTAGAACAAGGCCTAGTTTTCCCTGCTGGCTCCTTGGGCGTGGGACCCATGTCCAGCCATATGGCCATTTTTGTGCCTGGCGCGGCGCCAAGTGGGAAAGGGTGGTTTTGAGGCTGAAGGCAGCAGGAAAGCCTGCAGCCCCCAGGTCTGTGGGGCTACGCAAGCGGTTCCCAAAGAGCTTTAGAACAAGGCATAATTTTCCCTGCTGGCTCTTTGAGCGTGGAAGCCATCTCCAGCCATATGGCCATTTTTGTGCCTGGCGCGGCGCCAAGTGGGAAAGGGTGGTTTTGAGGCTGAAGGCAGCAGGAAAGCCTGCAGCCCCCGGGTCTGTGGGGCTATGCAAGCACTTCCCAAAGAGCTTTAGAACAAGGCATAGTTTTCCCTGCTGGCTCTTTGGCCGTGGGACCCATGTCCAGCCATATGGCCATTTTTGTGCCTGGCGCGGCGCCAAGTGGGAAAGGGTGGTGTCGAGGCTGGAGGCAGCAGGAAAGCCCGCAGCCCCAGCTCTGTGGGGCTACCCAAGCGGTTCCCAAAGAGCTTTAGAACAAGGCATAATTTTCCCTGCTTGCTCTTTGGGCGTGGGACCCCTCTCCAGCCGTATGGCCATTTTTGTGCCTGGCGCGGCGCCAAGTGGGAAAGGGTGTTGTCAAGGCAGAAGGCAGCAGGAAAGCCTGCAGCCCCCAGGTGTGTGGGGCTACGCAAGCGGTTCCCAAAGAGCTTTAGAACAAGGCCTAGTTTTCCCTGCTGGCTCTTTGGGCGTGGGACCCATTTCCAGCCATATGGCCATTTTTGTGCCTGGCGTGGCGCCAAGTGGGAAAGGGTAGTTTTGAGGCTGAAAGCAGCAGGAAAGCCTGCAGCCCCCAGGTCTGTGGGGCTACGCAAGCAGTTCCCAAAGAGCTTTAGAACAAGGCCTAGTTTTTCCTGCTAGCTCCTTGGGCGTGGGACCCCTCTCCAGCCATATGGCCATTTTTGTGCCTGGCGCGACGCCAAGTGGGAAAGGGTGGTTTTGAGGCTGAAGGCAGCAGGAAAGCCTGCAGCCCCCAGGTGTGTGGGGCTACGCAAGCGGTTCCCAAAGAGCTTTAGAACAAGGCATAGTTTTCCCTGCAGGCTCCTTGGGTGGGGGACCCATCTCCAGCCATATGGCCATTTTTGTGCCTGGCGCGGCGCCAAGTGGGAAAGGGTGGTTTTGAGGCTGAAGGCAGCAGGAAAGCCTGCAGCCCCCAGGTGTGTGGGGCTACGCAAGCGGTTCCCAAAGAGCTTCAGAACAAGGCCTAGTTTTCCCTGCTGGCTCCTTGGGCGTGGGACCCATGTCCAGCCATATGGCCATTTTTGTGCCTGGCGCGGTGCCAAGTGGGAAAGGGTGGTTTTGAGGCTGAAGGCAGCAGGAAAGCCTGCAGCCCCCAGGTCTGTGGGGCTACGCAAGCGGTTCCCAAAGAGCTTTAGAACAAGGCATAATTTTCCCTGCTGGCTCTTTGGGCGTGGAAGCCATCTCCAGCCATATGGCCATTTTTGTGCCTGGCGCGGCGCCAAGTGGGAAAGGGTGGTTTTGAGGCTGAAGGCAGCAGGAAAGCCTGCAGCCCCCAGGTGTGTGGGGCTACGCAAGCGGTTCCCAAAGAGCTTTAGAAGAAGGCATAGTTTTCCCTGCAGGCTCCTTTGGCGTGGGACCCATCTGCAGCCATATGGCCATTTTTGTGCCTGGCGCGGCGCCAATTGGGAAAGGGTGGTGTCAAGGCAGAAGGCAGCGGGAAAGCCCGCAGCCCCAGGTTTGTGGGGCTACCCAAGCGGTTCCCAAAGAGCTTTAGAACAAGGCATAATTTTCCCTGCTGGCTCTTTGGGCGTGGGACCCCTCTCCAGCCGTATGGCCATTTTTGTGCCTGGCGCGGCGCCAAGTGGGAAAGGGTGTTGTCAAGGCAGAAGGCAGCAGGAAAGCCTGCAGCCCCCAGGTGTGTGGGGCTACGCAAGCGGTTCCCAAAGAGCTTTAGAACAAGGCCTAGTTTTCCCTGCTAGCTCCTTGGGCGTGGGACCCATCTCCAGCCGTATGGCCATTTTTGTGCCTGGCGCGACGCCAAGTGGGAAAGGGTGGTTTTGAGGCTGAAGGCAGCAGGAAAGCCTGCAGCCCCCAGGTGTGTGGGGCTACGCAAGCGGTTCCCAAAGAGCTTTAGAACAAGGCCTAGTTTTCCCTGCTGGCTCCTTGGGCGTGGGACCCATCTCCAGCCATATGGCCATTTTTGTGCCTGGCGCGGCGCCAAGTGGGAAAGGGTGGTTTTGAGGCTGAAGGCAGCAGGAAAGCCTGCAGCCCCCGGGTCTGTGGGGCTACGCAAGCGGTTCCCAAAGAGCTTTAGAACAAGGCATAATTTTCCCTGCTGGCTCTTTGAGCGTGGAAGCCATCTCCAGCCATATGGCCATTTTTGTGCCTGGCGCGGCGCCAAGTGGGAAAGGGTGGTTTTGAGGCTGAAGGCAGCAGGAAAGCCTGCAGCCCCCGGGTCTGTGGGGCTATGCAAGCACTTCCCAAAGAGCTTTAGAACAAGGCATAGTTTTCCCTGCTGGCTCTTTGGCCGTGGGACTCATGTCCAGCCATATGGCCATTTTTGTGCCTGGCGCGGCGCCAAGTGGGAAAGGGTGGTGTCGAGGCTGGAGGCAGCAGGAAAGCCTGCAGCCCCCAGGTCTGTGGTGCTACGCAAGCGGTTCCCAAAGAGCTTTAGAACAAGGCCTAGTTTTCCCTGCTAGCTCCTTGGGCGTGAAACCCCTCTCCAGCCATATGGCCATTTTTGTGCCTGGCGCGGCGCCAAGTGGGAAAGGGTGGTTTTGAGGCTGAAGGCAGCAGGAAAGCCTGCAGCCCCCAGGTGTGTGGGGCTACGCAAGCGGTTCCCAAAGAGCTTTAGAAGAAGGCATAGTTTTCCCTGCAGGCTCCTTGGGCGTGGGACCCATCTCCAGCGGTATGGCCATTTTTGTGCCTGGCGAGGTGCCAAGTGGGAAAGGGTGGTGTCAAGGCAGAAGGTAGCGGGAAAGCCTGCAGCCCCCAGGTGTGTGGGGCTACGCAAGCGGTTCCCAAAGAGCTTTAGAAGAAGGCATAATTTTCCCTGCTGGCTCTTTGGGCGGGGGACCCATTTCCAGCCGTATGGCCATTTTTGTGCCTGGCGAGGTGCCAAGTGGGAAAGTGTGGTTTTGAGGAAGAAGGCATCAGGAAAGCCTGCAGCCCCCAGCTCTGTGGGGCTACCCAAGCGGTTCCCAAAGAGCTTTAGAAGAAGGCATAATTTTCCCTGCTGGCTCTTTGGGCGGGGGACCCGTCTCCACCCGTATGGCCATTTTTGTGCCTGGCGCGGCGCCAAGTGGGAAAGGGTGGTTTTGAGGCTGAAGGCAGCAGGAAAGCCTGCAGCCCCCAGGTGTGTGGGGCTACGCAAGCGGTTCCCAAAGAGCTTTAGAACAAGGCCTAGTTTTCCCTGCTGGCTCTTTGGCCGTGGGACCCATTTCCAGCCATATGGCCATTTTTGTGCCTGGCGTGGCGCCAAGTGGGAAAGGGTATTTCTGAGGCTGAAAGCAGCAGGAAAGCCTGCAGCCCCCAGGTCTGTGGGGCTACGCAAGCGGTTCCCAAAGAGCTTTAGAACAAGGCCTAGTTTTCCCTGCTAGCTCCTTGGGCGTGGGACCCCTCTCCAGCCGTATGGCCATTTTTGTGCCTGGCGCGGCGCCAAGTGGGAAAGGGTGGTTTTGAGGCTGAAGGCAGCAGGAAAGCCTGCAGCCCCCAGGTCTGTGGGGCTACGCAAGCGGTTCCCAAAGAGCTTTAGAACAAGGCATAATTTTTCCTGCTTGCTCTTTGGGCGTGGGACCGATCTCCAGCCGTATGGCCATATTTGTGCCTGGCGCGGCGCCAAGTGGGAAAGGGTGGTGTCAAGGCAGAAGGCAGCAGGAAAGCCCGCAGCCCCCAGGTCTGTGGGGCTACGCAAGCGGTTCCCAAAGAGCTTTAGAACAAGGCATAGTTTTCCCTGCAGGCTCCTTGGGCGTGGGACCCATCTCCAGCGGTACGGCCATTTTTGTGCCTGGCGAGGTGTCAAGTGGGAAAGGGTGGTGTCAAGGCAGAAGGCAGCGGGAAAGCCTGCAGCCCCCAGGTGTGTGGGGCTACGCAAGCGGTTCCCAAAGAGCTTTAGAACAAGGCATAGTTTTCCCTGCTTGCTCTTTGGGCGTGGGACCCATGTCCAGCCGTATGGCCATTTTTGTGCCTGGCGCGGCGCCAAGTGGGAAAGGGTGGTGTCAAGGCAGAAGGCAGCAGGAAAGCCTGCAGCCCCCAGGTCTGTGGGGCTACGCAAGCGGTTCCCAAAGAGCTTTAGAACAAGGCATAGTTTTCCCTGCTTGCTCTTTGGGCGTGGGACCCCTCTCCAGCCGTATGGCCATTTTTGTGCCTGGCGTGGCGCCAAGTGGGAAAGGGTGGTTTTGAGGCTGAAGGCAGCAGGAAAGCCTGCAGCCCCCAGGTGTGTGGTGCTACGCAAGCGGTTCCCAAAGAGCTTTAGAACAAGGCCTAGTTTTCCCTGCTAGCTCCTTGGGCGTGGGACCCCTCTCCAGCCGTATGGCCATTTTTGTGCCTGGCGCGGCGCCAAGTGGGAAAGGGTGGTTTTGAGGCTGAAGGCAGCAGGAAAGCCTGCAGCCCCCAGGTCTGTGGGGCTACGCAAGCGGTTCCCAAAGAGCTTTAGAACAAGGCATAATTTTTCCTGCTTGCTCTTTGGGCGTGGGACCGATCTCCAGCCGTATGGCCATATTTGTGCCTGGCGCGGCGCCAAGTGGGAAAGGGTGGTGTCAAGGCAGAAGGCAGCAGGAAAGCCCGCAGCCCCCAGGTCTGTGGGGCTACGCAAGCGGTTCCCAAAGAGCTTTAGAACAAGGCATAGTTTTCCCTGCAGGCTCCTTGGGCGTGGGACCCATCTCCAGCGGTACGGCCATTTTTGTGCCTGGCGAGGTGTCAAGTGGGAAAGGGTGGTGTCAAGGCAGAAGGCAGCGGGAAAGCCTGCAGCCCCCAGGTGTGTGGGGCTACGCAAGCGGTTCCCAAAGAGCTTTAGAACAAGGCATAGTTTTCCCTGCTTGCTCTTTGGGCGTGGGACCCATGTCCAGCCGTATGGCCATTTTTGTGCCTGGCGCGGCGCCAAGTGGGAAAGGGTGGTGTCAAGGCAGAAGGCAGCAGGAAAGCCTGCAGCCCCCAGGTCTGTGGGGCTACGCAAGCGGTTCCCAAAGAGCTTTAGAACAAGGCATAGTTTTCCCTGCTTGCTCTTTGGGCGTGGGACCCCTCTCCAGCCGTATGGCCATTTTTGTGCCTGGCGTGGCGCCAAGTGGGAAAGGGTGGTTTTGAGGCTGAAGGCAGCAGGAAAGCCTGCAGCCCCCAGGTGTGTGGTGCTACGCAAGCGGTTCCCAAAGAGCTTTAGAACAAGGCCTAGTTTTCCCTGCTGGCTCTTTGGCCGTGGGACCCATGTCCAGCCATATGGCCATTTTTGTGCCTGGCGCGGCGCCAAGTGGGAAAGGGTGGTGTCGAGGCTGGAGGCAGCAGGAAAGCCTGCAGCCCCCAGGTCTGTGGGGCTACGCAAGCGGTTCCCAAAGAGCTTTAGAACAAGGCCTAGTTTTCCCTGCTTGCTCCTTGGGCGTGAAACCCCTCTCCAGCCATATGGCCATTTTTGTGCCTGGCGCGGCGCCAAGTGGGAAAGGGTGGTTTTGAGGCTGAAGGCAGCAGGAAAGCCTGCAGCCCCCAGGTGTGTGGGGCTACGCAAGCGGTTCCCAAAGAGCTTTAGAAGAAGGCATAGTTTTCCCTGCAGGCTCCTTGGGCGTGGGACCCATCTGCAGCCATATGGCCATTTTTGTGCCTGGCGCGGCGCCAATTGGGAAAGGGTGGTGTCAAGGCAGAAGGCAGCAGGAAAGCCCGCAGCCCCAGGTCTGTGGGGCTACCCAAGCGGTTCCCAAAGAGCTTTAGAACAAGGCATAATTTTCCCTGCTGGCTCTTTGGGCGTGGGACCCCTCTCCAGCCGTATGGCCATTTTTGTGCCTGGCGCGGCGCCAAGTGGGAAAGGGTGTTGTCAAGGCAGAAGGCAGCAGGAAAGCCTGCAGCCCCCAGGTGTGTGGGGCTACGCAAGCGGTTCCCAAAGAGCTTTAGAACAAGGCCTAGTTTTCCCTGCTGGCTCTTTGGGCGTGGGACCCATTTCCAGCCATATGGCCATTTTTGTGCCTGGCGTGGCGCCAAGTGGGAAAGGGTAGTTTTGAGGCTGAAAGCAGCAGGAAAGCCTGCAGCCCCCAGGTGTGTGGGGCTACGCAAGCGGTTCCCAAAGAGCTTTAGAAGAAGGCATAGTTTTCCCTGCAGGCTCCTTGGGCGTGGGACCCATCTCCAGCCATATGGCCATTTTTGTGCCTGGCGCGGCGCCAAGTGGGAAAGGGTGGTGTCAAGGCAGAAGGCAGCAGGAAAGCCCGCAGCCCCAGGTCTGTGGGGCTACCCAAGCGGTTCCCAAAGAGCTTTAGAACAAGGCATAATTTTCCCTGCTGGCTCTTTGGGCGTGGGACCCCTCTCCAGCCGTATGGCCATTTTTGTGCCTGGCGCGGCGCCAAGTGGGAAAGGGTGTTGTCAAGGCAGAAGGCAGCAGGAAAGCCTGCAGCCCCCAGGTGTGTGGGGCTACGCAAGCGGTTCCCAAAGAGCTTTAGAACAAGGCCTAGTTTTCCCTGCTGGCTCTTTGGGCGTGGGACCCATTTCCAGCCATATGGCCATTTTTGTGCCTGGCGTGGCGCCAAGTGGGAAAGGGTAGTTTTGAGGCTGAAAGCAGCAGGAAAGCCTGCAGCCCCCGGGTCTGTGGGGCTACGCAAGCGGTTCCCAAAGAGCTTTAGAACAAGGCATAGTTTTCCCTGCTTGCTCTTTGGGCGTGGGACCCATGTCCAGCCGTATGGCCATTTTTGTCCCTGGCGCGGCGCCAAGTGGGAAAGGGTGGTGTCAAGGCAGAAGGCAGCAGGAAAGCCTGCAGCCCCCAGGTGTGTGGGGCTACGCAAGCGGTTCCCAAAGAGCTTTAGAACAAGGCATAGTTTTCCCTGCTTGCTCTTTGGGCGTGGGACCCCTCTCCAGCCGTATGGCCATTTTTGTGCCTGGCGTGGCGCCAAGTGGGAAAGGGTGGTTTTGAGCCTGAAGGCAGCAGGAAAGCCCGCAGCCCCCAGGTCTGTGGGGCTACGCAAGCGGTTCCCAAAGAGCTTCAGAACAAGGCCTAGTTTTCCCTGCTGGCTCCTTGGGCGTGGGACCCATCTCCAGCCATATGGCCATTTTTGTGCCTGGCGCGGCGCCAAGTGGGAAAGGGTGGTTTTGAGGCTGAAGGCAGCAGGAAAGCCTGCAGCCCCCAGGTCTGTGGGGCTACGCAAGCGGTTCCCAAAGAGCTTTAGAACAAGGCATAATTTTCCCTGCTGGCTCTTTGAGCGTGGAAGCCATCTCCAGCCATATGGCCATTTTTGTGCCTGGCGCTGCGCCAAGTGGGAAAGGGTGGTTTTGAGGCTGAAGGCAGCAGGAAAGCCTGCAGCCCCCAGGTCTGTTGGGCTACGCAAGCACTTCCCAAAGAGCTTTAGAACAAGGCCTAGTTTTCCCTGCTGGCTCCTTGGGCGTGGGACCCATGTCCAGCCATATGGCCATTTTTGTGCCTGGCGCGGCGCCAAGTGGGAAAGGGTGGTGTCGAGGCTGAAGGCAGCGGGAAAGCCTGCAGCCCCCAGGTGTGTGGGGCTACGCAAGCGGTTCCCAAAGAGCTTTAGAACAAGGCATAGTTTTCCCTGCTGGCTCTTTGGGCGTGGGACCCATTTCCAGACGTATGGCTATTTTTGTGCCTGGCGCGGCGCCAAGTGGGAAAGGGTGGTTTTGAGGCTGAAGGCAGCAGGAAAGCCTGCAGCCCCCAGGTCTGTGGGGCTATGCAAGCAGTTCCAAAAGAGCTTTAGAAGAAGGCATAATTTTCCCTGCTGGCTCTTTGGGCGGGGGACCCATTTCCAGCCGTATGGCCATTTTTGTGCCTGGCGAGGTGCCAAGTGGGAAAGTGTGGTTTTGAGGAAGAAGGCATCAGGAAAGCCTGCAGCCCCCAGGTCTGTGGGGCTACGCAAGATGTTTCCAAAAAGCTTCAGAACAAGGCATATTTTTCCCTGCTGGCTCTTTGAGCTTGGAAGCCATCTCCAGCCATATGGCCATTTTTGTGCCTGGCGCGGCGCCAAGTGGGAAAGGGTGGTTTTGAGGCTGAAGGCAGCAGGAAAGCCTGCAGCCCCCAGGTCTGTGGGGCTACCCAAGCGGTTCCCAAAGAGCTTTAGAACAAGGCATAGTTTTCCCTGCTGGCTCCTTGGGCGTGGGACCCATCTCCAGCCATATGGCCTTTTTTGTGCCTGGAGCGTCGCCAAGTGGGAAAGGGTGGTTTTGAGGCTGAAGGCAGCAGGAAAGCCTGCAGCCCCCGGGTCTGTGGGGCTACGCAAGCGGTTCCCAAAGAGCTTTAGAACAAGGCATAGTTTTCCCTGCTGGCTCTTTGGGCGTGGGACCCATTTCCAGCCATATGGCCATTTTTGTGCCTGGCGTGGCGCCAAGTGGGAAAGGGTAGTTTTGAGGCTGAAAGCAGCAGGAAAGCCTGCAGCCCCCAGGTCTGTGGGGCTACGCAAGCGGTTCCCAAAGAGCTTTAGAACAAGGCCTAGTTTTCCCTGCTAGCTCCTTGGGCGTGGGACCCCTCTCCAGCCGTATGGCCATTTTTGTGACTGGCGCGGCGCCAAGTGGGAAAGGGTGGTTTTGAGGCTGAAGGCAGCAGGAAAGCCTGCAGCCCCCAGGTCTGTGGGGCTACGCAAGCGGTTCCCAAAGAGCTTTAGAACAAGGCATAATTTTTCCTGCTTGCTCTTTGGGCGTGGGACCGATCTCCAGCCGTATGGCCATTTTTTGTGCCTGGCGCGGCGCCAAGTGGGAAAGGGTGGTGTCAAGGCAGAAGGCAGCAGGAAAGCCCGCAGCCCCCAGGTCTGTGGGGCTACGCAAGCGGTTCCCAAAGAGCTTTAGAACAAGGCATAGTTTTCCCTGCAGGCTCCTTGGGCGTGGGACCCATCTCCAGCGGTACGGCCATTTTTGTGCCTGGCGAGGTGCCAAGTGGGAAAGGGTGGTGTCAAGGCAGAAGGCAGCGGGAAAGCCTGCAGCCCCCAGGTGTGTGGGGCTACGCAAGCGGTTCCCAAAGAGCCTTAGAACAAGGCATAGTTTTCCCTGCTTGCTCTTTGGGCGTGGGACCCATGTCCAGCCGTATGGCCATTTTTGTGCCTGGCGCGGCGCCAAGTGGGAAAGGGTGGTGTCAAGGCAGAAGGCAGCAGGAAAGCCTGCAGCCCCCAGGTCTGTGGGGCTACGCAAGCGGTTCCCAAAGAGCTTTAGAACAAGGCATAGTTTTCCCTGCTTGCTCTTTGGGCGTGGGACCCCTCTCCAGCCGTATGGCCATTTTTGTGCCTGGCGTGGCGCCAAGTGGGAAAGGGTGGTTTTGAGGCTGAAGGCAGCAGGAAAGCCCGCAGCCCCCAGGTCTGTGGGGCTACGCAAGCGGTTCCCAAAGAGCTTCAGAACAAGGCCTAGTTTTCCCTGCTGGCTCCTTGGGCGTGGGACCCATGTCCAGCCATATGGCCATTTTTGTGCCTGGCGCAGCGCCAAGTGGGAAAGGGTGGTTTTGAGGCTGAAGGCAGCAGGAAAGCCTGCAGCCCCCAGGTGTGTGGGGCTACGCAAGCGGTTCCCAAAGAGCTTTAGAACAAGGCATAATTTTCCCTGCTGGCTCTTTGAGCGTGGAAGCCATCTCCAGCCATATGGCCATTTTTGTGCCTGGCGCTGCGCCAAGTGGGAAAGGGTGGTTTTGAGGCTGAAGGCAGCAGGAAAGCCTGCAGCCCCCGGGTCTGTGGGGCTACGCAAGCACTTCCCAAAGAGCTTTAGAACAAGGCCTAGTTTTCCCTGCTGGCTCCTTGGGCGTGGGACCCATCTCCAGCCATATGGCCATTTTTGTGCCTGGCGTGGCGCCAAGTGGGAAGGGTGGTGTCGAGGCTGAAGGCAGCGGGAAAGCCCGCAGCCCCCAGGTGTGTGGGGCTACGCAAGCGGTTCCCAAAGAGCTTTAGAACAAGGCATAGTTTTCCCTGCTGGCTCTTTGGGCGTGGGACCCCTCTCCAGCCGTATGGCCATTTTTGTGCCTGGCGCGGCGCCAAGTGGGAAAGGGTGGTTTTGAGGCTGAAGGCAGCAGGAAAGCCTGCAGCCCCCAGGTGTGTGGGGCTACGCAAGCGGTTCCCAAAGAGCTTCAGAACAAGGCCTAGTTTTCCCTGCTGGCTCCTTGGGCGTGGGACCCATCTCCAGACGTATGGCTATTTTTGTGCCTGGCGCGGCGCCAAGTGGGAAAGGGTGGTTTTGAGGCTGAAGGCAGCAGGAAAGCCTGCAGCCCCCAGGTCTGTGGGGCTATGCAAGCAGTTCCAAAAGAGCTTTAGAAGAAGGCATAATTTTCCCTGCTGGCTCTTTGGGCGGGGGACCCATTTCCAGCCGTATGGCCATTTTTGTGCCTGGCGAGGTGCCAAGTGGGAAAGTGTGGTTTTGAGGAAGAAGGCATCAGGAAAGCCTGCAGCCCCCAGGTCTGTGGGGCTACGCAAGCGGTTCCCAAAGAGCTTCAGAACAAGGCATATTTTTCCCTTCTGGCTCTTTGAGCTTGGAAGCCATCTCCAGCCATATGGCCATTTTTGTGCCTGGTGCGGCGCCAAGTGGGAAAGGGTGGTTTTGAGGCTGAAGGCAGCAGGAAAGCCTGCAGCCCCCGGGTCTGTGGGGCTATGCAAGCACTTCCCAAAGAGCTTTAGAACAAGGCATAGTTTTCCCTGCTGGCTCCTTGGGCGTGGGACCCATCTCCAGCCATATGGCCTTTTTTGTGCCTGGAGCGTCGCCAAGTGGGAAAGGGTGGTTTTGAGGCTGAAGGCAGCAGGAAAGCCTGCAGCCCCCAGGTGTGTGGGGCTGCGCAAGCGGTTCCCAAAGAGCTTTAGAACAAGGCATAGTTTTCCCTGCAGGCACTTTGGGCGTGTGACCCTTTTCCAGACGTATGGCCATTTTTGTGCCTGGCGTGGCGCCAAGTGGGAAAGGGTAGTTTTGAGGCTGAAAGCAGCAGGAAAGCCTGCAGCCCCCAGGTGTGTGGGGCTACGCAAGCGGTTCCCAAAGAGCTTTAGAACAAGGCCTAGTTTTCCCTGCTGGCTCCTTGGGCGTGGGATCCATCTCCAGCCATATGGCCATTTTTGTGCCTGGCGCGGCGCCAAGTGGGAAAGGGTGGTTTTGAGGCTGAAGGCAGCAGGAAAGCCTGCAGCCCCCGGGTCTGTGGGGCTATGCAAGCACTTCCCAAAGAGCTTTAGAACAAGGCATAGTTTTCCCTGCTGGCTCTTTGGGCGTGGGACTCATCTCCAGCCATAGGGCATATTTGTGCCTGGCGCGGCGCCAAGTGGGAAAGGGTGGTTTTGAGGCTGAAGGCAGCAGGAACGCCTGCAGCCCCCGGGTCTGTGGGGCTATGCAAGCACTTCCCAAAGAGCTTTAGAACAAGGCATAGTTTTCCCTGCTGGCTCTTTGGCCGTGGGACCCATGTCCAGCCATATGGCCATTTTTGTGCCTGGCGCGGCGCCAAGTGGGAAAGGGTGGTGTCGAGGCTGGAGGCAGCAGGAAAGCCTGCAGCCCCCAGGTCTGTGGGGCTACGCAAGCGGTTCCCAAAGAGCTTTAGAACAAGGCCTAGTTTTCCCTGCTAGCTCCTTGGGCGTGAAACCCCTCTCCAGCCATATGGCCATTTTTGTGCCTGGCGCGGCGCCAAGTGGGAAAGGGTGGTTTTGAGGCTGAAGGCAGCAGGAAAGCCTGCAGCCCCCAGGTGTGTGGGGCTACGCAAGCGGTTCCCAAAGAGCTTTAGAACAAGGCATAGTTTTCCCTGCAGGCTCCTTGGGCGGGGGACCCATCTGCAGCCATATGGCCATTTTTGTGCCTGGCGCGGCGCCAATTGGGAAAGGGTGGTGTCAAGGCAGAAGGCAGCAGGAAAGCCCGCAGCCCCAGGTCCGTGGGGCTACGCAAGCGGTTCCCAAAGAGCTTTAGAACAAGGCATAATTTTCCCTGCTTGCTCTTTGGGCGGGGGACCCGTCTCCACCCGTATGGCCATTTTTGTGCCTGGCGCGGCGCCAAGTGGGAAAGGGTGGTTTTGAGGCTGAAGGCAGCAGGAAAGCCTGCAGCCCCCAGGTGTGTGGGGCTACGCAAGCGGTTCCAAAAGAGCTTTAGAACAAGGCATAATTTTCCCTGCTTGCTCTTTGGGCGTGGGACCGATCTCCAGCCGTATGGCCATTTTTGTGCCTGGCGAGGTGCCAAGTGGGAAAGGGTGGTGTCAAGGCAGAAGGCAGCGGGAAAGCCTGCAGCCCCCAGGTCTCTGGGGCTACGCAAGCGGTTCCCAAAGAGCTTTAGAACAAGGCATAGTTTTCCCTGCTTGCTCTTTGGGCGTGGGACCCATGTCCAGCCGTATGGCCATTTTTGTGCCTGGCGCGGTGCCAATTGGGAAAGGGTGGTGTCAAGTCAGAAGGCAGCAGGAAAGCCTGCAGCCCCCAGGTCTGTGGGGCTACGCAAGCGGTTCCCAAAGAGCTTTAGAACAAGGCATAGTTTTCCCTGCTGGCTCTTTGAGCTTGGAAGCCATCCCCAGCCATATGGCCATTTTTGTGCCTGGCGCGGCGCCAAGTGGGAAAGGGTGGTTTTGAGGCTGAAGGCAGCAGGAAAGCCTGCAGCCCCCAGGTGTGTGGGGCTACGCAAGCGGTTCCCAAAGAGCTTCAGAACAAGGCCTAGTTTTCCCTGCTGGCTCCTTGGGCGTGGGACCCATGTCCAGCCATATGGCCATTTTTGTGCCTGGCGCGGCGCCAAGTGGGAAAGGGTGGTTTTGAGGCTGAAGGCAGCAGGAAAGCCTGCAGCCCCCAGGTGTGTGGGGCTACGCAAGCGGTTCCCAAAGAGCTTTAGAACAAGGCATAATTTTCCCTGCTGGCTCTTTGAGCGTGGAAGCCATCTCCAGCCATATGGCCATTTTTGTGCCTGGCGCTGCGCCAAGTGGGAAAGGGTGGTTTTGAGGCTGAAGGCAGCAGGAAAGCCTGCAGCCCCCAGGTCTGTGGGGCTATGCAAGCAGTTCCAAAAGAGCTTTAGAAGAAGGCATAATTTTCCCTGCTGGCTCTTTGGGCGGGGGACCCATTTCCAGCCGTATGGCCATTTTTGTGCCTGGCGAGGTGCCAAGTGGGAAAGTGTGGTTTTGAGGAAGAAGGCATCAGGAAAGCCAGCAGCCCCCAGGTCTGTGGGGCTACGCAAGCGGTTCCCAAAGAGCTTTAGAACAAGGCATAGTTTTCCCTGCTGGCTCTTTGGCCGTGGGACCCATTTCCAGCCATATGGCCATTTTTGTGCCTGGCGCGGCGCCAAGTGGGAAAGGGTGGTTTTGAGGCTGAAGGAATCAGGAAAGCCTGCAGCCCCCAGGTGTGTGGGGCTACGCAAGCGGTTCCCAAAGAGCTTCAGAACAAGGCCTAGTTTTCCCTGCTGGCTCCTTGGGCGTGGGACCGATCTGCAGCCATATGGCCATTTTTGTGCCTGGCGCGGCGCCAAGTGGGAAAAGATGGTTTTGAGTGTGAAGGCAGCAGGAAAGCCTGCAGCCCCCAGGTGTGTGGGGCTACGCAAGCGGTTCCCAAAGAGCTTTAGAACAAGGCATAATTTTCCCTGCTGGCTCTTTGAGCGTGGAAGCCATCTCCAGCCATATGGCCATTTTTGTGCCTGGCGCTGCGCTAAGTGGGAAAGGGTGGTTTTGAGGCTGAAGGCAGCAGGAAAGCCTGCAGCCCCCAGGTCTGTGGGGCTATGCAAGCAGTTCCAAAAGAGCTTTAGAAGAAGGCATAATTTTCCCTGCTGGCTCTTTGGGCGGGGGACCCATTTCCAGCCGTATGGCCATTTTTGTGCCTGGCGAGGTGCCAAGTGGGAAAGTGTGGTTTTGAGGAAGAAGGCATCAGGAAAGCCTGCAGCCCCCAGGTCTGTGGGGCTACGCAAGCGATTTCCAAAAAGCTTCAGAACAAGGCATATTTTTCCCTTCTGGCTCTTTGAGCTTGGAAGCCATCTCCAGCCATATGGCCATTTTTGTGCCTGGCGCGGCGCCAAGTGGGAAAGGGTGGTTTTGAGGCTGAAGGCAGCAGGAAAGCCTGCAGCCCCCGGGTCTGTGGGGCTATGCAAGCACTTCCCAAAGAGTTTTAGAACAAGGCCTAGTTTTCCCTGCTGGCTCCTTGGGCGTGGGACCCATCTCCAGCCATATGGCCTTTTTTGTGCCTGGAGCGTCGCCAAGTGGGAAAGGGTGGTTTTGAGGCTGAAGGCAGCAGGAAAGCCTGCAGCCCCCGGGTCTGTGGGGCTACGCAAGCGGTTCCCAAAGAGCTTTAGAACAAGGCATAGTTTTCCCTGCTGGCTCTTTGGGCGTGGGACCCATTTCCAGCCATATGGCCATTTTTGTGCCTGGCGTGGCGCCAAGTGGGAAAGGGTAGTTTTGAGGCTGAAAGCAGCAGGAAAGCCTGCAGCCCCCAGGTCTGTGGGGCTACGCAAGCGGTTCCCAAAGAGCTTTAGAACAAGGCCTAGTTTTCCCTGCTAGCTCCTTGGGCGTGGGACCCCTCTCCAGCCGTATGGCCATTTTTGTGACTGGCGCGGCGCCAAGTGGGAAAGGGTGGTTTTGAGGCTGAAGGCAGCAGGAAAGCCTGCAGCCCCCAGGTCTGTGGGGCTACGCAAGCGGTTCCCAAAGAGCTTTAGAACAAGGCATAATTTTTCCTGCTTGCTCTTTGGGCGTGGGACCGATCTCCAGCCGTATGGCCATTTTTGTGCCTGGCGCGGCGCCAAGTGGGAAAGGGTGGTGTCAAGGCAGAAGGCAGCAGGAAAGCCCGCAGCCCCCAGGTCTGTGGGGCTACGCAAGCGGTTCCCAAAGAGCTTTAGAACAAGGCATAGTTTTCCCTGCAGGCTCCTTGGGCGTGGGACCCATCTCCAGCGGTACGGCCATTTTTGTGCCTGGCGAGGTGCCAAGTGGGAAAGGGTGGTGTCAAGGCAGAAGGCAGCGGGAAAGCCTGCAGCCCCCAGGTGTGTGGGGCTACGCAAGCGGTTCCCAAAGAGCCTTAGAACAAGGCATAGTTTTCCCTGCTTGCTCTTTGGGCGTGGGACCCATGTCCAGCCGTATGGCCATTTTTGTGCCTGGCGCGGCGCCAAGTGGGAAAGGGTGGTGTCAAGGCAGAAGGCAGCAGGAAAGCCTGCAGCCCCCAGGTCTGTGGGGCTACGCAAGCGGTTCCCAAAGAGCTTTAGAACAAGGCATAGTTTTCCCTGCTTGCTCTTTGGGCGTGGGACCCCTCTCCAGCCGTATGGCCATTTTTGTGCCTGGCGTGGCGCCAAGTGGGAAAGGGTGGTTTTGAGGCTGAAGGCAGCAGGAAAGCCCGCAGCCCCCAGGTCTGTGGGGCTACGCAAGCGGTTCCCAAAGAGCTTCAGAACAAGGCCTAGTTTTCCCTGCTGGCTCCTTGGGCGTGGGACCCATGTCCAGCCATATGGCCATTTTTGTGCCTGGCGCGGCGCCAAGTGGGAAAGGGTGGTTTTGAGGCTGAAGGCAGCAGGAAAGCCTGCAGCCCCCAGGTGTGTGGGGCTACGCAAGCGGTTCCCAAAGAGCTTTAGAACAAGGCATAATTTTCCCTGCTGGCTCTTTGAGCGTGGAAGCCATCTCCAGCCATATGGCCATTTTTGTGCCTGGCGCTGCGCCAAGTGGGAAAGGGTGGTTTTGAGGCTGAAGGCAGCAGGAAAGCCTGCAGCCCCCGGGTCTGTGGGGCTACGCAAGCACTTCCCAAAGAGCTTTAGAACAAGGCCTAGTTTTCCCTGCTGGCTCCTTGGGCGTGGGACCCATCTCCAGCCATATGGCCATTTTTGTGCCTGGCGCGGCGCCAAGTGGGAAGGGTGGTGTCGAGGCTGAAGGCAGCGGGAAAGCCCGCAGCCCCCATGTGTGTGGGGCTACGCAAGCGGTTCCCAAAGAGCTTTAGAACAAGGCATAGTTTTCCCTGCTGGCTCTTTGGGCGTGGGACCCCTCTCCAGCCGTATGGCCATTTTTGTGCCTGGCGCGGCGCCAAGTGGGAAAGGGTGGTTTTGAGGCTGAAGGCAGCAGGAAAGCCTGCAGCCCCCAGGTGTGTGGGGCTACGCAAGCGGTTCCCAAAGAGCTTCAGAACAAGGCCTAGTTTTCCCTGCTGGCTCCTTGGGCGTGGGACCCATCTCCAGACGTATGGCTATTTTTGTGCCTGGCGCGGCGCCAAGTGGGAAAGGGTGGTTTTGAGGCTGAAGGCAGCAGGAAAGCCTGCAGCCCCCAGGTCTGTGGGGCTATGCAAGCAGTTCCAAAAGAGCTTTAGAAGAAGGCATAATTTTCCCTGCTGGCTCTTTGGGCGGGGGACCCATTTCCAGCCGTATGGCCATTTTTGTGCCTGGCGAGGTGCCAAGTGGGAAAGTGTGGTTTTGAGGAAGAAGGCATCAGGAAAGCCTGCAGCCCCCAGGTCTGTGGGGCTACGCAAGCGGTTCCCAAAGAGCTTCAGAACAAGGCATATTTTTCCCTTCTGGCTCTTTGAGCTTGGAAGCCATCTCCAGCCATATGGCCATTTTTGTGCCTGGTGCGGCGCCAAGTGGGAAAGGGTGGTTTTGAGGCTGAAGGCAGCAGGAAAGCCTGCAGCCCCCGGGTCTGTGGGGCTATGCAAGCACTTCCCAAAGAGCTTTAGAACAAGGCATAGTTTTCCCTGCTGGCTCCTTGGGCGTGGGACCCATCTCCAGCCATATGGCCTTTTTTGTGCCTGGAGCGTCGCCAAGTGGGAAAGGGTGGTTTTGAGGCTGAAGGAATCAGGAAAGCCTGCAGCCCCCAGGTGTGTGGGGCTGCGCAAGCGGTTCCCAAAGAGCTTTAGAACAAGGCATAGTTTTCCCTGCAGGCACTTTGGGCGTGTGACCCTTTTCCAGACGTATGGCCATTTTTGTGCCTGGCGTGGCGCCAAGTGGGAAAGGGTAGTTTTGAGGCTGAAAGCAGCAGGAAAGCCTGCAGCCCCCAGGTGTGTGGGGCTACGCAAGCGGTTCCCAAAGAGCTTTAGAACAAGGCCTAGTTTTCCCTGCTGGCTCCTTGGGCGTGGGATCCATCTCCAGCCATATGGCCATTTTTGTGCCTGGCGCGGCGCCAAGTGGGAAAGGGTGGTTTTGAGGCTGAAGGCAGCAGGAAAGCCTGCAGCCCCCGGGTCTGTGGGGCTATGCAAGCACTTCCCAAAGAGCTTTAGAACAAGGCATAGTTTTCCCTGCTGGCTCTTTGGGCGTGGGACTCATCTCCAGCCATAGGGCATATTTGTGCCTGGCGCGGCGCCAAGTGGGAAAGGGTGGTTTTGAGGCTGAAGGCAGCAGGAACGCCTGCAGCCCCCGGGTCTGTGGGGCTATGCAAGCACTTCCCAAAGAGCTTTAGAACAAGGCATAGTTTTCCCTGCTGGCTCTTTGGCCGTGGGACCCATGTCCAGCCATATGGCCATTTTTGTGCCTGGCGCGGCGCCAAGTGGGAAAGGGTGGTGTCGAGGCTGGAGGCAGCAGGAAAGCCTGCAGCCCCCAGGTCTGTGGGGCTACGCAAGCGGTTCCCAAAGAGCTTTAGAACAAGGCCTAGTTTTCCCTGCTAGCTCCTTGGGCGTGAAACCCCTCTCCAGCCATATGGCCATTTTTGTGCCTGGCGCGGCGCCAAGTGGGAAAGGGTGGTTTTGAGGCTGAAGGCAGCAGGAAAGCCTGCAGCCCCCAGGTGTGTGGGGCTACGCAAGCGGTTCCCAAAGAGCTTTAGAACAAGGCATAGTTTTCCCTGCAGGCTCCTTGGGCGTGGGACCCATCTGCAGCCATATGGCCATTTTTGTGCCTGGCGCGGCGCCAATTGGGAAAGGGTGGTGTCAAGGCAGAAGGCAGCAGGAAAGCCCGCAGCCCCAGGTCTGTGGGGCTACGCAAGCGGTTCCCAAAGAGCTTTAGAACAAGGCATAATTTTCCCTGCTTGCTCTTTGGGCGGGGGACCCGTCTCCACCCGTATGGCCATTTTTGTGCCTGGCGCGGCGCCAAGTGGGAAAGGGTGGTTTTGAGGCTGAAGGCAGCAGGAAAGCCTGCAGCCCCCAGGTGTGTGGGGCTACGCAAGCGGTTCCAAAAGAGCTTTAGAACAAGGCATAATTTTCCCTGCTTGCTCTTTGGGCGTGGGACCGATCTCCAGCCGTATGGCCATTTTTGTGCCTGGCGAGGTGCCAAGTGGGAAAGGGTGGTGTCAAGGCAGAAGGCAGCGGGAAAGCCTGCAGCCCCCAGGTCTCTGGGGCTACGCAAGCGGTTCCCAAAGAGCTTTAGAACAAGGCATAGTTTTCCCTGCTTGCTCTTTGGGCGTGGGACCCATGTCCAGCCGTATGGCCATTTTTGTGCCTGGCGCGGCGCCAAGTGGGAAAGGGTGGTGTCAAGGCAGAAGGCAGCAGGAAAGCCTGCAGCCCCCAGGTCTGTGGGGCTACGCAAGCGGTTCCCAAAGAGCTTTAGAACAAGGCATAGTTTTCCCTGCTGGCTCTTTGAGCTTGGAAGCCATCCCCAGCCATATGGCCATTTTTGTGCCTGGCGCGGCGCCAAGTGGGAAAGGGTGGTTTTGAGGCTGAAGGCAGCAGGAAAGCCTGCAGCCCCCAGGTGTGTGGGGCTACGCAAGCGGTTCCCAAAGAGCTTCAGAACAAGGCCTAGTTTTCCCTGCTGGCTCCTTGGGCGTGGGACCCATGTCCAGCCATATGGCCATTTTTGTGCCTGGCGCGGCGCCAAGTGGGAAAGGGTGGTTTTGAGGCTGAAGGCAGCAGGAAAGCCTGCAGCCCCCAGGTCTGTGGGGCTACGCAAGCGGTTCCCAAAGAGCTTTAGAACAAGGCATAATTTTCCCTGCTGGCTCTTTGAGCGTGGAAGCCATTTCCAGCCGTATGGCCATTTTTGTGCCTGGCGCTGCGCCAAGTGGAAAAGGGTGGTTTTGAGGCTGAAGGCAGCAGGAAAGCCTGCAGCCCCCAGGTCTGTGGGGCTATGCAAGCAGTTCCAAAAGAGCTTTAGAAGAAGGCATAATTTTCCCTGCTGGCTCTTTGGGCGGGTGACCCATTTCCAGCCGTATGGCCATTTTTGTGCCTGGCGAGGTGCCAAGTGGGAAAGTGTGGTTTTGAGGAAGAAGGCATCAGGAAAGCCAGCAGCCCCCAGGTCTGTGGGGCTACGCAAGCGGTTCCCAAAGAGCTTTAGAACAAGGCATAGTTTTCCCTGCTGGCTCCTTGGGCGTGGGACCCATTTCCAGCCATATGGCCATTTTTGTGCCTGGCGCGGCGCCAAGTGGGAAAGGGTGGTTTTGAGGCTGAAGGAATCAGGAAAGCCTGCAGCCCCCAGGTGTGTGGGGCTACGCAAGCGGTTCCCAAAGAGCTTCAGAACAAGGCCTAGTTTTCCCTGCTGGCTCCTTGGGCGTGGGACCGATCTGCAGCCATATGGCCATTTTTGTGCCTGGCGCGGCGCCAAGTGGGAAAAGATGGTTTTGAGTGTGAAGGCAGCAGGAAAGCCTGCAGCCCCCAGGTGTGTGGGGCTACGCAAGCGGTTCCCAAAGAGCTTTAGAACAAGGCATAATTTTCCCTGCTGGCTCTTTGAGCGTGGAAGCCATCTCCAGCCATATGGCCATTTTTGTGCCTGGCGCTGCGCTAAGTGGGAAAGGGTGGTTTTGAGGCTGAAGGCAGCAGGAAAGCCTGCAGCCCCCGGGTCTGTGGGGCTACGCAAGCACTTCCCAAAGAGCTTTAGAACAAGGCATAGTTTTCCCTGATGGCTCCTTGGGCGTGGGACCCATCTCCAGCCATATGGCCATTTTTGTGCCTGGCGCGGCGCCAAGTGGGAAAGGGTGGTGTCGAGGCTGAAGGCAGCGGGAAAGCCCGCAGCCCCCAGGTCTCTGGGGCTACGCAAGCGGTTCCCAAAGAGCTTTAGAAGAAGGCATAGTTTTCCCTGCTGGCTCTTTGGGCGTGGGACCCATTTCCAGACGTATGGCTATTTTTGTGCCTGGCGCGGCGCCAAGTGGGAAAGGGTGGTTTTGAGGCTGAAGGCAGCAGGAAGGCCCACAGCCCCCAGGTGTGTGGGGCTACGCAAGCGGTTCCCAAAGAGCTTTAGAACAAGGCCTAGTTTTCCCTGCTGGCTCTTTGGGCGGGGGACCCATTTCCAGCCGTATGGCCATTTTTGTGCCTGGCGAGGTGCCAAGTGGGAAAGTGTGGTTTTGAGGCTGAAGGCATCAGGAAAGCCTGCAGCCCCCAGGTCTGTGGGGCTACGCAAGCGGTTCCCAAAGAGCTTTAGAACAAGGCATAGTTTTCCCTGCTGGCTCCTTGGGCGTGGGATCCATCTCCAGCCATATGGCCATTTTTGTGCCTGGCGCGGCGCCAAGTGAGAAAGGGTGTTTTTGAGGCTGAAGGCAGCAGGAAAGCCTGCAGCCCCCAGGTGTGTGGGGCTACGCAAGCGGTTCCCAAAGAGCTTTAGAACAAGGCCTAGTTTTCCGTGCTGGCTCCTTGGGCGTGGGATCCATCTCCAGCCATATGGCCATTTTTGTGCCTGGCGCGGCGCCAAGTGGGAAAGGGTGGTTTTGAGGCTGAAGGCAGCAGGAAAGCCTGCAGCCCCCAGGTCTGTGGGGCTACGCAAGCCGTTCCCAAAGAGCTTTAGAACAAGGCATAGTTTTCCCTGCTGGCTCTTTGGGCGTGGGACTCATCTCCAGCCATAGGGCATATTTGTGCCTGGCGCGGCGCCAAGTGGGAAAGGGTGGTTTTGAGGCTGAAGGCATCAGGAAAGCCTGCAGCCCCCAGGTCTGTGGGGCTACGCAAGCGGTTCCCAAAGAGCTTTAGAACAAGGCATAGTTTTCCCTGCTGGCTCCTTGGGCGTGGGATCCATCTCCAGCCGTATGGCCATTTTTGTGCCTGGCGCGGCGCCAAGTGAGAAAGGGTGGTTTTGAGGCTGAAGGCAGCAGGAAAGCCTGCAGCCCCCGGGTCTGTGGGGCTACGCAAGCACTTCCCAAAGAGCTTTAGAACAAGGCCTAGTTTTCCCTGCTGGCTCCTTGGGCGTGGGACCCATCTCCAGCCATATGGCCATTTTTGTGCCTGGCGCTGCGCCAAGTGGGAAGGGTGGTTTTGAGGCTGAAGGCAGCAGGAAAGCCTGCAGCCCCCAGGTGTGTGGGGCTACGCAAGCGGTTCCCAAAGAGCTTTAGAACAAGGCATATTTTTCCCTGCTGGCTCTTTGGGCGTGGGACCCATGTCCAGACGTATGGCTATTTTTGTGCCTGGCGCGGCGCCAAGTGGGAAAGGGTAGTTTTGAGGCTGAAAGCAGCAGGAAAGCCTGCAGCCCCCAGGTGTGTGGGGCTACGCAAGCGGTTCCCAAAGAGCTTTAGAACAAGGCTTAGTTTTCCCTGCTGGCTCTTTGGGCGTGGGACCCATTTCCAGACGTATGGCTATTTTTGTGCCTGGCGCGGCGCCAAGTGGGAAAGGGTAGTTTTGACGCTGAAAGCAGCAGGAAAGCCTGCAGCCCCCAGGTGTGTGGGGCTACGCAAGCACTTCCCAAAGAGCTTTAGAACAAGGCCTAGTTTTCCCTGCTGGCTCTTTGGGCGGGGGACCCATCTCCAGCCATATGGCCATTTTTGTGCCTGGCACGGCGCCAAGTGGGAAAGGGTGGTTTTGAGGCTGAAGGCAGCATGAAAGCCTGCAGCCCCCAGGTGTGTGGGGCTACGCAAGCGGTTCCCAAAGAGCTTTAGAACAAGGCATAGTTTTCCCTGCAGGCTCCTTGGGCGGGGGACCCATCTCCAGCCATATGGCCATTTTTGTGCCTGGCGAGGTGCCAAGTGGGAAAGTGTGGTTTTGAGGCTGAAGGCAGCAGGAAAGCCTGCAGCCCCCAGGTCTGTGGGGCTACGCAAGCGGTTCCCAAAGAGCTTTAGAACAAGGCATAGTTTTCCCTGCTTGCTCTTTGGGCGTGGGACCGATCTCCAGCCGTATGGCCATTTTTGTGCCTGGCGAGGCGCCAAGTGGGAAAGGGTGGTGTCAAGGCAGAAGGCAGCAGGAAAGCCTGCAGCCCCCAGCTCTGTGGGGCTATTCAAGCGGTTCCCAAAGAGCTTTAGAACAAGGCATAGTTTTCCCTGCTGGCTCCTTGGGCGTGGGACCCATCTCCAGCCATATGGCCATTTTTGTGCCTGGCGCAGCGCCAAGTGGGAAGGGTGGTTTTGAGGCTGAAGGCAGCAGGAAAGCCTGCAGCCCCCAGGTCTGTGGGGCTACGCAAGCAGTTCCCAAAGAGCTTTAGAACAAGGCATAGTTTTCCCTGCTGGCTCCTTGGGCGTGGGACCCATCTCCAGCCATATGGCCATTTTTGTGCCTGGCGCGGCGCCAAGTGGGAAGGGTGGTTTTGAAGCTGAAGGCAGCGGGAAAGCCCGCAGCCCCCAGGTCTCTGGGGCTACGCAAGCGGTTCCCAAAGAGCTTTAGAACAAGGCATAGTTTTCCCTGCTGGCTCCTTGGGCGTGGGACCCATGTCCAGCCATATGGCTATTTTTGTGCCTGGCGCGGCGCCAAGTGGGAAAGGGTAGTTTTGAGGCTGAAAGCAGCAGGAAAGCCCGCAGCCCCCAGGTGTGTGGGGCTACGCAAGCGGTTCCCAAAGAGCTTTAGAACAAGGCATAATTTTCCCTGCTGGCTCTTTGAGCGTGGAAGCCATTTCCAGCCATATGGCCATTTTTGTGCCTGGCGCGGCGCCAAGTGGGAAAGGGTGGTTTTGAGGCTGAAGGCAGCAGGAAAGCCTGCAGCCCCCAGGTGTGTGGGGCTACGCAAGCGGTTCCCAAAGAGCTTTAGAACAAGGCATAGTTTTCCCTGCTGGCTCTTTGGGCGTGGGACCCATCTCCAGCCGTATGGCCATTTTTGTGCCTAGCGCGGCGCCAAGAGGGAAAGGGTGGTTTTGAGGGTGAAGGCAGCAGGAAAGCCTGCAGCCCCCAGGTCTGTGGGGCTACGCAAGCGGTTCCCAAAGAGCTTTAGAACAAGGCATAGTTTTCCCTGCTGGCTCTTTGGGCGTGGGACCCATCTCCAGCCGTATGGCCATTTTTGTGCCTGGCGCGGCGCCAAGTGGGAAAGGGTAGTTTTGAGGCTGAAAGCAGCAGGAAAGCCCGCAGCCCCCAGGTCTGTGGGGCTACGCAAGCGGTTCCCAAAGAGCTTTAGAACAAGGCCTAGTTTTCCCTGCTGGCTCCTTGGGCGTGGGACCCATCTCCAGCCATATGGCCATTTTTGTGCCTGGCGCGGCGCCAAGTGGGAAAGGGTGGTTTTGAGGCTGAAGGCAGCAGGAAAGCCTGCAGCCCCCGGGTCTGTGGGGCTACGCAAGCACTTCCCAAAGAGCTTTAGAACAAGGCATAGTTTTCCCTGCTGGCTCTTTGAGCGTGGAAGCCATCTCCAGCCATATGGCCATTTTTGTGCCTGGCGCGGCGCCAAGTGGGAAAGGGTGGTTTTGAGGCTGAAGGCAGCAGGAAAGCCTGCAGCCCCCGGGTCTGTGGGGCTACGCAAGCACTTCCCAAAGAGCTTTAGAACAAGGCCTAGTTTTCCCTGCTGGCTCTTTGGCCGTGGGACCCATGTCCAGCCATATGGGCATTTTTGTGCCTGGCGCGGCGCCAATTGGGAAAGGGTGGTTTTGAGGCTGAAGGCAGCAGGAAAGCCTGCAGCCCCCAGGTCTGTGGGGCTACGCAAGCAGTTCCCAAAGAGCTTTAGAACAAGGCATAGTTTTCCCTGCTGGCTCTTTGGGCGTGGGACCCATCTCCAGCCATATGGCCATTTTTGTGCCTGGAGCGGCGCCAAGTGGGAAAGGGTGGTTTTGAGGCTGAAGGCAGCAGGAAAGCCTGCAGCCCCCGGGTTTGTGGGGCTATGCAAGCACTTCCCAAAGAGCTTTAGAACAAGGCATAGTTTTCCCTGCTAGCTCCTTGGGCGTGAAACCCCTCTCCAGCCATATGGCCATTTTTGTGCCTGGCGAGGTGCCAAGTGGGAAAGGGTGGTTTTGAGGCTGAAGGCAGCAGGAAAGCCTGCAGCCCCCAGGTCTGTGGGGCTACGCAAGCGGTTCCCAAAGAGCTTTAGAACAAGGCATAATTTTCCCTGCTTGCTCTTTGGGCGTGGGACCCATGTCCAGCCGTATGGCCATTTTTGTGCCTGGCGAGGCGCCAAGTGGGAAAGGGTGGTGTCAAGGCAGAAGGCAGCAGGAAAGCCTGCAGCCCCCAGGTCTGTGGGGCTACGCAAGCGGTTCCCAAAGAGCTTTAGAACAAGGCATAGTTTTCCCTGCTGGCTCTTTGGGCGTGGGACCCATCTCCAGCCGTATGGCCATTTTTGTGCCTGGCGCGGCGCCAAGTGGGAAAGGGTGGTTTTGAGGCTGAAGGCAGCAGGAAAGCCTGCAGCCCCCAGGTCTGTGGGGCTACGCAAGCGGTTCCCAAAGAGCTTCAGAACAAGCCATAGTTTTCCATGCTGGCTCCTTGGCCGTGGGACCCATGTCCAGCCATATGGCCATTTTTGTGCCTGGCGCGGCGCCAAGTGGGAAAGGGTGGTTTTGAGGCTGAAGGCAGCATGAAAGCCTGCAGCCCCCAGGTCTGTGGGGCTACGCAAGCGGTTCCCAAAGAGCTTTAGAACAAGGCATAGTTTTCCCTGCTGGCTCTTTGAGCGTGGAAGCCATCTCCAGCCATATGGCCATTTTTGTGCCTGGCGCGGCGCCAAGTGGGAAAGGGTGGTTTTGAGGCTGAAGGCAGCAGGAAAGCCCGCAGCCCCCAGGTGTGTGGGGCTACGCAAGCGGTTCCCAAAGAGCTTTAGAACAAGGCATAGTTTTCCCTGCTGGCTCTTTGGGCGTGTGACCCATCTCCAGCCGTATGGCCATTTTTGTGCCTAGCGCGGCGCCAATTGGGAAAGGGTGGTTTTGAGTGTGAAGGCAGCAGGAAAGCCTGCAGCCCCCAGGTCTGTGGGGCTACGCAAGCGGTTCCCAAAGAGCTTCAGAACAAGGCCTAGTTTTCCCTGCTGGCTCCTTGGGCGTGGGACCCATGTCCAGCCATATGGCCATTTTTGTGCCTGGCACGGCGCCAAGTGGGAAAGGGTGGTGTCGAGGCTGAAGGCAGCAGGAAAGCCTGCAGCCCCCAGGTGTGTGGGGCTACGCAAGCACTTCCCAAAGAGCTTTAGAACAAGGCCTAGTTTTCCCTGCTGGCTCCTTGGGCGTGGGACCCATCTCCAGCCATATGGCCATTTTTGTGCCTGGCGCGGCGCCAAGTGGGAAGGGTGGTGTCTAGGCTGAAGGCAGCGGGAAAGCATGCAGCCCCCAGGTGTGTGGGGCTACGCAAGCGGTTCCCAAAGAGCTTTAGAACAAGGCATAATTTTCCCTGCTTGCTCTTTGGGCGTGGGACCCATTTCCAGACGTATGGCTATTTTTGTGCCTGGCGCGGCGCCAAGTGGGAAAGGGTAGTTTTGAGGCTGAAAGCAGCAGGAAAGCCTGCAGCCCCCAGGTGTGTGGGGCTACGCAAGCGGTTCCCAAAGAGCTTTAGAACAAGGCATAGTTTTCCCTGCTGGCTCTTTGGGCGTGGGACCCATTTCCAGACGTATGGCCATTTTTGTGCCTGGCGCGGTGCCAAGTGGGAAAGGGTAGTTTTGAGGCTGAAAGCAGCAGGAAAGCCCGCAGCCCCCAGGTCTGTGGGGCTACGCAAGCACTTCTCAAAGAGCTTTAGAACAAGGCATAGTTTTCCCTGCTGTCTCTTTGGCCGTGGGACCCATGTCCAGCATATGGGCATTTTTGTGCCTGGCACGGCGCCAATTGGGAAAGGGTGGTTTTGAGGGTGAAGGCAGCAGGAAAGCCTGCAGCCCCCAGGTCTGTGGGGCTACGCAAGCGGTTCCCAAAGAGGTTTAGAACAAGGCATAGTTTTCCCTGCTAGCTCCTTGGGCGGGGGACCCATCTGCAGCCGTATGGCCATTTTTGTGCCTGGCGAGGTGCCAAGTGGGAAAGGGTGGTTTTGAGGCTGAAGGCAGCAGGAAAGCCTGCAGCCCCCAGGTCTGTGGGGCTACGCAAGCGGTTCCCAAAGAGCTTTAGAACAAGGCATAATTTTCCCTGCTGGCTCTTTGGCCGTGGGACCCATGTCCAGCATATGGGCATTTTTGTGCCTGGCACGGCGCCAATTGGGAAAGGGTGGTTTTGAGGGTGAAGGCAGCAGGAAAGCCTGCAGCCCCCAGGTGTGTGGGGCTACGCAAGCGGTTCCCAAAGAGGTTTAGAACAAGGCATAGTTTTCCCTGCAGGCTCCTTGGGCGGGGGACCCATCTGCAGCCGTATGGCCATTTTTGTGCCTGGCGAGGTGCCAAGTGGGAAAGGGTGGTTTTGAGGCTGAAGGCAGCAGGAAAGCCTGCAGCCCCCAGGTCTGTGGGGCTACGCAAGCGGTTCCCAAAGAGCTTTAGAACAAGGCATAATTTTCCCTGCTGGCTCTTTGGCCGTGGGACCCATGTCCAGCATATGGGCATTTTTGTGCCTGGCACGGCGCCAATTGGGAAAGGGTGGTTTTGAGGGTGAAGGCAGCAGGAAAGCCTGCAGCCCCCAGGTGTGTGGGGCTACGCAAGCGGTTCCCAAAGAGCTTCAGAACAAGGCATAGTTTTCCCTGCTGGCTCTTTGGGCGGGGGACCCATCTCCAGCCATATGGCCATTTTTTTTGCCTGCGCGGCGCCAAGTGGGAAAGGGTGGTTTTGAGGCTGAAGGCAGCAGGAAAGCCTGCAGCCCCCAGGTCTGTGGGGCTATGCAAGCAGTTGCAAAAAAGCTTTAGAAGAAGGCATAATTTTCCCTTCTGTCTCTTTGGGCGGGGGACCCATTTCCAGCCGTATGGCCATTTTTGTCCCTGGCGCGCCGCCAAGTGGGAAAGGGTGGTTTTGAGGCTGAAGGCAGCAGGAAAGCCTGCAGCCCCCAGGTCTGTGGGGCTACGCAAGCGGTTCCCAAAGAGCTTCAGAACAAGGCCTAGTTTTCCCTGCTGGCTCCTTGGGCGTGGGACCCATCTCCAGCCATATGGCCATTTTTGTGCCTGGCGCGGCGCCAAGTGGGAAAGGGTGGTTTTGAGGCTGAAGGCAGCAGGAAAGCCTGCAGCCCCCAGGTCTGTGGGGCTACGCAAGCAGTTCCCAAAGAGCTTTAGAACAAGGCATAGTTTTCCCTGCTAGCTCCTTGGGCGTGAAACCCCTCTCCAGCCATATGGCCATTTTTGTGCCTGGCGCGGCGCCAAGTGGGAAAGGGTGGTTTTGAGGCTGAAGGCAGCAGGAAAGCCTGCAGCCCCCAGGTCTGTGGGGCTACGCAAGCGGTTCCCAAAGAGCTTTAGAACAAGGCATAATTTTCCCTGCTGGCTCTTTGAGCGTGGAAGCCATCTCCAGCCATATGGCCATTTTTGTGCCTGGCACGGCGCCAAGTGGGAAAGGGTGGTTTTGAGGCTGAAGGCAGCAGGAAAGCCTGCAGCCCCCGGGTCTGTGGGGCTACGCAAGCACTTCCCAAAGAGCTTTAGAACAAGGCATAGTTTTCCCTGCTGGCTCCTTGGGCGTGGGACCCATCTCCAGCCATATGGCCATTTTTGTGCCTGGCGCGGCGCGAAGTGGGAAGGGTGGTGTCGAGGCTGAAGGCAGCGGGAAAGCCTGCAGCCCCCAGGTCTGTGGGGCTATGCAAGCGGTTCCCAAAGAGCTTTAGAACAAGGCATAGTTTTCCCTGCTGGCTCTTTGGGCGCGGGACCCATTTCCAGACGTATGGCTATTTTTGTGCCTGGCGCGGCGCCAAGTGGGAAAGGGTAATTTTGAGGCTGAAAGCAGCAGGAAAGCCCGCAGCCCCCAGGTCTGTGGGGCTACGCAAGCGGTTCCCAAAGAGCTTTAGAACAAGGCCTAGTTTTCCCTGCTGGCTCCTTGGGCGTGGGATCCATCTCCAGCCGTATGGCCATTTTTGTGCCTGGCGCGGCGCCAAGTGGGAAAGGGTGGTGTCAAGGCAGAAGGCAGCAGGAAAGCCTGCAGCCCCCAGGTCTGTGGGGCTACGCAAGCGGTTCCCAAAGAGCTTTAGAACAAGGCATAGTTTTCCCTGCTGGCTCTTTGGGCGTGGGACCCATGTCCAGCCGTATGGCCATTTTTGTGCCTGGCGCGGCGCCAAGTGGGAAAGGGTGGTTTTGAGGCTGAAGGCAGCAGGAAAGCCTGCAGCCCCCGGGTCTGTGGGGCTATGCAAGCACTTCCCAAAGAGCTTTAGAACAAGGCATAGTTTTCCCTGCTGGCTCTTTGGGCGTGGGACTCATCTCCAGCCATAGGGCATATTTGTGCCTGGCGCGGCGCCAAGTGGGAAAGGGTGGTTTTGAGGCTGAAGGCAGCAGGAACGCCTGCAGCCCCCGGGTCTGTGGGGCTATGCAAGCACTTCCCAAAGAGCATTAGAACAAGGCATAGTTTTCCCTGCTGGCTCTTTGGCCGTGGGACCCATGTCCAGCCATATGGCCATTTTTGTGCCTGGCGCGGCGCCAAGTGGGAAAGGGTGGTGTCGAGGCTGGAGGCAGCAGGAAAGCCTGCAGCCCCCAGGTCTGTGGGGCTACGCAAGCGGTTCCCAAAGAGCTTTAGAACAAGGCCTAGTTTTCCCTGCTAGCTCCTTGGGCGTGAAACCCCTCTCCAGCCATATGGCCATTTTTGTGCCTGGCGCGCCGCCAATTGGGAAAGGGTGGTGTCAAGGCAGAAGGCAGCAGGAAAGCCTGCAGCCCCAGCTCTGTGGGGCTACCCAAGCGGTTCCCAAAGAGCTTTAGAACAAGGCATAATTTTCCCTGCTTGATCTTTGGGCGGGGGACCCGTCTCCACCCTTATGGCCATTTTTGTGCCTGGCGCGGCGCCAAGTGGGAAAGGGTGGTTTTGAGGCTGAAGGCAGCAGGAAAGCCTGCAGCCCCCAGGTCTGTGGGGCTACGCAAGCGGTTCCCAAAGAGCTTTAGAACAAGGCATAGTTTTCCCTGCTGGGTCCTTGGGCGTGTGACCCATCTCCAGCCATATGGCCTTTTTTGTGCCTGGCGCGGCGCCAAGTGGGAAAGGGTGGTTTTGAGGCTGAAGGCAGCAGGAAAGCCTGCAGCCCCCAGGTCTGTGGGGCTACGCAAGCAGTTCCCAAAGAGCTTTAGAACAAGGCATAGTTTTCCCTGCTAGCTCCTTGGGCGTGAAACCCCTCTCCAGCCATATGGCCATTTTTGTGCCTGGCGCGGCGCCAAGTGGGAAAGGGTGGTTTTGAGACTGAAGGCAGCAGGAAAGCCTGCAGCCCCCAGGTCTGTGGGGCTACGCAAGCGGTTCCCAAAGAGCTTTAGAACAACGCATAATTTTCCCTGCTGGCTCTTTGAGCGTGGAAGCCATCTCCAGCCATATGGCCATTTTTGTGCCTGGCACGGCGCCAAGTGGGAAAGGGTGGTTTTGAGGCTGAAGGCAGCAGGAAAGCCTGCAGCCCCCGGGTCTGTGGGGCTACGCAAGCACTTCCCAAAGAGCTTTAGAACAAGGCATAGTTTTCCCTGCTGGCTCCTTGGGCGTGGGACCCATCTCCAGCCATATGGCCATTTTTGTGCCTGGCGCGGCGCGAAGTGGGAAGGGTGGTGTCGAGGCTGAAGGCAGCGGGAAAGCCTGCAGCCCCCAGGTGTGTGGGGCTATGCAAGCGGTTCCCAAAGAGCTTTAGAACAAGGCATAGTTTTCCCTGCTGGCTCTTTGGGCGCGGGACCCATTTCCAGACGTATGGCTATTTTTGTGCCTGGCGCGGCGCCAAGTGGGAAAGGGTAATTTTGAGGCTGAAAGCAGCAGGAAAGCCCGCAGCCCCCAGGTCTGTGGGGCTACGCAAGCGGTTCCCAAAGAGCTTTAGAACAAGGCCTAGTTTTCCCTGCTGGCTCCTTGGGCGTGGGATCCATCTCCAGCCGTATGGCCATTTTTGTGCCTGGCGCGGCGCCAAGTGGGAAAGGGTGGTGTCAAGGCAGAAGGCAGCAGGAAAGCCTGCAGCCCCCAGGTCTGTGGGGCTACGCAAGCGGTTCCCAAAGAGCTTTAGAACAAGGCATAGTTTTCCCTGCTGGCTCTTTGGGCGTGGGACCCATCTCCAGCCGTATGGCCATTTTTGTGCCTGGCGCGGCGCCAAGTGGGAAAGGGTGGTTTTGAGGCTGAAGGCAGCAGGAAAGCCTGCAGCCCCCGGGTCTGTGGGGCTATGCAAGCACTTCCCAAAGAGCTTTAGAACAAGGCATAGTTTTCCCTGCTGGCTCTTTGGGCGTGGGACTCATCTCCAGCCATAGGGCATATTTGTGCCTGGCGCGGCGCCAAGTGGGAAAGGGTGGTTTTGAGGCTGAAGGCAGCAGGAACGCCTGCAGCCCCCGGGTCTGTGGGGCTATGCAAGCACTTCCCAAAGAGCATTAGAACAAGGCATAGTTTTCCCTGCTGGCTCTTTGGCCGTGGGACCCATGTCCAGCCATATGGCCATTTTTGTGCCTGGCGCGGCGCCAAGTGGGAAAGGGTGGTGTCGAGGCTGGAGGCAGCAGGAAAGCCTGCAGCTCCCAGGTCTGTGGGGCTACGCAAGCGGTTCCCAAAGAGCTTTAGAACAAGGCCTAGTTTTCCCTGCTAGCTCCTTGGGCGTGAAACCCCTCTCCAGCCATATGGCCATTTTTGTGCCTGGCGCGCCGCCAATTGGGAAAGGGTGGTGTCAAGGCAGAAGGCAGCAGGAAAGCCTGCAGCCCCAGCTCTGTGGGGCTACCCAAGCGGTTCCCAAAGAGCTTTAGAACAAGGCATAATTTTCCCTGCTTGATCTTTGGGCGGGGGACCCGTCTCCACCCTTATGGCCATTTTTGTGCCTGGCGCGGCGCCAAGTGGGAAAGGGTGGTTTTGAGGGTGAAGGCAGCAGGAAAGCCTGCAGCCCCCAGGTCTGTGGGGCTACGCAAGCGGTTCCCAAAGAGCTTTAGAACAAGGCATAGTTTTCCCTGCTGGCTCCTTGGGCGTGTGACCCATCTCCAGCCATATGGCCTTTTTTGTGCCTGGCGCGGCGCCAAGTGGGAAAGGGTGGTTTTGAGGCTGAAGGCAGCAGGAAAGCCTGCAGCCCCCAGGTCTGTGGGGCTACGCAAGCGGTTCCCAAAGAGCTTTAGAACAAGGCCTAGTTTTCCCTGCTGGCTCTTTGGGCGTGGGACCCATTTCCAGCCATATGGCCATTTTTGTGCCTGCCGTGGCGCCAAGTGGGAAAGGGTAGTTTTGAGGCTGAAAGCAGCAGGAAAGCCTGCAGCCCCCAGGTGTGTGGGGCTACGCAAGCGGTTCCCAAAGAGCTTAAGAACAAGGCCTAGTTTTCCCTGCTAGCTCCTTGGGCGTGGGACCCCTCTCCAGCCGTATGGCCATTTTTGTGCCTGGCGCGGCTCCAAGTGGGAAAGGGTAGTTTTGAGGCTGAAAGCAGCAGGAAAGCCTGCAGCCCCCAGGTGTGTGGGACTACGCAAGCGGTTCCCAAAGAGCTTTAGAACAAGGCCTAGTTTTCCCTGCTGGCTCCTTGGGCGTGGGATCCATCTCCAGCCATATGGCCATTTTTGTGCCTGGCGCGGCGCCAAGTGGGAAAGGGTGGTTTTGAGGCTGAAGGCAGCAGGAAAGCCTGCAGCCCCCAGGTGTGTGGGGCTATGCAAGCGTTTCCCAAAGAGCTTTAGAACAAGGCCTAGTTTTCCCTGCTGGCTCCTTGGGCGTGGGACCCATCTCCAGCCATATGGCCATTTTTGTGCCTGGCGCGGCGCCAAGTGGGAAAGGGTGGTTTTGAGGCTGAAGGCAGCAGGAAAGCCCGCAGCCCCCAGGTGTGTGGGGCTACGCAAGCGGTTCCCAAAGAGCTTTAGAAGAAGGCATAGTTTTCCCTGCTGGCTCTTTGGGCGTGGGACCCATTTCCAGACGTATGGCTATTTTTGTGCCTGGCGCGGCGCCAAGTGGGAAAGAGTAGTTTTGAGGCTGAAGGCAGCAGGAAAGCCCGCAGCCCCCACGTGTGTGGGGCTACGCAAGCGGTTCCCAAAGAGCTTTAGAACAAGGCATAGTTTTCCCTGCTGGCTCTTTGGGCGGGGGACCCATTTCCAGCCGTATGGCCATTTTTGTGCCTGGCGAGGTGCCAAGTGGGAAAGTGTGGTTTTGAGGAAGAAGGCATCAGGAAAGCCTGCAGCCCCCAGGTGTGTGGGGCTACGCAAGCGGTTCCCAAAGAGCTTCAGAACAAGGCATATTTTTCCCTGCTAGCTCCTTGGGCGTGAAACCCCTCTCCAGCCATATGGCCATTTTTGTGCCTGGCGCGGCGCCAAGTGGGAAAGGGTGGTTTTGAGGCTGAAGGCAGCAGGAAAGCCTGCAGCCCCCAGGTCTGTGGGGCTACGCAAGCGGTTCCCAAAGAGCTTTAGAACAACGCATAATTTTCCCTGCTTGCTCTTTGAGCGTGGAAGCCATCTCCAGCCATATGGCCATTTTTGTGCCTGGCACGGCGCCAAGTGGGAAAGGGTGGTTTTGAGGCTGAAGGCAGCAGGAAAGCCTGCAGCCCCCGGGTCTGTGGGGCTACGCAAGCACTTCCCAAAGAGCTTTAGAACAAGGCATAGTTTTCCCTGCTGGCTCCTTGGGCGTGGGACCCATCTCCAGCCATATGGCCATTTTTGTGCCTGGCGCGGCGCGAAGTGGGAAGGGTGGTGTCGAGGCTGAAGGCAGCGGGAAAGCCTGCAGCCCCCAGGTGTGTGGGGCTACGCAAGCGGTTCCCAAAGAGCTTTAGAACAAGGCATACTTTTCCCTGCTGGCTCTTTGGGCGTGGGACCCATTTCCAGACGTATGGCTATTTTTGTGCCTGGCGCGGCGCCAAGTGGGAAAGGGTAGTTTTGAGGCTGAAAGCAGCAGGAAAGCCCGCAGCCCCCAGGTCTGTGGGGCTACGCAAGCGGTTCCCAAAGAGCTTTAGAACAAGGCCTAGTTTTCCCTGCTGGCTCCTTGGGCGTGGGATCCATCTCCAGCCGTATGGCCATTTTTGTGCCTGGCGCGGCGCCAAGTGGGAAAGGGTGGTGTCAAGGCAGAAGGCAGCAGGAAAGCCTGCAGCCCCCAGGTCTGTGGGGCTACGCAAGCGGTTCCCAAAGAGCTTTAGAACAAGGCCTAGTTTTCCCTGCTGGCTCTTTGGGCGTGGGACCCATTTCCAGCCATATGGCCATTTTTGTGCCTGCCGTGGCGCCAAGTGGGAAAGGGTAGTTTTGAGGCTGAAAGCAGCAGGAAAGCCTGCAGCCCCCAGGTGTGTGGGGCTACGCAAGCGGTTCCCAAAGAGCTTAAGAACAAGGCCTAGTTTTCCCTGCTAGCTCCTTGGGCGTGGGACCCCTCTCCAGCCGTATGGCCATTTTTGTGCCTGGCGCGGCTCCAAGTGGGAAAGGGTAGTTTTGAGGCTGAAAGCAGCAGGAAAGCCTGCAGCCCCCAGGTGTGTGGGACTACGCAAGCGGTTCCCAAAGAGCTTTAGAACAAGGCCTAGTTTTCCCTGCTGGCTCCTTGGGCGTGGGATCCATCTCCAGCCATATGGCCATTTTTGTGCCTGGCGCGGCGCCAAGTGGGAAAGGGTGGTTTTGAGGCTGAAGGCAGCAGGAAAGCCTGCAGCCCCCAGGTGTGTGGGGCTATGCAAGCGTTTCCCAAAGAGCTTTAGAACAAGGCCTAGTTTTCCCTGCTGGCTCCTTGGGCGTGGGACCCATCTCCAGCCATATGGCCATTTTTGTGCCTGGCGCGGCGCCAAGTGGGAAAGGGTGGTTTTGAGGCTGAAGGCAGCAGGAAAGCCCGCAGCCCCCAGGTGTGTGGGGCTACGCAAGCGGTTCCCAAAGAGCTTTAGAAGAAGGCATAGTTTTCCCTGCTGGCTCTTTGGGCGTGGGACCCATTTCCAGACGTATGGCTATTTTTGTGCCTGGCGCGGCGCCAAGTGGGAAAGAGTAGTTTTGAGGCTGAAGGCAGCAGGAAAGCCCGCAGCCCCCACGTGTGTGGGGCTACGCAAGCGGTTCCCAAAGAGCTTTAGAACAAGGCATAGTTTTCCCTGCTGGCTCTTTGGGCGGGGGACCCATTTCCAGCCGTATGGCCATTTTTGTGCCTGGCGAGGTGCCAAGTGGGAAAGTGTGGTTTTGAGGAAGAAGGCATCAGGAAAGCCTGCAGCCCCCAGGTGTGTGGGGCTACGCAAGCGGTTCCCAAAGAGCTTCAGAACAAGGCATATTTTTCCCTGCTAGCTCCTTGGGCGTGAAACCCCTCTCCAGCCATATGGCCATTTTTGTGCCTGGCGCGGCGCCAAGTGGGAAAGGGTGGTTTTGAGGCTGAAGGCAGCAGGAAAGCCTGCAGCCCCCAGGTCTGTGGGGCTACGCAAGCGGTTCCCAAAGAGCTTTAGAACAACGCATAATTTTCCCTGCTTGCTCTTTGAGCGTGGAAGCCATCTCCAGCCATATGGCCATTTTTGTGCCTGGCACGGCGCCAAGTGGGAAAGGGTGGTTTTGAGGCTGAAGGCAGCAGGAAAGCCTGCAGCCCCCGGGTCTGTGGGGCTACGCAAGCACTTCCCAAAGAGCTTTAGAACAAGGCATAGTTTTCCCTGCTGGCTCCTTGGGCGTGGGACCCATCTCCAGCCATATGGCCATTTTTGTGCCTGGCGCGGCGCGAAGTGGGAAGGGTGGTGTCGAGGCTGAAGGCAGCGGGAAAGCCTGCAGCCCCCAGGTGTGTGGGGCTACGCAAGCGGTTCCCAAAGAGCTTTAGAACAAGGCATACTTTTCCCTGCTGGCTCTTTGGGCGTGGGACCCATTTCCAGACGTATGGCTATTTTTGTGCCTGGCGCGGCGCCAAGTGGGAAAGGGTAGTTTTGAGGCTGAAAGCAGCAGGAAAGCCCGCAGCCCCCAGGTCTGTGGGGCTACGCAAGCGGTTCCCAAAGAGCTTTAGAACAAGGCCTAGTTTTCCCTGCTGGCTCCTTGGGCGTGGGATCCATCTCCAGCCGTATGGCCATTTTTGTGCCTGGCGCGGCGCCAAGTGGGAAAGGGTGGTGTCAAGGCAGAAGGCAGCAGGAAAGCCTGCAGCCCCCAGGTCTGTGGGGCTACGCAAGCGGTTCCCAAAGAGCTTTAGAACAAGGCATAGTTTTCCCTGCTGGCTCTTTGGGCGTGGGACCCATGTCCAGCCGTATGGCCATTTTTGTGCCTGGCGCGGCGCCAAGTGGGAAAGGGTGGTTTTGAGGCTGAAGGCAGCAGGAAAGCCTGCAGCCCCCGGGTCTGTGGGGCTATGCAAGCACTTCCCAAAGAGCTTTAGAACAAGGCATAGTTTTCCCTGCTGGCTCTTTGGGCGTGGGACTCATCTCCAGCCATAGGGCATATTTGTGCCTGGCGCGGCGCCAAGTGGGAAAGGGTGGTTTTGAGGCTGAAGGCAGCAGGAACGCCTGCAGCCCCCGGGTCTGTGGGGCTATGCAAGCACTTCCCAAAGAGCTTTAGAACAAGGCATAGTTTTCCCTGCTGGCTCTTTGGCCGTGGGACCCATGTCCAGCCATATGGCCATTTTTGTGCCTGGCGCGGCGCCAAGTGGGAAAGGGTGGTGTCGAGGCTGGAGGCAGCAGGAAAGCCTGCAGCTCCCAGGTCTGTGGGGCTACGCAAGCGGTTCCCAAAGAGCTTTAGAACAAGGCCTAGTTTTCCCTGCTAGCTCCTTGGGCGTGAAACCCCTCTCCAGCCATATGGCCATTTTTGTGCCTGGCGCGCCGCCAATTGGGAAAGGGTGGTGTCAAGGCAGAAGGCAGCAGGAAAGCCTGCAGCCCCAGCTCTGTGGGGCTACCCAAGCGGTTCCCAAAGAGCTTTAGAACAAGGCATAATTTTCCCTGCTTGCTCTTTGGGCGGGGGACCCGTCTCCACCCTTATGGCCATTTTTGTGCCTGGCGCGGCGCCAAGTGGGAAAGGGTGGTTTTGAGGCTGAAGGCAGCAGGAAAGCCTGCAGCCCCCAGGTCTGTGGGGCTACGCAAGCGGTTCCCAAAGAGCTTTAGAACAAGGCATAGTTTTCCCTGCTGGCTCCTTGGGCGTGTGACCCATCTCCAGCCATATGGCCTTTTTTGTGCCTGGCGCGGCGCCAAGTGGGAAAGGGTGGTTTTGAGGCTGAAGGCAGCAGGAAAGCCTGCAGCCCCCAGGTCTGTGGGGCTACGCAAGCGGTTCCCAAAGAGCTTTAGAACAAGGCCTAGTTTTCCCTGCTGGCTCTTTGGGCGTGGGACCCATTTCCAGCCATATGGCCATTTTTGTGCCTGCCGTGGCGCCAAGTGGGAAAGGGTAGTTTTGAGGCTGAAAGCAGCAGGAAAGCCTGCAGCCCCCAGGTGTGTGGGGCTACGCAAGCGGTTCCCAAAGAGCTTTAGAACAAGGCCTAGTTTTCCCTGCTAGCTCCTTGGGCGTGGGACCCCTCTCCAGCCGTATGGCCATTTTTGTGCCTGGCGCGGCTCCAAGTGGGAAAGGGTGGTTTTGAGGCTGAAGGCAGCAGGAAAGCCTGCAGCCCCCGGGTCTGTGGGGCTACGCAAGCGGTTCCCAAAGAGCTTTAGAACAAGGCATAATTTTCCCTGCTTGCTCTTTGGGCGTGGGACCGATATCCAGCCGTATGGCCATTTTTGTGCCTGGCGCGGCGCCAAGTGGGAAAGGGTGGTGTCAAGGCAGAAGGCAGCAGGAAAGCCCGCAGCCCCCAGGTCTGTGGGGCTACGCAAGCGGTTCCCAAAGAGCTTTAGAACAAGGCATAGTTTTCCCTGCAGGCTCCTTGGGCGTGGGACCCATCTCCAGCGGTATGGCCATTTTTGTGCCTGGCGAGGTGCCAAGTGGGAAAGGGTGGTGTCAAGGCAGAAGGCAGCGGGAAAGCCTGCAGCCCCCAGGTCTGTGGGGCTACGCAAGCGGTTCCCAAAGAGCTTTAGAACAAGGCATAGTTTTCCCTGCTGGCTCTTTGGGCGTGGGACCCATTTCCAGACGTATGGCTATTTTTGTGCCTGGCGCGGCGCCAAGTGGGAAAGAGTAGTTTTGAGGCTGAAGGCAGCAGGAAAGCCCGCAGCCCCCACGTGTGTGGGGCTACGCAAGCGGTTCCCAAAGAGCTTTAGAACAAGGCATAGTTTTCCCTGCTGGCTCTTTGGGCGGGGGACCCATTTCCAGCCGTATGGCCATTTTTGTGCCTGGCGAGGTGCCAAGTGGGAAAGTGTGGTTTTGAGGAAGAAGGCATCAGGAAAGCCTGCAGCCCCCAGGTCTGTGGGGCTACGCAAGCGGTTCCCAAAGAGCTTCAGAACAAGGCATATTTTTCCCTTCTGGCTCTTTGAGCTTGGAAGCCATCTCCAGCCATATGGCCATTTTTGTGCCTGGCGCGGCGCCAAGTGGGAAAGGGTGGTTTTGAGGCTGAAGGCAGCAGGAAAGCCTGCAGCCCCCAGGTCTGTGGGGCTATGCAAGCAGTTCCAAAAGAGCTTTAGAAGAAGGCAGAATTTTCCCTGCTGGCTCTTTGGGCGTGGGACCCATGTCCAGCCGTATGGCCATTTTTGTGCCTGGCGAGGTGCCAAGTGGGAAAGGGTGGTTTTGAGGAAGAAGGCATCAGGAAAGCCTGCAGCCCCCAGGTCTGTGGGGCTACGCAAGCGGTTCCCAAAGAGCTTCAGAACAAGGCATAATTTTCCCTGCAGGCTCCTTGGGTGGGGGACCCATTTCCAGCCATATGGCCATTTTTGTGCCTGGCGTGGCGCCAAGTGGGAAAGGGTAGTTTTGAGGCTGAAAGCAGCAGGAAAGCCTGCAGCCCCCAGGTGTGTGGGGCTACGCAAGCGGTTCCCAAAGAGCTTTAGAACAAGGCCTAGTTTTCCCTGCTGGCTCCTTGGGCGTGGGATCCATCTCCAGCCATATGGCCATTTTTGTGCCTGGCGCGGCGCCAAGTGGGAAAGGGTGGTTTTGAGGCTGAAGGCAGCAGGAAAGCCTGCAGCCCCCAGGTGTGTGGGGCTATGCAAGCGTTTCCCAAAGAGCTTTACAACAAGGCCTAGTTTTCCCTGCTGGCTCCTTGGGCGTGGGACCCATCTCCAGCCATATGGCCATTTTTGTGCCTGGCGCGGCGCCAAGTGGGAAAGGGTGGTTTTGAGGCTGAAGGCAGCAGGAAAGCCTGCAGCCCCCAGGTGTGTGGGGCTACGCAAGCGGTTCCCAAAGAGCTTCAGAACAAGGCATATTTTTCCCTTCTGGCTCTTTGAGCTTGGAAGCCATCTCCAGCCATATGGCCATTTTTGTGTCTGGCGCGGTGCCAAGTCGGAAAGGGTGGTTTTGAGGCTGAAGGCAGCAGGAAAGCCTGCAGCCCCCGGGTCTGTGGGGCTATGCAAGCACTTCCCAAAGAGCTTTAGAACAAGGCATAGTTTTCCCTGCTGGCTCCTTGGGCGTGGGACCCATGTCCAGCCATATGGCCTTTTTTGTGCCTGGCGCGGCGCCAAGTGGGAAAGGGTGTTTTTGAGGCTGAAGGCAGCAGGAAAGCCTGCAGCCCCCAGGTCTGTGGGGCTACGCAAGCGGTTCCCAAAGAGCTTTAGAACAAGGCATATTTTTCCCTGCAGGCTCTTTGGGCGTGTGACCCATTTCCAGCCATATGGCCATTTTTGTGCCTGGCGTGGCGCCAAGTGGGAAAGGGTAGTTTTGAGGCTGAAAGCAGCAGGAAAGCCTGCAGCCCCCAGGTGTGTGGGGCTACGCAAGCGGTTCCCAAAGAGCTTTAGAACAAGGCATAGTTTTCCCTGCTGGCTCCTTGTGCGTGGGATCCATCTCCAGCCATATGGCCATTTTTGTGCCTGGCGCGGCGCCAAGTGGGAAAGGGTGGTTTTGAGGCTGAAGGCAGCAGGAAAGCCTGCAGCCCCCAGGTCTGTGGGGCTACGCAAGCGGTTCCCAAAGAGCTTTAGAACAAGGCCTAGTTTTCCCTGCTGGCTCCTTGGGCGTGGGATCCATCTCCAGCCATATGGCCATTTTTGTGCCTGGCGTGGCGCCAAGTGGGAAAGGGTGGTTTTGAGGCTGAAGGCAGCAGGAAAGCCTGCAGCCCCCGGGTCTGTGGGGCTACGCAAGCCGTTCCCAAAGAGCTTTAGAACAAGGCATATTTTTCCCTGCAGGCTCTTTGGGCGTGTGACCCATTTCCAGCCATATGGCCATTTTTGTGCCTGGCGTGGCGCCAAGTGGGAAAGGGTAGTTTTGAGGCTGAAAGCAGCAGGAAAGCCTGCAGCCCCCAGGTCTGTGGGGCTACGCAAGCGGTTCCCAAAGAGCTTTAGAACAAGGCCTAGTTTTCCCTGCTGGCTCCTTGGGCGTGGGATCCATCTCCAGCCATATGGCCATTTTTGTGCCTGGCGCGGCGCCAAGTGGGAAAGGGTGGTTTTGAGGCTGAAGGCAGCAGGAAAGCCTGCAGCCCCCAGGTGTGTGGGGCTATGCAAGCGTTTCCCAAAGAGCTTTAGAACAAGGCCTAGTTTTCCCTGCTGGCTCCTTGGGCGTGGGACCCATCTCCAGCCATATGGCCATTTTTGTGCCTGGCGCGGCGCCAAGTGGGAAAGGGTGGTTTTGAGGCTGAAGGCAGCAGGAAAGCCCGCAGCCCCCAGGTGTGTGGGGCTACGCAAGCGGTTCCCAAAGAGCTTTAGAAGAAGGCATAGTTTTCCCTGCTGGCTCTTTGGGCGTGGGACCCATTTCCAGCCGTATGGCCATTTTTGTGCCTGGCGCGGCGCCAAGTGGGAAAGAGTAGTTTTGAGGCTGAAGGCAGCAGGAAAGCCCGCAGCCCCCACGTGTGTGGGGCTACGCAAGCGGTTCCCAAAGAGCTTTAGAACAAGGCATAGTTTTCCCTGCTGGCTCTTTGGGCGGGGGACCCATTTCCAGCCGTATGGCCATTTTTGTGCCTGGCGAGGTGCCAAGTGGGAAAGTGTGGTTTTGAGGAAGAAGGCATCAGGAAAGCCTGCAGCCCCCAGGTGTGTGGGGCTACGCAAGCGGTTCCCAAAGAGCTTCAGAACAAGGCATATTTTTCCCTTCTGGCTCTTTGAGCTTGGAAGCCATCTCCAGCCATATGGCCATTTTTGTGCCTGGCGCGGTGCCAAGTGGGAAAGGGTGGTTTTGAGGCTGAAGGCAGCAGGAAAGCCTGCAGCCCCCGGGTCTGTGGGGCTATGCAAGCACTTCCCAAAGAGCTTTAGAACAAGGCATAGTTTTCCCTGCTGGCTCCTTGGGCGTGGGACCCATGTCCAGCCATATGGCCTTTTTTGTGCCTGGCGCGGCGCCAAGTGGGAAAGGGTGGTTTTGAGGCTGAAGGCAGCAGGAAAGCCTGCAGCCCCCGGGTCTGTGGGGCTACGCAAGCCGTTCCCAAAGAGCTTTAGAACAAGGCATAGTTTTCCCTGCTGGCTCCTTGGGCGTGGGACTCATCTCCAGCCATAGGGCATATTTGTGCCTGGCGCGGCGCCAAGTGGGAAAGGGTGGTTTGAGGCTGAAGGCAGCAGGAACGCCTGCAGCCCCCGGGTCTGTGGGGCTATGCAAGCACTTCCCAAAGAGCTTTAGAACAAGGCATAGTTTTCCCTGCTGGCTCTTTGGCCGTGGGACCCATGTCCAGCCATATGGCCATTTTTGTGCCTGGCGCGGCGCCAAGTGGGAAAGGGTGGTGTCGAGGCTGGAGGCAGGAGGTAAGCCTGCAGCCCCCAGGTGTGTGGGGCTACGCAAGCAGTTCCCAAAGAGCTTTAGAACAAGGCCTAGTTTTCCCTGCTGGCTCTTTGGCCGTGGGACCCATCTCCAGCCATATGGCCATTTTTGTGCCTGGCGCGGCGCCAATTGGGAAAGGGTGGTTTTGAGGGTGAAGGCAGCAGGAAAGCCTGCAGCCCCCAGGTCTGTGGGGCTACGCAAGCAGTTCCCAAAGAGCTTTAGAACAAGGCATAGTTTTCCCTGCTGGCTCTTTGGGCGTGGGACCCATCTCCAGCCGTATGGCCATTTTTGTGCCTGGCGCGGCGCCAAGTGGGAAAGGGTGGTTTTGAGGCTGAAGGCATCAGGAAAGCCTGCAGCCCCCAGGTGTGTGGGGCTACGCAAGCGGTTCCCAAAGAGCTTCAGAACAAGGCCTAGTTTTCCCTGCTGGCTCCTTGGGCGTGGGACCCATGTCCAGCCATATGGCCATTTTTGTGCCCGGCGCGGCGCCAAGTGGGAAAAGGTGGTTTTGAGTGTGAAGGCAGCAGGAAAGCCTGCAGCCCCCAGGTCTGTGGGGCTACGCAAGCGGTTCCCAAAGAGCTTTAGAACAAGACATAATTTTCCCTGCTTGCTCTTTGAGCGTGGAAGCCATCTCCAGCCATATGGCCATTTTTGTGCCTGGCGCTGCGCCAAGTGGGAAAGGGTGGTTTTGAGGCTGAAGGCAGCAGGAAAGCCTGCAGCCCCCGGGTCTGTGGGGCTACGCAAGCACTTCCCAAAGAGCTTTAGAACAAGGCATAGTTTTCCCTGCTGGCTCCTTGGGTGTGGGACCCATCTCCAGCCATATGGCCATTTTTGTGCCTGGCGCGGCGCCAAGTGGGAAGGGTGGTGTCGAGGCTGAAGGCAGCAGGAAAGCCCGCAGCCCCCAGGTGTGTGGGGCTACGCAAGCGGTTCCCAAAGAGCTTTAGAACAAGGCATAGTTTTCCCTGCTGGCTCTTTGGGCGTGGGACCCATTTCCAGACGTATGGCTATTTTTGTGCCTGGCGCGGCGCCAAGTGGGAAAGGGTGGTGTCAAGGCAGAAGGCAGCAGGAAAGCCTGCACCCCCCAGGTGTGTGGGGCTACGCAAGCGGTTCCCAAAGAGCTTTAGAACAAGGCATAGTTTTCCCTGCTGGCTCTTTGGGCGTGGGACCCATCTCCAGCCGTATGGCCATTTTTGTGCCTGGCGAGGTGCCAAGTGGGAAAGTGTGGTTTTGAGGAAGAAGGCATCAGGAAAGCCTGCAGCCCCCAGGTCTGTGGGGCTACGCAAGCGGTTCCCAAAGAGCTTCAGAACAAGGCATATTTTTCCCTTCTGGCTCTTTGAGGTTGGAAGCCATCTCCAGCCATATGGCCTTTTTTGTGCCTGGCGCGCCGCCAAGTGGGAAAGGGTGGTTTTGAGGCTGAAGGCAGCAGGAAAGCCTGCAGCCCCCAGGTGTGTGGGGCTACGCAAGCGGTTCCCAAAGAGCTTTAGAACAAGGCATAGTTTTCCCTGCAGGCTCTTTGGGCGTGTGACCCATTTCCAGCCATATGGCCATTTTTGTGCCTGGCGTGGCGCCAAGTGGGAAAGGGTAGTTTTGAGGCTGAAAGCAGCAGGAAAGCCTGCAGCCCCCAGGTGTGTGGGGCTACGCAAGCGGTTCCCAAAGAGCTTTAGAACAAGGCATAGTTTTCCCTGCTGGCTCCTTGGGCGTGGGATCCATCTCCAGCCATATGGTCATTTTTGTGCCTGGCGCGGCGCCAAGTGGGAAAGGGTGGTTTTGAGGCTGAAGGCAGCAGGAAAGCCTGCAGCCCCCAGGTGTGTGGGGCTACGCAAGCGGTTCCCAAAGAGCTTTAGAACAAGGCCTAGTTTTCCCTGCTGGCTCCTTGGGCGTGGGATCCATCTCCAGCCATATGGCCATTTTTGTGCCTGGCGCGGCGCCAAGTGGGAAAGGGTGGTTTTGAGGCTGAAGGCAGCAGGAAAGCCTGCAGCCCCCGGGTCTGTGGGGCTACGCAAGCAGTTCACAAAGAGCTTTAGAACAAGGCATAGTTTTCCCTGCTGGCTCTTTGGGCGTGGGACTCATCTCCAGCCATAGGGCATATTTGTGCCTGGCGCGGCGCCAAGTGGGAAAGGGTGGTTTTGAGGCTGAAGGCAGCAGGAACGCCTGCAGCCCCCGGGTCTGTGGGGCTATGCAAGCACTTCCCAAAGAGCTTTAGAACAAGGCATAGTTTTCCCTGCTGGCTCTTTGGGCGTGGGACCCATCTCCAGCCGTATGGCCATTTTTGTGCCTGGCGCGGCGCCAATTGGGAAAGGGTGGTTTTGAGGGTGAAGGCAGCAGGAAAGCCTGCAGCCCACAGGTGTGTGGGGCTACGCAAGCGGTTCCCAAAGAGCTTCAGAACAAGGCCTAGTTTTCCCTGCTGGCTCCTTGGGCGTGGGACCCATCTCCAGCCATATGGCCATTTTTGTGCCTGGCGCGGCGCCAAGTGGGAAAAGGTGGTTTTGAGTGTGAAGGCAGCAGGAAAGCCTGCAGCCCCCAGGTCTGTGGGGCTACGCAAGCGGTTCCCAAAGAGCTTTAGAACAAGGCATAATTTTCCCTGCTGGCTCTTTGAGCGTGGAAGCCATCTCCAGCCATATGGCCATTTTTGTGCCTGGCGCTGCGCCAAGTGGGAAAGGGTGGTTTTGAGGCTGAAGGCAGCAGGAAAGCCTGCAGCCCCCGGGTCTGTGGGGCTACGCAAGCGGTTCCCAAAGAGCTTTAGAACAAGGCCTAGTTTTCCCTGCTTGCTCCTTGGGCGTGGGACCCATCTCCAGCCATATGGCCATTTTTGTGCCTGGCGCGGCGCCAAGTGGGAAGGGTGGTGTCAAGGCTGAAGGCAGCAGGAAAGCCCGCAGCCCCCAGGTGTGTGGGGCTACGCAAGCGGTTCCCAAAGAGCTTTAGAACAAGGCATAGTTTTCCCTGCTGGCTCTTTGGGCGTGGGACCCATTTCCAGACGTATGGCTATTTTTGTGCCTGGCGCGGCGCCAAGTGGGAAAGGGTAGTTTTGAGGCTGAAAGCAGCAGGAAAGCCCGCAGCCCCCAGGTCTGTGGGGCTACGCAAGCAGTTCCCAAAGAGCTTTAGAACAAGGCATAGTTGTCCATGCTGGCTCTTTGGCCGTGGGACCCATTTCCAGACGTATGGCTATTTTTGTGCCTGGCGCGGCGCCAAGTGGGAAAGGGTGGTGTCAAGGCAGAAGGCAGCAGGAAAGCCTGCAGCCCCCAGGTGTGTGGGGCTACGCAAGCGGTTCCCAAAGAGCTTTAGAACAAGGCATAGTTTTCCCTGCTGGCTCTTTGGGCGTGGGACCCATCTCCAGCCGTATGGCCATTTTTGTGCCTGGCGCGGCGCCAAGTGGGAAAGGGTGGTTTTGAGGCTGAAGGCAGCAGGAAAGCCTGCAGCCCCCAGGTCTGTGGGGCTACGCAAGCGGTTCCCAAAGAGCTTCAGAACAAGGCATAGTTTTCCATGCTGGCTCTTTGGCCGTGGGACCCATGTCCAGCCATATGGCCATTTTTGTGCCTGGCGCGGCGCCAAGTGGGAGAGGGTGGTTTTGAGGCTGAAGGCAGCATGAAAGCCTGCAGCCCCCAGGTGTGTGGGGCTACGCAAGCGGTTCCCAAAGAGCTTTAGAACAAGGCATAATTTTCCCTGCTGGCTCTTTGAGCGTGGAAGCCATCTCCAGCCATATGGCCATTTTTGTGCCTGGCGCGGCGCCAAGTGGGAAAGGGTGGTTTTGAGGCTGAAGGCAGCAGGAACGCCCGCAGCCCCCAGGTGTGTGGGGCTACGCAAGCGGTTCCCAAAGAGCTTTAGAACAAGGCATAGTTTTCCCTGCTGGCTCTTTGGGCGTGGGACTCATCTCCAGCCATATGGCCATTTTTGTGCCTAGCGCGGCGCCAAGTGGGAAAGGGTAGTTTTGAGGCTGAAGGCAGCAGGAAAGCCTGCAGCCCCCAGGTGTGTGGGGCTACGCAAGCGGTTCCCAAAGAGCTTCAGAACAAGGCCTAGTTTTCCCTGCTGGCTCCTTGGGCGTGGGACCCATGTCCAGCCATATGGCCATTTTTGTGCCTGGCACGGCGCCAAGTGGGAAAGGGTGGTTTTGAGGCTGAAGGCAGCAGGAAAGCCTGCAGCCCCCGGGTCTGTGGGGCTACGCAAGCACTTCCCAAAGAGCTTTAGAACAAGGCATAGTTTTCCCTGCTGGCTCCTTGGGCGTGGGACCCATCTCCAGCCATATGGCCATTTTTGTGCCTGGCGCTGCGCCAAGTGGGAAGGGTGGTGTCGAGGCTGAAGGCAGCGGGAAAGCCTGCAGCCCCCAGGTGTGTGGGGCTACGCAAGCGGTTCCCAAAGAGCTTTAGAACAAGGCATAGTTTTCCCTGCTGGCTCCTTGGGCGGGGGACCCATCTGCAGCCGTATGGCCATTTTTGTGCCTGGCGAGGTGCCAAGTGGGAAAGGGTGGTTTTGAGGCTGAAGGCAGCAGGAAAGCCTGCAGCCCCCAGGTCTGTGGGGCTACGCAAGCGGTTCCCAAAGAGCTTTAGAACAAGGCATAATTTTCCCTGCTTGCTCTTTGGGCGTGGGACCGATCTCCAGCCGTATGGCCATTTTTGTGCCTGGCGAGGCGACAAGTGGGAAAGGGTGGTTTTGAGGCAGAAGGCAGCAGGAAAGCCCGCAGCCCCCAGCTCTGTGGGGCTATTCAAGCGGTTCCCAAAGAGCTTTAGAACAAGGCCTAGTTTTCCCTGCAGGCTCCTTGGGCGGGGGACCCATGTCCAGCCATATGGCCATTTTTGTGCCTGGCACGGCGCCAAGTGGGAAAGGGTGGTGTCGAGGCTGAAGGCAGCGGGAAAGCCTGCAGCCCCCGGGTCTGTGGGGCTACGCAAGCACTTCCCAAAGAGCTTTAGAACAAGGCATAGTTTTCCCTGCTGGCTCCTTGGGCGTGGGACCCATCTCCAGCCATATGGCCATTTTTGTGCCTGGCGCGGCGCCAAGTGGGAAGGGTGGTGTCGAGGCTGAAGGCAGCAGGAAAGCCCGCAGCCCCCAGGTGTGTGGGGCTACGCAAGCGGTTCCCAAAGAGCTTTAGAACAAGGCATAGTTTTCTCTGCTGGCTCTTTGGGCGTGGGACCCATTTCCAGACGTATGGCTATTTTTATGCCTGGCGCGGTGCCAAGTGGGAAAGGGTAGTTTTGAGGCTGAAAGCAGCAGGAAAGCCCGCAGCCCCCAGGTCTGTGGGGCTACGCAAGCGGTTCCCAAAGAGCTTTAGAACAAGGCATAGTTGTCCATGCTGGCTCTTTGGCCGTGGGACCCATTTCCAGACGTATGGCTATTTTTGTGCCTGGCGCGGCGCCAAGTGGGAAAGGGTGGTGTCAAGGCAGAAGGCAGCAGGAAAGCCTGCAGCCCCCAGGTGTGTGGGGCTACGCAAGCGGTTCCCAAAGAGCTTTAGAACAAGGCATAGTTTTCCCTGCTGGCTCTTTGGGCGTGGGACCCATCTCCAGCCGTATGGCCATTTTTGTGCCTGGCGCGGCGCCAAGTGGGAAAGGGTGGTTTTGAGGCTGAAGGCAGCAGGAAAGCCTGCAGCCCCCAGGTCTGTGGGGCTACGCAAGCGGTTCCCAAAGAGCTTCAGAACAAGGCATAGTTTTCCATGCTGGCTCTTTGGCCGTGGGACCCATGTCCAGCCATATGGCCATTTTTGTGCCTGGCGCGGCGCCAAGTGGGAGAGGGTGGTTTTGAGGCTGAAGGCAGCATGAAAGCCTGCAGCCCCCAGGTGTGTGGGGCTACGCAAGCGGTTCCCAAAGAGCTTTAGAACAAGGCATAATTTTCCCTGCTGGCTCTTTGAGCGTGGAAGCCATCTCCAGCCATATGGCCATTTTTGTGCCTGGCGCGGCGCCAAGTGGGAAAGGGTGGTTTTGAGGCTGAAGGCAGCAGGAAAGCCCGCAGCCCCCAGGTGTGTGGGGCTACGCAAGCGGTTCCCAAAGAGCTTTAGAACAAGGCATAGTTTTCCCTGCTGGCTCTTTGGGCGTGGGACTCATCTCCAGCCATATGGCCATTTTTGTGCCTAGCGCGGCGCCAAGTGGGAAAGGGTAGTTTTGAGGCTGAAGGCAGCAGGAAAGCCTGCAGCCCCCAGGTGTGTGGGGCTACGCAAGCGGTTCCCAAAGAGCTTCAGAACAAGGCCTAGTTTTCCCTGCTGGCTCCTTGGGCGGGGGACCCATCTCCAGCCATATGGCCATTTTTGTGCCTGGCACGGCGCCAAGTGGGAAAGGGTGGTTTTGAGGCTGAAGGCAGCAGGAAAGCCTGCAGCCCCCGGGTCTGTGGGGCTACGCAAGCACTTCCCAAAGAGCTTTAGAACAAGGCATAGTTTTCCCTGCTGGCTCCTTGGGCGTGGGACCCATCTCCAGCCATATGGCCTTTTTTGTGCCTGGCGTGGCGCCAAGTGGGAAGGGTGGTGTCGAGGCTGAAGGCAGCGGGAAAGCCTGCAGCCCCCAGGTCTGTGGGGCTACGCAAGCGGTTCCCAAAGAGCTTTAGAACAAGGCATAGTTTTCCCTGCTGGCTCTTTGGGCGTGGGACCCATTTCCAGACGTATTGCTATTTTTGTGCCTGGCGCGGTGCCAAGTGGGAAAGGGTAGTTTTGAGGCTGAAAGCAGCAGGAAAGCCCGCAGCCCCCAGGTCTGTGGGGCTACGCAAGCACTTCCCAAAGAGCTTTAGAACAAGGCATAGTTTTCCCTGCTGGCTCTTTGGGCGGGGGACCCATCTCCAGCCATATGGCCATTTTTGTGCCTGGCGCGGCGCCAAGTGGGAAAGGGTGGTTTTGAGGCTGAAAGCAGCAGGAAAGCCTGCAGCCCCCAGGTCTGTGGGGCTACGCAAGCAGTTCACAAAGAGCTTTAGAACAAGGCCTAGTTTTCCCTGCTGGCTCTTTGGCCGTGGGACCCATGTCCAGCATATGGGCATTTTTGTGCCTGGCACGGCGCCAGTTGGGAAAGGGTGGTTTTGAGGGTGAAGGCAGCAGGAAAGCCTGCAGCCCCCAGGTCTGTGGGGCTACGCAAGCGGTTCCCAAAGAGCTTTAGAACAAGGCAGAGTTTTCCCTGCAGGCTCCTTGGGCGGGGGACCCATCTGCAGCCGTATGGCCATTTTTGTGCCTGGCGCGGCGCCAAGTGGGAAAGGGTGGTTTTGAGGCTGAAGGCAGCAGGAAAGCCTGCAGCCCCCAGGTCTGTGGGGCTACGCAAGCGGTTCCCAAAGAGCTTCAGAACAAGGCCTAGTTTTCCCTGCTGGCTCCTTGGGCGTGGGACCCATGTCCAGCCATATGGCCATTTTTGTGCCTGGCACGGCGCCAAGTGGGAAAGGGTGGTGTCGAGGCTGAAGGCAGCAGGAAAGCCTGCAGCCCCCGGGTCTGTGGGGCTACGCAAGCACTTCCCAAAGAGCTTTAGAACAAGGCCTAGTTTTCCCTGCTGGCTCCTTGGGCGTGGGACCCATCTCCAGCCATATGGCCATTTTTGTGCCTGGCGCGGCGCCAAGTGGGAAAGGGTGGTTTTGAGGCTGAAGGCAGCGGGAAAGCCTGCAGCCCCCATGTGTGTGGGGCTACGCAAGCGGTTCCCAAAGAGCTTTAGAACAAGGCATATTTTTCCCTGCTGGCTCTTTGGGCGTGGGACCCATTTCCAGACCTATGGCTATTTTTGTGCCTAGCGCGGCGCCAAGTGGGAAAGGGTAGTTTTGAGGCTGAAGGCAGCAGGAAAGCCTGCAGCCCCCAGGTGTGTGGGGCTACGCAAGCGGTTCCCAAAGAGCTTCAGAACAAGGTCTAGTTTTCCCTGCTGGCTCCTTGGGCGTGGGACCCATGTCCAGCCATATGGCCATTTTTGTGCCTGGCGCGGCGCCAAGTGGGAAAGGGTGGTGTCAAGGCAGAAGGCAGCAGGAAAGCCTGCAGCCCCCAGGTCTGTGGGGCTACGCAAGCGGTTCCCAAAGAGCTTTAGAACAAGGCATAGTTTTCCCTGCTGGCTCTTTGGGCGTGGGACCCATCTCCAGCCGTATGGCCATTTTTGTGCCTGGCACGGCGTCAAGTGGGAAAGGGTGGTTTTGAGGCTGAAAGCAGCAGGGAAGCCTGCAGCCCCCCAGGTCTGTGGGGTTACGCAAGCGGTTCCCAAAGAGCTTCAGAACAAGGCCTAGTTTTCCCTGCTGGCTCTTTGGGCGTGGGACCCATCTCCAGCCATATGGCCATTTTTGTGCCTGGCGCGGCGCCAAGTGGGAAAGGGTGGTTTTGAGGCTGAAGGCAGCAGGAAAGCCTGCAGCCCCCAGGTCTGTGGGGCTACGCAAGCCGTTCCCAAAGAGCTTTAGAACAAGGCATAGTTTTCCCTGCTGGCTCTTTGGGCGGGGGACCCATCTCCAGCCATATGGCCATTTTTTTGCCTGCGCGGCGCCAAGTGGGAAAGGGTGGTTTTGAGGCTGAAGGCAGCAGGAAAGCCTGCAGCCCCCAGGTCTGTGGGCTATGCAAGCAGTTCCAAAAGAGCTTTAGAAGAAGGCATAGTTTTCCCTGCTGGCTCCTTGGGCGTGTGACCCATCTCCAGCCATATGGCCATTTTTGTGCCTGGCGCGGCGCCAAGTGGGAAGGGTGGTGTCGAGGCTGAAGGCAGCGGGAAAGCCTGTAGCCCCCAGGTCTCTGGGGCTACACAAGCGGTTCCCAAAGAGCTTTAGAACAAGGCATAGTTTTCCCTGCTGGCTCTTTGGGCGTGGGACCCATTTCCAGACGTATGGCCATTTTTGTGCCTGGCGCGGCGCCAAGTGGGAAAGGGTGGTTTTGAGGCTGAAGGCAGCAGGAAAGCCTGCAGCCCCCAGGTGTGTGGGGCTACGCAAGCACTTCCCAAAGAGCTTTAGAAGAACGCCTAGTTTTCCCTCCTGGCTCTTTGGCCGTGGGACCCATGTCCAGCATATGGGCATTTTTGTGCCTGGCACGGCGCCAATTCGGAAAGGGTGGTTTTGAGGCTGAAGGCAGCAGGAAAGCGTCCAGCCCCCAGGTCTGTGGGGCTACGCAAGCGGTTCCCAAAGAGCTTTAGAACAAGGCATAGTTTTCCCTGCTGGCTCTTTGGGCGTGGGACCCATCTCCAGCCATATGGCCATTTTTTTGCCTGCGCGGCGCCAAGTGGGAAAGGGTGGTTATGAGGCTGAAGGCAGCAGGAAAGCCTGCAGCCCCCGGGTCTGTGGGGCTATGCAAGCACTTCCCAAAGAGCTTTAGAACAAGGCATAGTTTTCCCTGCTGGCTCTTTGGGCGTAGGACCCATCTCCAGCGTTATGGCCATTTTTGTGCCTGGCGCGGCGCCAAGTGGGAAAGGGTGGTTTTGAGGCTGAAGGCAGCAGGAAAGCCTGCAGCCCCCAGGTCTGTGGGGCTATGCAAGCAGTTGCAAAAAAGCTTTAGAAGAAGGCATAATTTTCCCTTCTGTCTCTTTGGGCGGGGGACCCATTTCCAGCCGTATGGCCATTTTTGTGCCTGGCGCGCCGCCAAGTGGGAAAGGGTGGTTTTGAGGCTGAAGGCAGCAGGAAAGCCTGCAGCCCCCAGGTCTGTGGGGCTACGCAAGCGGTTCCCAAAGAGCTTCAGAACAAGGCCTAGTTTTCCCTGCTGGCTCCTTGGGCGTGGGACCCATCTCCAGCCATATGGCCATTTTTGTGCCTGGCGCGGCGCCAAGTGGGAAAGGGTGGTTTTGAGGCTGAAGGCAGCAGGAAAGCCTGCAGCCCCCAGGTCTGTGGGGCTACGCAAGCGGTTCCCAAAGAGCTTTAGAACAAGGCATAGTTTTCCCTGCTAGCTCCTTGGGCGTGAAACCCCTCTCCAGCCATATGGCCATTTTTGTGCCTGGCGCGGCGCCAAGTGGGAAAGGGTGGTTTTGAGGCTGAAGGCAGCAGGAAAGCCTGCAGCCCCCAGGTCTGTGGGGCTACGCAAGCGGTTCCCAAAGAGCTTTAGAACAAGGCATAATTTTCCCTGCTGGCTCTTTGAGCGTGGAAGCCATCTCCAGCCATATGGCCATTTTTGTGCCTGGCGCGGCGCCAAGTGGGAAAGGGTGGTTTTGAGGCTGAAGGCAGCAGGAAAGCCTGCAGCCCCCAGGTGTGTGGGGCTACGCAAGCGGTTCCCAAAGAGCTTTAGAACAAGGCATAGTTTTCCCTGCTGGCTCTTTGGGCGTGGGACCCATTTCCAGACGTATGGCTATTTTTGTGCCTGGCGCGGCGCCAAGTGGGAAAGGGTAGTTTTGAGGCTGAAAGCAGCAGGAAAGCCCGCAGCCCCCAGGTCTGTGGGGCTACGCAAGCAGTTCCCAAAGAGCTTTAGAACAAGGCCTAGTTTTCCCTGCTGGCTCTTTGGCCGTGGGACCCATGTCCAGCCGTATGGCCATTTTTGTGCCTGGCGCGGCGCCAAGTGGGAAAGGGTGGTTTTGAGGCTGAAGGCAGCAGGAAAGCCTGCAGCCCCCAGGTCTGTGGGGCTACGCAAGCGGTTCCCAAAGAGCTTTAGAACAAGGCATAATTTTCCCTGCTGGCTCTTTGAGCGTGGAAGCCATCTCCAGCCATATGGCCATTTTTGTGCCTGGCGCGGCGCCAAGTGGGAAAGGGTGGTTTTCAGGCTGAAGGCAGCAGGAAAGCCTGCAGCCCCCGGGTCTGTGGGGCTACGCAAGCGGTTCCCAAAGAGCTTTAGAACAAGGCCTAGTTTTCCCTGCTGGCTCCTTGGGCGTGGGACCCATCTCCAGCCATATGGCCATTTTTGTGCCTGGCGCGGCGCCAAGTGGGAAGGGTGGTGTCGAGGCTGAAGGCAGCGGGAAAGCCTGCAGCCCCCAGGTGTGTGGGGCTACGCAAGCGGTTCCCAAAGAGCTTTAGAACAAGGCCTAGTTTTCCCTGCTGGCTCTTTGGCCGTGGGACCCATGTCCAGCATATGGGCATTTTTGTGCCTGGCACGCCGCCAAGTGGGAAAGGGTGGTTTTGAGGGTGAAGGCAGCAGGAAAGCGTCCAGCCCCCAGGTGTGTGGGGCTACGCAAGCGGTTCCCAAAGAGCTTTAGAACAAGGCATAGTTTTCCCTGCTGGCTCTTTGGGCGTGGGACCCATCTCCAGCCATATGGCCATTTTTGTGCCTGCGCAGCGCCAAGTGGGAAAGGGTAGTTTTGAGGCTGAAAGCAGCAGGAAAGCCCGCAGCCCCCAGGTCTGTGGGGCTACGCAAGCGGTTCCCAAAGAGCTTTAGAACAAGGCATAGTTTTCCCTGCTGGCTCCTTGGGCGTGGGACCCATCTCCAGCCATATGGCCATTTTTGTCACTGGCGCGGCGCCAAGTGGGAAAGGGTGGTATTGAGGCTGAAGGCAGCGGGAAAGCCTGCAGCCCCCAGGTGTGTGGGGCTACGCTAGGGGTTCCCAATGAACTTTAGAACAAGGCCTAGTTTTCCCTGCTGGCTCTTTGGGCGTGGGACCCATTTCCAGACGTATGGCCATTTTTGTGCCTGGCGCGGCGCCAAGTGGGAAAGGGTAGTTTTGAGGCTGAAAGCAGCAGGAAAGCCTGCAGCCCCCAGGTCTGTGGGGCTACGCAAGCAGTCCCCAAAGAGCTTTAGAACAAGGCCTAGTTTTCCCTGCTGGCTCTTTGGCCGTGGGACCCATGTCCAGCATATGGGCATTTTTGTGCCTGGCACGGCGCCAATTGGGAAAGGGTGGTTTTGAGGGTGAAGGCAGCAGGAAAGCGTCCAGCCCCCAGGTCTGTGGGGCTACGCAAGCGGTTCCCAAAGAGCTTTAGAACAAGGCATAGTTTTCCCTGCTGGCTCTTTGGGCGTGGGACCCATCTCCAGCCATATGGCCATTTTTTTGCCTGCGCGGCGCCAAGTGGGAAAGGGTGGTTTTGAGGGTGAAGGCAGCAGGAAAGCCTGCAGCCCCCAGGTCTGTGGGGCTACCCAAGCGGTTCCCAAAGAGCTTTAGAACAAGGCATAATTTTCCCTGCTGGCTCTTTGGGCGGGGGACCCATCTCCAGCCATATGGCCATTTTTGTGCCTGGAGCGGCGCCAAGTGGGAAAGGGTGGTTTTGAGGCTGAAGGCAGCAGGAAAGCCTGCAGCCCCCGGGTCTGTGGGGCTACGCAAGCAGTTCCCAAAGAGCTTTAGAACAAGGCCTAGTTTTCCCTGCTGGCTCCTTGGGCGGGGGACCCATCTCCAGCCATATGGCCATTTTTGTGCCTGGCGCGGCGCCAAGTGGGAAGGGTGGTGTCGAGGCTAAAGACAGCGGGAAAGCCTGCAGCCCCCAGGTGTGTGGGGCTACGCAAGCGGTTCCCAAAGAGCTTTAGAACAAGGCATAGTTTTCCCTGCTGGCTCTTTGGGCGGGGGACCCATTTCCAGACGTATGGCTATTTTTGTGCCTGGCGCGGCGCCAAGTGGGAAAGGGTAGTTTTGAGGCTGAAAGCAGCAGGAAAGCCCGCAGCCCCCAGGTCTGTGGGGCTACGCAAGCAGTTCCCAAAGAGCTTTAGAACAAGGCCTAGTTTTCCCTGCTGGCTCTTTGGGCGTGGGACCCATCTCCAGCCATATGGCCATTTTTGTGCCTGGCGAGGTGCCAAGTGGGAAAGGGTGGTTTTGAGGCTGAAGGCAGCGGGAAAGCCTGCAGCCCCCAGGTGTGTGGGGCTACGCTAGGGGTTCCCAATGAACTTTAGAACAAGGCATAGTTTTCCCTGCTGGCTCTTTGGGCGTAGGACCCATTTCCAAACGTATGGCCATTTTTGTGCCTGGCGCGGGGCCAAGTGGGAAAGGGTGGTTTTGAGGCTGAAGGCAGCGGGAAAGCCTGCAGCCCCCAGGTGTGTGGGGCTACGCTAGGGGTTCCCAATGAACTTTAGAACAAGGCCTAGTTTTCCCTGCTGGCTCTTTGGCCGTGGGACCCATGTCCAGCCGTATGGCCATTTTTGTGCCTGGCGCAGCGCAAAGTGGGAAAGGGGGGTTTTGAGGCTGAAGGCAGCAGGAAAGCCTGCAGCCCCCAGGTCTGTGGGGCTACGCAAGCGGTTCCCAAAGAGCTTTAGAACAAGGCCTAGTTTTCCCTGCTGGCTCTTTGGCCGTGGGACCCATGTCCAGCATATGGGCATTTTTGTGCCTGGCACGGCGCCAATTGGGAATGGGTGGTTTTGAGGGTGAAGGCAGCAGGAAAGCCTGCAGCCCCCAGGTCTGTGGGGCTACGCAAGCGGTTCCCAAAGAGCTTTAGAACAAGGCATAGTTTTCCCTGCTGGCTCTTTGGGCGTGGGACCCATCTCCAGCCATATGGCCATTTTTGTGCCTGGCGAGGTGCCAAGTGGGAAAGGGTGGTTTTGAGGCTGAAGGCAGCGGGAAAGCCTGCAGCCCCCAGGTGTGTGGGGCTACGCTAGGGGTTCCCAATGAACTTTAGAACAAGGCATAGTTTTCCCTGCTGGCTCTTTGGGCGTAGGACCCATTTCCAAACGTATGGCCATTTTTGTGCCTGGCGCGGGGCCAAGTGGGAAAGGGTGGTTTTGAGGCTGAAGGCAGCGGGAAAGCCTGCAGCCCCCAGGTGTGTGGGGCTACGCTAGGGGTTCCCAATGAACTTTAGAACAAGGCCTAGTTTTCCCTGCTGGCTCTTTGGCCGTGGGACCCATGTCCAGCCGTATGGCCATTTTTGTGCCTGGCGCAGCGCAAAGTGGGAAAGGGGGGTTTTGAGGCTGAAGGCAGCAGGAAAGCCTGCAGCCCCCAGGTCTGTGGGGCTACCCAAGCGGTTCCCAAAGAGCTTTAGAACAAGGCCTAGTTTTCCCTGCTGGCTCTTTGGCCGTGGGACCCATCTCCAGCCATATGGCCATTTTTGTGCCTGGCGCGGCGCCAAGTGGGAAGGGTGGTGTCGAGGCTGAAGGCAGCGGGAAAGCCTGCAGCCCCCAGGTGTGTGGGGCTACGCAAGCGGTTCCCAAAGAGCTTTAGAACAAGGCCTAGTTTTCCCTGCTGGCTCTTTGGCCGTGGGACCCATCTCCAGCCGTATGGCCATTTTTGTGCCTGGCACCGCGCCAATTGGGAAAGGGTGGTTTTGAGGGTGAAGGCAGCAGGAAAGCGTCCAGCCCCCAGGTCTGTGGGGCTACGCAAGCGGTTCCCAAAGAGCTTTAGAACAAGGCATAGTTTTCCCTGCTGGCTCTTTGGGCGTGGGACCCATCTCCAGCCATATGGCCATTTTTGTGCCTGCGCGGCGCCAAGTGGGAAAGGGTAGTTTTGAGGCTGAAAGCAGCAGGAAAGCCCGCAGCCCCCAGGTCTGTGGGACTACGCAAGCGGTTCCCAAAGAGCTTTAGAACAAGGCATAGTTTTCCCTGCTGGCTCTTTGGGCGTGGGACCCATCTCCAGCCATATGGCCATTTTTGTGCCTGGCGAGGTGCCAAGTGGGAAAGGGTGGTTTTGAGGCTGAAGGCAGCGGGAAAGCCTGCAGCCCCCAGGTGTGTGGGGCTACGCTAGGGGTTCCCAATGAACTTTAGAACAAGGCCTAGTTTTCCCTGCTGGCTCTTTGGGCGTGGGACCCATTTCCAGACGTATGGCCATTTTTGTGCCTGGCGCGGGGCCAAGTGGGAAAGGGTGGTTTTGAGGCTGAAGGCAGCGGGAAAGCCTGCAGCCCCCAGGTCTGTGGGGCTACGCTAGGGGTTGCCAATGAACTTTAGAACAAGGCCTAGTTTTCCCTGCTGGCTCTTTGGCCGTGGGACCCATGTCCAGCCGTATGGCCATTTTTGTGCCTGGCGCAGCGCAAAGTGGGAAAGGGTGGTTTTGAGGCTGAAGGCAGCAGGAAAGCCTGCAGCCCCCAGGTCTGTGGGGCTACCCAAGCGGTTCCCAAAGAGCTTTAGAACAAGGCCTAGTTTTCCCTGCTGGTTCCTTGGGCGGGGGACCCATCTGCATCCGTATGGCCATTTTTGTGCCTGGCGAGGTGCCAAGTGGGAAAGGGTGGTTTTGAGGCTGAAGGCAGCAGGAAAGCCTGCAGCCCCCAGGTCTGTGGGGCTACGCAAGCGGTTCCCAAAGAGCTTTAGAACAAGGCATAATTTTCCCTGCTGGCTCTTTGGGCGTGGGACCCATTTCCAGACGTATGGCTATTTTTGTGCCTGGCGCGGCGCCAAGTGGGAAAGGGTAGTTTTGAGGCTGAAATCAGCAGGAAAGCCCGCAGCCCCCAGGTGTGTGGGGCTACGCAAGCAGTTCCCAAAGAGCTTTAGAACAAGGCCTAGTTTTCCCTGCTGGCTCCTTGGGCGTGGGACCCATCTCCAGCCATATGGCCATTTTTGTGCCTGGCGCGGCGCCAAGTGGGAAGGGTGGTGTCGAGGCTAAAGACAGCGGGAAAGCCTGCAGCCCCCAGGTGTGTGGGGCTACGCAAGCGGTTCCCAAAGAGCTTTAGAACAAGGCATAGTTTTCCCTGCAGGCTCCTTGGGCGGGGGACCCATCTGCATCCGTATGGCCATTTTTGTGCCTGGCGAGGTGCCAAGTGGGAAAGGGTGGTTTTGAGGCTGAAGGCAGCAGGAAAGCCTGCAGCCCCCAGGTCTGTGGGGCTACGCAAGCCGTTCCCAAAGAGCTTTAGAACAAGGCATAATTTTCCCTGCTGGCTCTTTGAGCGTGGAAGCCATCTCCAGCCATATGGCCATTTTTGTGCCTGGAGCGGCGCCAAGTGGGAAAGGGTGGTTTTGAGGCTGAAGGCAGTAGGAAAGCCTGCAGCCCCCAGGTCTGTGGGGCTATGCAAGCACTTCCCAAAGAGCTTTAGAACAAGGCCTAGTTTTCCCTGCTGGCTCTTTGGCCGTGGGACCCATGTCCAGCATATGGGCATTTTTGTGCCTGGCACGGCGCCAATTGGGAATGGGTGGTTTTGAGGGTGAAGGCAGCAGGAAAGCCTGCAGCCCCCAGGTCTGTGGGGCTACGCAAGCAGTTCCCAAAGAGCTTTAGAACAAGGCATAGTTTTCCCTGCTGGCTCTTTGGGCGTGGGGCCCATGTCCAGCCGTATGGCCATTTTTGTGCCTGGCGCAGCGCAAAGTGGGAAAGGGGGGGTTTGAGGCTGAAGGCAGCAGGAAAGCCTGCAGCCCCCAGGTCTGTGGGGCTACCCAAGCGGTTCCCAAAGAGCTTTAGAACAAGGCCTAGTTTTCCCTGCTGGCTCTTTGGGCGTGGGACCCATCTCCAGCCATATGGCCATTTTTGTGCCTGGCGCGGCACCAAGTGGGAAAGGGTGGTTTTGAGGCTGAAGGCAGCAGGAAAGCCTGCAGCCCCCAGGTCTGTGGGGCTACGCAAGCAGTTCCCAAAGAGCTTTAGAACAAGGCCTAGTTTTCCCTGCTGGCTCTTTGGCCGTTGGACCCATGTCCAGCATATGGGCATTTTTGTGCCTGGCGCGGCGCCAATTGGGAATGGGTGGTTTTGAGGCTGAAGGCAGCAGGAAAGCGTCCAGCCCCCAGGTCTGTGGGGCTACGCAAGCGGTTCCCAAAGAGCTTTAGAACAAGGCATAGTTTTCCCTGCTGGCTCTTTGGGCGTGGGACCCATCTCCAGCCATATGGCCATTTTTGTGCCTGGCGCGGCGCCAAGTGGGAAAGGGTGGTTTTGAGGCTGAAGGCAGCAGGAACGCCTGCAGCCCCCGGGTCTGTGGGGCTATGCAAGCACTTCCCAAAGAGCTTTAGAACAAGGCATAGTTTTCCCTGCAGGCTCCTTGGGCGGGGGACCCATCTGCATCCGTATGGCCATTTTTGTGCCTGGCGAGGTGCCAAGTGGGAAAGGGTGGTTTTGAGGCTGAAGGCAGCGGGAAAGCCTGCAGCCCCCAGGTCTCTGGGGCTACGCAAGCAGTTCCCAAAGAGCTTTAGAACAAGGCATAATTTTCCCTGCTGTCTCTTTGTGCGTGGGACCCATGTCCAGCCGTATGGCCATTTTTGTGCCTGGCGCGGCGCCAAGTGGGAAAGGGTGGTTTTGAGGCTGAAGGCAGCAGGAAAGCCTGCAGCCCCCAGGTCTGTGGGGCTACGCAAGCGGTTCCCAAAGAGCTTTAGAACAAGGCCTAGTTTTCCCTGCTGGCTCCTTGGGCGTGGGACCCATCTCCAGCCGTATGGCCATTTTTGTGCCTAGTGCGGCGCCAAGTGGGAAAGGGTGGTTTTGAGGCTGAAGGCAGCAGGAAAGCCTGCAGCCCCCAGGTGTGTGGGGCTACGCAAGCGGTTCCCAAAGAGCTTCAGAACAAGGCCTAGTTTTCCCTGCTGGCTCCTTGGGCGTGGGACCCATCTCCAGCCATATGGCCATTTTTGTGCCTGGCGCGGCGCCAAGTGGGAAAGGGTGGTTTTGAGGCTGAAGGCAGCAGGAAAGCCTGCAGCCCCCAGGTCTGTGGGGCTACGCAAGCGGTTCCCAAAGAGCTTTAGAACAAGGCATAATTTTCCCTGCTGGCTCTTTGAGCGTGGAATCCATCTCCAGCCATATGGCCATTTTTGTGCCTGGCGCGGCGCCAAGTGGGAAAGGGTGGTTTTGAGGCTGAAGGCAGCAGGAAAGCCTGCAGCCCCCGGGTCTGTGGGGCTACGCAAGCACTTCCCAAAGAGCTTTAGAACAAGGCATAGTTTTCCCTGCTGGCTCTTTGGGTGTGGGACCCATTTCCAGACGTATGGCCATTTTTGTGCCTGGCGCGGCGCCAAGTGGGAAAGGGTAGTTTTGAGGCTGAAAGCAGCAGGAAAGCCTGCAGCCCCCAGGGTCTGTGGGGCTACGCAAGCAGTTCCCAAAGAGCTTTAGAACAAGGCCTAGTTTTCCCTGCTGGCTCTTTGGCCGTGGGACCCATGTCCAGCATATGAGCATTTTTGTGCCTGGCACGGCGCCAAGTGGGAAAGGGTGGTTTTGAGGGTGAAGGCAGCAGGAAAGCGTCCAGCCCCCAGGTCTGTGGGGCTACGCAAGCGGTTCCCAAAGAGCTTTAGAACAAGGCATAGTTTTCCCTGCTGGCTCTTTGGGCGTGGGACCCATCTCCAGCCATATGGCCATTTTTTTGCCTGCGCGGCACCAAGTGGGAAAGGGTGGTTTTGAGGCTGAAGGCAGCGGGAAAGCCTGCAGCCCCCAGGTCTGTGGGGCTACGCTAGGGGTTCCCAATGAACTTTAGAACAAGGCATAGTTTTCCCTGCTGGCTCTTTGGGCGTGGGACCCTTTTCCAGACGTATGGCCATTTTTGTGCCTGGCGCGGCGCCAAGTGGGAAAGGGTGGTTTTGAGGCTGAAAGCAGCAGGAAAGCCTGCAGCCCCCAGGTGTGTGGGGCTACGCAAGCAGTTCCCAAAGAGCTTTAGAACAAGGCCTAGTTTTCCCTGCTGGCTCTTTGGCCGTGGGACCCATGTCCAGCATATGGGCATTTTTGTGCCTGGCACGGCGCCAATTGGGAAAGGGTGGTTTTGAGGGTGAAGGCAGCAGGAAAGCCTGCAGCCCCCAGGTCTGTGGGGCTACGCAAGCACTTCCCAAAGAGCTTTAGAACAAGGCATAGTTTTCCCTGCTGGCTCTTTGGGCGTGGGACCCATTTCCAGACGTATGGCCATTTTTGTGCCTGGCGCGGCGCCAAGTGGGAAAGGGTAGTTTTGAGGCTGAAGGCAGCAGGAAAGCCTGCAGCCCCCAGGTGTGTGGGGCTACGCAAGCAGTTCCCAAAGAGCTTTAGAACAAGGCCTAGTTTTCCCTGCTGGCTCTTTGGCCGTGGGACCCATGTCCAGCATATGAGCATTTTTGTGCCTGGCACGGCGCCAAGTGGGAAAGGGTGGTTTTGAGGGTGAAGGCAGCAGGAATGCGTCCAGCCCCCAGGTCTGTGGGGCTACGCAAGCGGTTCCCAAAGAGCTTTAGAACAAGGCCTAGTTTTCCCTGCTGGCTCTTTGGGCGTGGGACCCATCTCCAGCCATATGGCCATTTTTTTGCCTGCGCGGCGCCAAGTGGGAAAGGGTAGTTTTGAGGCTGAAAGCAGCAGGAAAGCCCGCAGCCCCCAGGTCTGTGGGGCTACGCAAGCGGTTCCCAAAGAGCTTTAGAACAAGGCCTAGTTTTCCCTGCTGGCTCCTTGGGCGGGGGACCCATCTCCAGCCATATGGCCATTTTTGTGCCTGGCGCGGCGCCAAGTGGGAAAGGGTGGTTTTGAGGCTGAAGGCAGCGGGAAAGCCTGCAGCCCCCAGGTGTGTGGGGCTACGCTAGGGGTTCCCAATGAACTTTAGAACAAGGCATAGTTTTCCCTGCTGGCTCTTTGGGCGTGGGACCCTTTTCCAGACGTATGGCCATTTTTGTGCCTGGCGCGGCGCCAAGTGGGAAAGGGTGGCTTTGAGGCTGAAAGCAGCAGGAAAGCCTGCAGCCCCCAGGTCTGTGGGGCTACGCAAGCAGTTCCCAAAGAGCTTTAGAACAAGGCCTAGTTTTCCCTGCTGGCTCTTTGGCCGTGGGACCCATGTCAAGCATATGGGCATTTTTGTGCCTGGCACGGCGCCAATTGGGAAAGGGTGGTTTTGAGGGTGAAGGCAGCAGGAAAGCCTGCAGCCCCCAGGTGTGTGGGGCTACGCAAGCGGTTCCCAAAGAGCTTTAGAACAAGGCATAGTTTTCCCTGCTGGCTCCTTGGGCGTGGGACCCATTTCCAGACGTATGGCTATTTTTGTGCCTGGCGCGGCGCCAAGTGGGAAAGTGTAGTTTTGAGGCTGAAAGCAGCAGGAAAGCCCGCAGCCCCCAGGTCTGTGGGGCTACGCAAGCGGTTCCCAAAGAGCTTTAGAACAAGGCATAGTTTTCCCTGCTGGCTCCTTGGGCGTGGGACCCATGTCCAGCCATATGGCCATTTTTGTGCCTGGCGCGGCGCCAAGTGGGAAAGGGTGGTTTTGAGGCTGAAGGCAGCGGGAAAGCCTGCAGCCCCCAGGTCTGTGGGGCTACGCTAGGGGTTCCCAATGAACTTTAGAACAAGGCCTAGTTTTCCCTGCTGGCTCTTTGGGCGGGGGACCCATTTCCAGACGTATGGCCATTTTTGTGCCTGGCGCAGCGCCAAGTGGGAAAGGGTAGTTTTGAGGCTGAAAGCAGCAGGAAAGCCTGCAGCCCCCAGGTCTGTGGGGCTACGCAAGCAGTTCCCAAAGAGCTTTAGAACAAGGCCTAGTTTTCCCTGCTGGCTCTTTGGGCGTGGGACCCATGTCCAGCATATGGGCATTTTTGTGCCTGGCACGGCGCCAATTGGGAAAGGGTGGTTTTGAGGGTGAAGGCAGCAGGAAAGCATCCAGCCCCCAGGTCTGTGGGGCTACGCAAGCGGTTCCCAAAGAGCTTTAGAACAAGGCATAGTTTTCCCTGCTGGCTCTTTGGGCGTGGGACCCATCTCCAGCCATATGGCCATTTTTGTGCCTGGCGTGACGCCAAGTGGGAAAGGGTGGTTTTGAGGCTGAAGGCAGCAGGAAAGCCTGCAGCCCCCGGGTCTGTGGCGTATGCAGGCACTTCCCAAAGAGCTTTAGAACAAGGCATACTTTTCCCTGCTGGCTCCTTGGGCGTGGGACCCATCTCCAGCCGTATGGCCATTTTTGTGCCTGGCGCGGCGCCAAGTGGGAAAGGGTGGTTTTGAGGCTGAAGGCAGCAGGAAAGCCTGCAGCCCCCAGGTCTGTGGGGCTATGCAAGCAGTTCCAAAAGAGCTTTAGAAGAAGGCATAATTTTCCCTTCTGTCTCTTTGGGCGGGGGACCCATTTCCAGCCGTATGGCCATTTTTGTCCCTGGCGCGCCGCCAATTGGGAAAGGGTGGTTTTGAGGCTGAAGGCAGCAGGAAAGCCTGCAGCCCCCAGGTCTGTGGGGCTACGCAAGCGGTTCCCAAAGAGCTTCAGAACAAGGCCTAGTTTTCCCTGCTGGCTCTTTGGACGGGGGACCCATCTCCAGCCATATGGCCATTTTTGTGCCTGGCGCGGCGCCAAGTGGGAAAGGGTGGTTTTGAGGCTGAAGGCAGCAGGAAAGCCTGCAGCCCCCAGGTCTGTGGGGCTACGCAAGCGGTTCCCAAAGAGCTTTAGAACAAGGCATAGTTTTCCCTGCTGGCTCTTTGGGCGTGGGACCCATCTCCAGCCATATGGCCATTTTTGTGCCTGGCGCGGCGCCAAGTGGGAAAGGGTGGTTTTGAGGCTGAAGGCAGCAGGAAAGCCTGCAGCCCCCAGGTGTGTGGGGCTACGCAAGCGGTTCCCAAAGAGCTTTAGAACAAGGCATAGTTTTCCCTGCAGGCTCCTTGGGCGGGGGACCCATCTGCAGCCGTATGGCCATTTTTGTGCCTGGCGAGGTGCCAAGTGGGAAAGGGTGGTTTTGAGGCTGAAGGCAGCATGAAAGCCTGCAGCCCCCAGGTCTGTGGGGCTACGCAAGCGGTTCCCAAAGAGCTTTAGAACAAGGCATAATTTTCCCTTCTGGCTCTTTGAGCGTGGAAGCCATCTCCAGCCATATGGCCATTTTTGTGCCTGGCGTGGCGCCAAGTGGGAAAGGGTGGTTTTGAGGCTGAACGCAGCAGGAAAGCCTGCAGCCCCCGGGTCTGTGGGGCTATGCAAGCACTTCCCAAAGAGCTTTAGAACAAGGCATAATTTTCCCTGCTGGCTCTTTGAGCGTGGAAGCCATCTCCAGCCATATGGCCATTTTTGTGCCTGGCACGGCGCCAAGTGGGAAAGGGTGGTTTTGAGGCTGAAAGCAGCAGGAAAGCCTGCAGCCCCCAGGTCTGTGGGGCTACGCAAGCGGTTCCCAAAGAGCTTTAGAACAAGGCATAGTTTTCCCAGCTGGCTCCTTGGGCGTGGGACCCATTTCCAGACGTATGGCTATTTTTGTGCCTGGCGCGGCGCCAAGTGGGAAAGTGTAGTTTTGAGGCTGAAAGCAGCAGGAAAGCCCGCAGCCCCCAGGTCTGTGGGGCTACGCAAGCGGTTCCCAAAGAGCTTTAGAACAAGGCATAGTTTTCCCTGCTGGCTCCTTGGGCGTGGGACCCATGTCCAGCCATATGGCCATTTTTGTGCCTGGCGCGGCGCCAAGTGGGAAAGGGTGGTTTTGAGGCTGAAGGCAGCGGGAAAGCCTGCAGCCCCCAGGTGTGTGGGGCTACGCTAGGGGTTCCCAATGAACTTTAGAACAAGGCCTAGTTTTCCCTGCTGGCTCTTTGGGCGTGGGACCCATTTCCAGACGTATGGCCATTTTTGTGCCTGGCGCGGCGCCAAGTGGGAAAGGGTAGTTTTGAGGCTGAAAGCAGCAGGAAAGCCTGCAGCCCCCAGGTCTGTGGGGCTACGCAAGCAGTTCCCAAAGAGCTTTAGAACAAGGCCTAGTTTTCCCTGCTGGCTCTTTGGCCGTGGGACCCATGTCCAGCATATGGGCATTTTTGAGCCTGGCACGGCGCCAATTGGGAAAGGGTGGTTTTGAGGGTGAAGGCAGCAGGAAAGCATCCAGCCCCCAGGTCTGTGGGGCTACGCAAGCGGTTCCCAAAGAGCTTTAGAACAAGGCATAGTTTTCCCTGCTGGCTCTTTGGGCGTGGGACCCATCTCCAGCCATATGGCCATTTTTGTGCCTGGCACGGCGCCAAGTGGGAAAGGGTGGTTTTGAGGCTGAAGGCAGCAGGAAAGCCTGCAGCCCCCGGGTCTGTGGGGCTATGCAGGCACTTCCCAAAGAGCTTTAGAACAAGGCATACTTTTCCCTGCTGGCTCCTTGGGCGTGGGACCCATCTCCAGCCGTATGGCCATTTTTGTGCCTGGCGCGGCGCCAAGTGGGAAAGGGTGGTTTTGAGGCTGAAGGCAGCAGGAAAGCCTGCAGCCCCCAGGTCTGTGGGGCTATGCAAGCAGTTCCAAAAGAGCTTTAGAAGAAGGCATAATTTTCCCTTCTGTCTCTTTGGGCGGGGGACCCATTTCCAGCCGTATGGCCATTTTTGTGCCTGGCGCGCCGCCAAGTGGGAAAGGGTGGTTTTGAGGCTGAAGGCAGCAGGAAAGCCTGCAGCCCCCAGGTCTGTGGGGCTACGCAAGCGGTTCCCAAAGAGCTTCAGAACAAGGCCTAGTTTTCCCTGCTGGCTCTTTGGGCGTGGGACCCATCTCCAGCCATATGGCCATTTTTGTGCCTGGCGCGGCGCCAAGTGGGAAAGGGTGGTTTTGAGGCTGAAGGCAGCAGGAAAGCCTGCAGCCCCCAGGTCTGTGGGGCTACGCAAGCAGTTCCCAAAGAGCTTTAGAACAAGGCATAGTTTTCCCTGCTGGCTCTTTGGGCGTGGGACCCATCTCCAGCCATATGGCCATTTTTGTGCCTGGCGCGGCGCCAAGTGGGAAAGGGTGGTTTTGAGGCTGAAGGCAGCAGGAAAGCCTGCAGCCCCCAGGTCTGTGGGGCTACGCAAGCGGTTCCCAAAGAGCTTTAGAACAAGGCCTAGTTTTCCCTGCTGGCTCCTTGGGCGGGGGACCCATCTGCAGCCGTATGGCCATTTTTGTGCCTGGCGAGGTGCCAAGTGGGAAAGGGTGGTTTTGAGGCTGAAGGCAGCAGGAAAGCCTGCAGCCCCCAGGTCTGTGGGGCTACGCAAGCGGTTCCCAAAGAGCTTTAGAACAAGGCATAGTTTTCCCTGCTGGCTCTTTGAGCTTGGAAGCCATCTCCAGCCATATGGCCATTTTTGTGCCTGGCGTGGCGCCAAGTGGGAAAGGGTGGTTTTGAGGCTGAACGCAGCAGGAAAGCCTGCAGCCCCCGGGTCTGTGGGGCTATGCAAGCACTTCCCAAAGAGCTTTAGAACAAGGCATAGTTTTCCCTGCAGGCTCCTTGGGCGGGGGACCCATCTGCAGCCGTATGGCCATTTTTGTGCCTGGCGAGGTGCGAAGTGGGAAAGGGTGGTTTTGAGGCTGAAGGCAGCAGGAAAGCCTGCAGCCCCCAGGTCTGTGGGGCTACGCAAGCGGTTCCCAAAGAGCTTTAGAACAAGGCATAATTTTCCCTGCTTGCTCTTTGGGTGTGGGACCCATGTCCAGCCGTATGGCCATTTTTGTGCCTGGCGCGGCGCCAAGTGGGAAAGGGTGGTGTCAAGGCAGAAGGCAGCAGGAAAGCCTGCAGCCCCCAGGTCTGTGGGGCTACGCAAGCGGTTCCCAAAGAGCTTTAGAACAAGGCATAATTTTCCCTGCTGGCTCTTTGAGCTTGGAAGCCATCTCCAGCCATATGGCCATTTTTGTGCCTGGCACGGCGCCAAGTGGGAAAGGGTGGTTTTGAGGCTGAAAGCAGCAGGAAAGCCCGCAGCCCCCAGGTCTGTGGGGCTACGCAAGCGGTTCCCAAAGAGCTTTAGAACAAGGCATACTTTTCCCTGCAGGCTCCTTGGGCGTGGGACCCATCTCCAGCCATATGGCCATTTTTGTGCCTGGCGCGGCGCCAAGTGGGAAAGGGTGGTTTTGAGGCTGAAGGCAGCGGGAAAGCCTGCAGCCCCCAGGTCTGTGGGGCTACGCTAGGGGTTCCCAATGAACTTTAGAACAAGGCCTAGTTTTCCCTGCTGGCTCTTTGGGCGTGGGACCCATCTCCAGACGTATGGCCATTTTTGTGCCTGGCGCGGCGCCAAGTGGGAAAGGGTGGTTTTGAGGCTGAAAGCAGCAGGAAAGCCTGCAGCCCCCAGGTCTGTGGGGCTACGCAAGCAGTTCCCAAAGAGCTTTAGAACAAGGCCTAGTTTTCCCTGCTGGCTCTTTGGCCGTGGGACCCATGTCCAGCATATGAGCATTTTTGTCCCTGGCGCGGCGCCAAGTGGGAAAGGGTGGTTTTGAGGCTGAAGGCAGCGGGAAAGCCTGCAGCCCCCAGGTGTGTGGGGCTACGCTAGGGGTTCCCAATGAACTTTAGAACAAGGCCTAGTTTTCCCTGCTGGCTCTTTGGGCGTGGGACCCTTTTCCAGACGTATGGCCATTTTTGTGCCTGGCGCGGCGCCAAGTGGGAAAGGGTAGTTTTGAGGCTGAAAGCAGCAGGAAAGCCTGCAGCCCCCAGGTCTGTGGGGCTACGCAAGCAGTTCCCAAAGAGCTTTAGAACAAGGCCTAGTTTTCCCTGCTGGCTCTTTGGCCGTGGGACCCATGTCCAGCATATGGGCATTTTTGTGCCTGGCACGGCGCCAATTGGGAAAGGGTGGTTTTGAGGGTGAAGGCAGCAGGAAAGCGTCCAGCCCCCAGGTCTGTGGGGCTACGCAAGCGGTTCCCAAAGAGCTTTAGAACAAGGCATAGTTTTCCCTGCTGGCTCTTTGGGCGTGGGACCCATCTCCAGCCATATGGCCATTTTTGTGCCTGGCGTGACGCCAAGTGGGAAAGGGTGGTTTTGAGGCTGAAGGCAGCAGGAAAGCCTGCAGCCCCCGGGTCTGTGGGGCTATGCAGGCACTTCCCAAAGAGCTTTAGAACAAGGCATCCTTTTCCCTGCTGGCTCCTTGGGCGTGGGACCCATCTCCAGCCGTATGGCCATTTTTGTGCCTGGCGCGGCGCCAAGTGGGAAAGGGTGGTTTTGAGGCTGAAGGCAGCAGGAAAGCCTGCAGCCCCCAGGTCTGTGGGGCTATGCAAGCAGTTCCAAAAGAGCTTTAGAAGAAGGCATAATTTTCCCTTCTGTCTCTTTGGGCGGGGGACCCATTTCCAGCCGTATGGCCATTTTTGTCCCTGGCGCGCCGCCAAGTGGGAAAGGGTGGTTTTGAGGCTGAAGGCAGCAGGAAAGCCTGCAGCCCCCAGGTGTGTGGGGCTACGCAAGCGGTTCCCAAAGAGCTTTAGAACAAGGCATAATTTTCCCTGCTGGCTCTTTGAGCGTGCAATCCATCTCCAGCCATATGGCCATTTTTGTGCCTGGCGCGGCGCCAAGTGGGAAAGGGTGGTTTTGAGGCTGAAGGCAGCAGGAAAGCCTGCAGCCCCCAGGTCTGTGGGGCTACGCAAGCGGTTCCCAAAGAGGTTTAGAACAAGGCATAGTTTTCCCTGCTGGCTCCTTGGGCGTGGGACCCATCTCCAGCCGTATGGCCATTTTTGTGCCTGGCGCGGCGCCAAGTGGGAAAGGGTGGTTTTGAGGCTGAAGGCAGCAGGAAAGCCTTCAGCCCCCAGGTCTGTGGGGCTACGCAAGCGGTTCCCAAAGAGCTTTAGAACAAGGCATAATTTTCCCTGCAGGCTCCTTGGGCGGGGGACCCATCTGCAGCCGTATGGCCATTTTTGTGCCTGGCGAGGTGCCAAGTGGGAAAGGGTGGTTTTGAGGCTGAAGGCAGCATGAAAGCCTGCAGCCCCCAGGTGTGTGGGGCTACGCAAGCGGTTCCCAAAGAGCTTTAGAACAAGGCATAATTTTCCCTGCTGGCTCTTTGAGCGTGGAAGCCATCTCCAGCCATATGGCCATTTTTGTGCCTGGCACGGCGCCAAGTGGGAAAGGGTGGTTTTGAGGCTGAAGGCAGCAGGAAAGCCTGCAGCCCCCGGGTCTGTGGGGCTATGCAAGCACTTCCCAAAGAGCTTTAGAACAAGGCATAGTTTTCCCTGCAGGCTCCTTGGGCGGGGGACCCATCTGCAGCCGTATGGCCATTTTTGTGCCTGGCGAGGTAAAAAGTGGGAAAGGGTGGTTTTGAGGCTGGAGGCAGCAGGAAAGCCTGCAGCCCCCAGGTGTGTGGGGCTACGCAAGCGGTTCCCAAAGAGCTTTAGAACAAGGCATAATTTTCCCTGCTGGCTCTTTGGGCGTGGGACCCATGTCCAGCCGTATGGCCATTTTTGTGCCTGGCGCGGCGCCAAGTGGGAAAGGGTGGTGTCAAGGCAGAAGGCAGCAGGAAAGCCTGCAGCCCCCAGGTGTGTGGGGCTACGCAAGCGGTTCCCAAAGAGCTTTAGAACAAGGCATAGTTTTCCCTGCTGGCTCCTTGGGCGTGGGACCCATGTCCAGCCATATGGCCATTTTTGTGCCTGGCGCGGTGCCAAGTTGGAAAGGGTGATTTTGAGGCTGAAGGCAGCAGGAAAGCCTGCAGCCCCCAGGTCTGTGGGGCTACGCAAGCGGTTCCCAAAGAGCTTTAGAAGAAGGCATAATTTTCCCTGCTGGCTCTTTGAGCGTGGAAGCCATCTCCAGCCATATGGCCATTTTGTTGCCTGGCGCGGCGCCAAGTGGGAAAGGGTGGTTTTGAGGCTGAAGGCAGCAGGAAAGCCTGCAGCCCCCGGGTCTGTGGGGCTACGCAAGCGGTTCCCAAAGAGCTTTAGAACAAGGCCTAGTTTTCCCTGCTGGCTCCTTGGGCGTGGGACCCATCTCCAGCCATATGGCCATTTTTGTGCCTGGCGCGGCGCCAAGTGGGAAGGGTGGTGTCGAGGCTGAAGGCAGCAGGAAAGCCTGCAGCCCCCAGGTGTGTGGGGCTACGCTAGGGGTTCCCAGTGAACTTTAGAAGAAGGCCTAGTTTGCCCTGCTGACTCCTTGGGCGTGGGACCCATTTCCAGACGTATGGCCATTTTTGTGCCTGGCGCGGCGCTAAGTGGGAAAGGGTAGTTTTGAGGCTGAAAGCAGCAGGAAAGCCTGCAGCCCCCAGGTCTGTGGGGCTACGCAAGCAGTTCCCAAAGAGCTTTAGAACAAGGCATAGTTTTCCCTGCTGGCTCTTTGGCCGTGGGACCCATGTCCAGCATATGGGCATTTTTGTGCCTGGCACAGCGCCAATTGGGAAAGGGTGGTTTTGAGGGTGAAGGCAGCAGGAAAGCGTCCAGCCCCCAGGTCTGTGGGGCTACGCAAGCGGTTCCCAAAGAGCTTTAGAACAAGGCATAGTTTTCCCTGCTGGCTCTTTGGGCGTGGGACCCATCTCCAGCCATATGGCCATTTTTTTGCCTGCGCGGCGCCAAGTGGGAAAGGGTAGTTTTGAGGCTGAAAGCAGCAGGAAAGCCTGCAGCCCCCAGGTCTGTGGGGCTACGCAAGCAGTTCCCAAAGAGCTTTAGAACAAGGCCTAGTTTTCCCTGCTGGCTCTTTGGCCGTGGGACCCATGTCCAGCATATGGGCATTTTTGTGTCTGGCACGGCGCCAATTGGGAAAGGGTGGTTTTGAGGGTGAAGGCAGCAGGAAAGCCTGCAGCCCCCAGGTCTGTGGGGCTACGCAAGCGGTTCCCAAAGAGCTTTAGAACAAGGCATAATTTTCCCTGCTGGCTCTTTGAGCGTGGAAGCCATCTCCAGCCATATGGCCATTTTTGTGCCTGGAGCGGCGCCAAGTGGGAAAGGGTGGTTTTGAGGCTGAAGGCAGCAGGAAAGCCTGCAGCCCCCAGGTCTGTGGGGCTATGCAAGCACTTCCCAAAGAGCTTTAGAACAAGGCATAGTTTTCCCTGCTGGCTCCTTGGGCGTGGGACCCATCTCCAGCCATATGGCCATTTTTGTGCCTGGCGCGGCGCCAAGTGGGAAGGGTGGTGTCGAGGCTGAAGGCAGCGGGAAAGCCTGCAGCCCCCAGGTGTGTGGGGCTACGCAAGCGGTTCCCAAAGAGCTTTAGAACAAGGCATAGTTTTCCCTGCTGGCTCTTTGGGAGTGGGACCCATTTCCAGACGTATGGCTATTTTTGTGCCTGGCGCGGCGCCAAGTGGGAAAGGGTAGTTTTGAGGCTGAAAGCAGCAGGAAAGCCCGCAGCCCCCAGGTCTGTGGGGCTACGCAAGCGGTTCCCAAAGAGCTTCAGAACAAGGCCTAGTTTTCCCTGCTGGCTCCTTGGGCGTGGGACCCATCTCCAGCCATATGGCCATTTTTGTGCCTGGCACGGCGCCAAGTGGGAAAGGGTGGTTTTGAGGCTGAAGGCAGCAGGAAAGCCTGCAGCCCCCAGGTCTGTGGGGCTACGCAAGCGGTTCCCAAAGAGCTTTAGAACAAGGCATAATTTTCCCTGCTGGCTCTTTGAGCGTGGAAGCCATCTCCAGCCATATGGCCATTTTTGTGCCTGGCGCGGCGCCAAGTGGGAAAGGGTGGTTTTGAGGCTGAAGGCAGCAGGAAAGCCTGCAGCCCCCAGGTCTGTGGGGCTACGCAAGCGGTTCCCAAAGAGCTTTAGAACAAGGCATAGTTTTCCCTGCTGGCTCCTTGGGCGTGGGACCCATGTCCAGCCATATGGCCATTTTTGTGCCTGGCGCGGCGCCAAGTGGGAAAGGGTGGTTTTGAGGCTGAAGGCAGCAGGAAAGCCTGCAGCCCCCAGGTCTGTGGGGCTACGCAAGCGGTTCCCAAAGAGCTTTAGAACAAGGCATAATTTTCCCTGCTGGCTCTTTGAGCGTGGAAGCCATCTCCAGCCATATGGCCATTTTTGTGCCTGGCGCGGCGCCAAGTGGGAAAGGGTGGTTTTGAGGCTGAAGGCAGCAGGAAAGCCTGCAGCCCCCAGGTCTGTGGGGCTACGCAAGCAGTTCCCAAAGAGCTTTAGAACAAGGCCTAGTTTTCCCTGCTGGCTCCTTGGGCGTGGGACCCATCTCCAGCCATATGGCCATTTTTGTGCCTGGCGCGGCGCCAAGTGGGAAGGGTGGTGTCGAGGCTGAAGGTAGCGGGAAAGCCTGCAGCCCCCAGGTGTGTGGGGCTACGCAAGCGGTTCCCAAAGAGCTTTAGAACAAGGCATAGTTTTCCCTGCTGGCTCCTTGGGCGTGGGACCCATGTCCAGCCATATGGCCATTTTTGTGCCTGGCGCGGTGCCAAGTTGGAAAGGGTGGTTTTGAGGCTGAAGGCAGCAGGAAAGCCTGCAGGCCCCAGGTCTGTGGGGCTACGCAAGCGGTTCCCAAAGAGCTTTAGAAGAAGGCATAATTTTCCCTGCTGGCTCTTTGAGCGTGGAAGCCATCTCCAGCCATATTGCCATTTTGTTGCCTGGCGCGGCGCCAAGTGGGAAAGGGTGGTTTTGAGGCTGAAGGCAGCAGGAAAGCCTGCAGCCCCCGGGTCTGTGGGGCTACGCAAGCGGTTCCCAAAGAGCTTTAGAACAAGGCCTAGTTTTCCCTGCTGGCTCCTTGGGCGTGGGACCCATCTCCAGCCATATGGCCATTTTTGTGCCTGGCGCGGCGCCAAGTGGGAAGGGTGGTGTCGAGGCTGAAGGCAGCAGGAAAGCCTGCAGCCCCCAGGTGTGTGGGGCTACGCTAGGGGTTCCCAGTGAACTTTAGAAGAAGGCCTAGTTTGCCCTGCTGACTCCTTGGGCGTGGGACCCATTTCCAGACGTATGGCCATTTTTGTGCCTGGCGCGGCGCTAAGTGGGAAAGGGTAGTTTTGAGGCTGAAAGCAGCAGGAAAGCCTGCAGCCCCCAGGTCTGTGGGGCTACGCAAGCAGTTCCCAAAGAGCTTTAGAACAAGGCATAGTTTTCCCTGCTGGCTCTTTGGCCGTGGGACCCATGTCCAGCATATGGGCATTTTTGTGCCTGGCACAGCGCCAATTGGGAAAGGGTGGTTTTGAGGGTGAAGGCAGCAGGAAAGCGTCCAGCCCCCAGGTCTGTGGGGCTACGCAAGCGGTTCCCAAAGAGCTTTAGAACAAGGCATAGTTTTCCCTGCTGGCTCTTTGGGCGTGGGACCCATCTCCAGCCATATGGCCATTTTTTTGCCTGCGCGGCGCCAAGTGGGAAAGGGTGGTTTTGAGGCTGAAAGCAGCAGGAAAGCCTGCAGCCCCCAGGTCTGTGGGGCTACGCAAGCAGTTCCCAAAGAGCTTTAGAACAAGGCCTAGTTTTCCCTGCTGGCTCTTTGGCCGTGGGACCCATGTCCAGCATATGGGCATTTTTGTGTCTGGCACGGCGCCAATTGGGAAAGGGTGGTTTTGAGGGTGAAGGCAGCAGGAAAGCCTGCAGCCCCCAGGTCTGTGGGGCTACGCAAGCGGTTCCCAAAGAGCTTTAGAACAAGGCATAATTTTCCCTGCTGGCTCTTTGAGCGTGGAAGCCATCTCCAGCCATATGGCCATTTTTGTGCCTGGCGCGGCGCCAAGTGGGAAAGGGTGGTTTTGAGGCTGAAGGCAGCAGGAAAGCCTGCAGCCCCCAGGTCTGTGGGGCTACGCAAGCGGTTCCCAAAGAGCTTTAGAACAAGGCCTAGTTTTCCCTGCTGGCTCCTTGGGCGTGGGACCCATCTCCAGCCATATGGCCATTTTTGTGCCTGGCGCGGCGCCAAGTGGGAAGGGTGGTGTCGAGGCTGAAGGCAGCGGGAAAGCCTCCAGCCCCCAGGTGTGTGGGGCTACGCAAGCGGTTCCCAAAGAGCTTTAGAACAAGGCATAGTTTTCCCTGCTGGCTCTTTGGGAGTGGGACCCATTTCCAGACGTATGGCTATTTTTGTGCCTGGCGCGGCGCCAAGTGGGAAAGGGTAGTTTTGAGGCTGAAAGCAGCAGGAAAGCCCGCAGCCCCCAGGTCTGTGGGGCTACGCAAGCGGTTCCCAAAGAGCTTCAGAACAAGGCCTAGTTTTCCCTGCTGGCTCCTTGGGCGTGGGACCCATCTCCAGCCATATGGCCATTTTTGTGCCTGGCGCGGCGCCAAGTGGGAAAGGGTCGTGTCAAGGCAGAAGGCAGCAGGAAAGCCTGCAGCCCCCAGGTCTGTGGGGCTACGCAAGCGGTTCCCAAAGAGCTTTAGAACAAGGCATAGTTTTCCCTGCTGGCTCCTTGGGCGTGGGACCCATGTCCAGCCATATGGCCATTTTTGTGCCTGGCGCGGCGCCAAGTGGGAAAGGGTGGTTTTGAGGCTGAAGGCAGCAGGAAAGCCTGCAGCCCCCAGGTCTCTGGGGCTACGCAAGCGGTTCCCAAAGAGCTTTAGAACAAGGCATAGTTTTCCCTGCTGGCTCTTTGGCCGTGGGACCCATGTGCAGCATATGGGCATTTTTGTGCCTGGCACGGCGCCAAGTGGGAAAGGGTGGTTTTGAGGCTGAAGGCAGCATGAAAGCCTGCAGCCCCCAGGTGTGTGGGGCTACGCAAGCGGTTCCCAAAGAGCTTTAGAACAAGGCATAGTTTTCCCTGCTGGCTCTTTGAGCGTGGAAGCCATCTCCAGCCATATGGCCATTTTTGTGCCTGGCGCGGCGCCAAGTGGGAAAGGGTGGTTTTGAGGCTGAAGGCAGCAGGAAAGCCTGCAGCCCCCGGGTCTGTGGGGCTATGCAAGCACTTCCCAAAGAGCTTTAGAACAAGGCCTAGTTTTCCCTGCTGGCTACTTGGGCGGGGGACCCATCTGCAGCCGTATGGCCATTTTTGTGCCTGGCGAGGTGCCAAGTGGGAAAGGGTGGTTTTGAGGCTGAAGGCAGCAGGAAAGCCTGCATCCCCCAGGTCTGTGGGGCTACGCAAGCGGTTCCCAAAGAGCTTTAGAACAAGGCATAATTTTCCCTGCTTGCTCTTTGGGCGTGGGACCCATGTCCAGCCGTATGGCCATTTTTGTGCCTGGCGCGGCGCCAAGTGGGAAAGGGTGGTGTCAAGGCAGAAGGCAGCAGGAAAGCCTGCAGCCCCCAGGTCTGTGGGGCTACGCAAGCAGTTCCCAAAGAGCTTTAGAACAAGGCATAGTTTTCCCTGCTGGCTCCATGGGCGTGGGACCCATGTCCAGCCATATGGCCATTTTTGTGCCTGGCGCGGTGCCAAGTTGGAAAGGGTGGTTTTGAGGCTGAAGGCAGCAGGAAAGCCTGCAGCCCCCAGGTCTGTGGGGCTACGCAAGCGGTTCCCAAAGAGCTTTAGAAGAAGGCATAATTTTCCCTGCTGGCTCTTTGAGCGTGGAAGCCATCTCCAGCCATATTGCCATTTTGTTGCCTGGCGCGGCGCCAAGTGGGAAAGGGTGGTTTTGAGGCTGAAGGCAGCAGGAAAGCCTGCAGCCCCCGGGTCTGTGGGGCTACGCAAGCGGTTCCCAAAGAGCTTTAGAACAAGGCCTAGTTTTCCCTGCTGGCTCCTTGGGCGTGGGACCCATCTCCAGCCATATGGCCATTTTTGTGCCTGGCGCCGCGCCAAGTGGGAAGGGTGGTGTCGAGGGTGAAGGCAGCAGGAAAGCCTGCAGCCCCCAGGTGTGTGGGGCTACGCAAGCGGTTCCCAAAGAGCTTTAGAACAAGGCATAGTTTTCCCTGCTGGCTCTTTGGGCGTGGGACCCATTTCCAGATGTATGGCTATTTTTGTGCCTGGCGCGGCGCCAAGTGGGAAAGGGTAGTTTTGAGGCTGAAAGCAGCAGGAAAGCCCGCAGCCCCCAGGTCTGTGGGGCTACGCAAGCGGTTCCCAAAGAGCTTTAGAACAAGGCATAGTTTTCCCTGCTGGCTCCTTGGGCGTGGGACCCATCTCCAGCCATATGGCCATTTTTGTGCCTGGCGCGGCGCCAAGTGGGAAAGGGTGGTTTTGAGGCTGAAGGCAGCGGGAAAGCGTCCAGCCCCCAGGTGTGTGGGGCTACGCTAGGGGTTCCCAATGAACTTTAGAACAAGGCATAGTTTTCCCTGCTGGCTCTTTGGGCGTGGGACCCATCTCCAGACGTATGGCCATTTTTGTGCCTGGCGCGGCGCCAAGTGGGAAAGGGTGGTTTTGAGGCTGAAGGCAGCATGAAAGCCTGCAGCCCCCAGGTGTGTGGGGCTACGCAAGCGGTTCCCAAAGAGCTTTAGAACAAGGCATAGTTTTCCCTGCTGGCTCTTTGAGCGTGGAAGCCATCTCCAGCCATATGGCCATTTTTGTGCCTGGCGCGGCGCCAAGTGGGAAAGGGTGGTTTTGAGGCTGAAGGCAGCAGGAAAGCCTGCAGCCCCCGGGTCTGTGGGGCTATGCAAGCACTTCCCAAAGAGCTTTAGAACAAGGCCTAGTTTTCCCTGCTGGCTACTTGGGCGGGGGACCCATCTGCAGCCGTATGGCCATTTTTGTGCCTGGCGAGGTGCCAAGTGGGAAAGGGTGGTTTTGAGGCTGAAGGCAGCAGGAAAGCCTGCATCCCCCAGGTCTGTGGGGCTACGCAAGCGGTTCCCAAAGAGCTTTAGAACAAGGCATAATTTTCCCTGCTTGCTCTTTGGGCGTGGGACCCATGTCCAGCCGTATGGCCATTTTTGTGCCTGGCGCGGCGCCAAGTGGGAAAGGGTGGTGTCAAGGCAGAAGGCAGCAGGAAAGCCTGCAGCCCCCAGGTCTGTGGGGCTACGCAAGCGGTTCCCAAAGAGCTTTAGAACAAGGCATAGTTTTCCCTGCTGGCTCCTTGGGCGTGGGACCCATGTCCAGCCATATGGCCATTTTTGTGCCTGGCGCGGTGCCAAGTTGGAAAGGGTGGTTTTGAGGCTGAAGGCAGCAGGAAAGCCTGCAGCCCCCAGGTCTGTGGGGCTACGCAAGCGGTTCCCAAAGAGCTTTAGAAGAAGGCATAATTTTCCCTGCTGGCTCTTTGAGCGTGGGACCCATCTCCAGCCATATTGCCATTTTGTTGCCTGGCGCGGCGCCAAGTGGGAAAGGGTGGTTTTGAGGCTGAAGGCAGCAGGAAAGCCTGCAGCCCCCAGGTGTGTGGGGCTACGCAAGCGGTTCCCAAAGAGCTTCAGAACAAGGCATAGTTTTCCCTGCTGGCTCTTTGGGCGTGGGACCCATTTCCAGATGTATGGCTATTTTTGTGCCTGGCGCGGCGCCAAGTGGGAAAGGGTAGTTTTGAGGCTGAAAGCAGCAGGAAAGCCCGCAGCCCCCAGGTGTGTGGGGCTACGCAAGCGGTTCCCAAAGAGCTTTAGAACAAGGCCTAGTTTTCCCTGCTGGCTCCTTGGGCGTGGGACCCATCTCCAGCCATATGGCCATTTTTGTGCCTGGCGCGGCGCCAAGTGGGAAGGGTGGTGTCGAGGCTGAAGGCAGCAGGAAAGCCTGCAGCCCCCAGGTGTGTGGGGCTACGCTAGGGGTTCCCAGTGAACTTTAGAAGAAGGCCTAGTTTGCCCTGCTGACTCCTTGGGCGTGGGACCCGTTTCCAGACGTAAGGCCATTTTTGTGCCTGGCGCGGCGCTAAGTGGGAAAGGGTAGTTTTGAGGCTGAAAGCAGCAGGAAAGCCTGCAGCCCCCAGGTCTGTGGGGCTACGCAAGCAGTTCCCAAAGAGCTTTAGAACAAGGCATAGTTTTCCCTGCTGGCTCTTTGGCCGTGGGACCCATGTCCAGCATATGGGCATTTTTGTGCCTGGCACGGCGCCAATTGGGAAAGGGTGGTTTTGAGGGTGAAGGCAGCAGGAAAGCGTCCAGCCCCCAGGTGTGTGGGGCTACGCAAGCGGTTCCCAAAGAGCTTTAGAACAAGGCATAGTTTTCCCTGCTGGCTCTTTGGGCGTGGGACCCATCTCCAGCCATATGGCCATTTTTTTGCCTGCGCGGCGCCAAGTGGGAAAGGGTAGTTTTGAGGCTGAAAGCAGCAGGAAAGCCCGCAGCCCCCAGGTCTGTGGGGCTACGCAAGCGGTTCCCAAAGAGCTTTAGAACAAGGCATAGTTTTCCCTGCTGGCTCCTTGGGCGTGGGACCCATCTCCAGCCATATGGCCATTTTTGTGCCTGGCGCGGCGCCAAGTGGGAAAGGGTGGTTTTGAGGCTGAAGGCAGCGGGAAAGCGTCCAGCCCCCAGGTGTGTGGGGCTACGCTAGGGGTTCCCAATGAACTTTAGAACAAGGCATAGTTTTCCCTGCTGGCTCTTTGGGCGTGGGACCCATCTCCAGACGTATGGCCATTTTTGTGCCTGGCGCGGCGCCAAGTGGGAAAGGGTGGTTTTGAGGCTGAAGGCAGCAGGAAAGCCTGCAGCCCCCGGGTCTGTGGGGCTACGCAAGCAGTTCCCAAAGAGCTTTAGAACAAGGCCTAGTTTTCCCTGCTGGCTCCTTGGGCGTGGGACCCATCTCCAGCCATATGGCCATTTTTGTGCCTGGCGCGGCGCCAAGTGGGAAGGGTGGTGTCGAGGCTGAAGGTAGCGGGAAAGCCTGCAGCCCCCAGGTGTGTGGGGCTACGCAAGCGGTTCCCAAAGAGCTTTAGAACAAGGCATAGTTTTCCCTGCTGGCTCTTTGGCCGTGGGACCCATGTGCAGCATATGGGCATTTTTGTGCCTGGCACGGCGCCAATTGGGAAAGGGTGGTTTTGAGGGTGAAGGCAGGAGGAAAGCCTGCAGCCCCCGGGTCTGTGGGGCTATGCAAGCACTTCCCAAAGAGCTTTAGAACAAGGCCTAGTTTTCCCTGCTGGCTACTTGGGCGGGGGACCCATCTGCAGCCGTATGGCCATTTTTGTGCCTGGCGAGGTGCCAAGTGGGAAAGGGTGGTTTTGAGGCTGAAGGCAGCAGGAAAGCCTGCATCCCCCAGGTCTGTGGGGCTACGCAAGCGGTTCCCAAAGAGCTTTAGAACAAGGCATAATTTTCCCTGCTTGCTCTTTGGGCGTGGGACCCATGTCCAGCCGTATGGCCATTTTTGTGCCTGGCGCGGCGCCAAGTGGGAAAGGGTGGTGTCAAGGCAGAAGGCAGCAGGAAAGCCTGCAGCCCCCAGGTGTGTGGGGCTACGCAAGCGGTTCCCAAAGAGCTTTAGAACAAGGCATAGTTTTCCCTGCTGGCTCCTTGGGCGTGGGACCCATGTCCAGCCATATGGCCATTTTTGTGCCTGGCGCGGTGCCAAGTTGGAAAGGGTGGTTTTGAGGCTGAAGGCAGCAGGAAAGCCTGCAGCCCCCAGGTCTGTGGGGCTACGCAAGCGGTTCCCAAAGAGCTTTAGAAGAAGGCATAATTTTCCCTGCTGGCTCTTTGAGCGTGGAAGCCATCTCCAGCCATATTGCCATTTTGTTGCCTGGCGCGGCGCCAAGTGGGAAAGGGTGGTTTTGAGGCTGAAGGCAGCAGGAAAGCCTGCAGCCCCCGGGTCTGTGGGGCTACGCAAGCGGTTCCCAAAGAGCTTTAGAACAAGGCCTAGTTTTCCCTGCTGGCTCCTTGGGCGTGGGACCCATCTCCAGCCATATGGCCATTTTTGTGCCTGGCGCCGCGCCAAGTGGGAAGGGTGGTGTCGAGGCTGAAGGCAGCAGGAAAGCCTGCAGCCCCCAGGTGTGTGGGGCTACGCAAGCGGTTCCCAAAGAGCTTTAGAACAAGGCATAGTTTTCCCTGCTGGCTCTTTGGGCGGGGGACCCATTTCCAGATGTATGGCTATTTTTGTGCCTGGCGCGGCGCCAAGTGGGAAAGGGTAGTTTTGAGGCTGAAAGCAGCAGGAAAGCCCGCAGCCCCCAGGTGTGTGGGGCTACGCAAGCGGTTCCCAAAGAGCTTTAGAACAAGGCCTAGTTTTCCCTGCTGGCTCCTTGGGCGTGGGACCCATCTCCAGCCATATGGCCATTTTTGTGCCTGGCGCGGCGCCAAGTGGGAAGGGTGGTGTCGAGGCTGAAGGCAGCAGGAAAGCCTGCAGCCCCCAGGTGTGTGGGGCTACGCTAGGGGTTCCCAGTGAACTTTAGAAGAAGGCCTAGTTTGCCCTGCTGACTCCTTGGGCGTGGGACCCGTTTCCAGACGTATGGCCATTTTTGTGCCTGGCGCGGCGCTAAGTGGGAAAGGGTAGTTTTGAGGCTGAAAGCAGCAGGAAAGCCTGCAGCCCCCAGGTCTGTGGGGCTACGCAAGCAGTTCCCAAAGAGCTTTAGAACAAGGCATAGTTTTCCCTGCTGGCTCTTTGGCCGTGGGACCCATGTCCAGCATATGGGCATTTTTGTGCCTGGCACGGCGCCAATTGGGAAAGGGTGGTTTTGAGGGTGAAGGCAGCAGGAAAGCGTCCAGCCCCCAGGTCTGTGGGGCTACGCAAGCGGTTCCCAAAGAGCTTTAGAACAAGGCATAGTTTTCCCTGCTGGCTCTTTGGGCGTGGGACCCATCTCCAGCCATATGGCCATTTTTTTGCCTGCGCGGCGCCAAGTGGGAAAGGGTAGTTTTGAGGCTGAAAGCAGCAGGAAAGCCCGCAGCCCCCAGGTCTGTGGGGCTACGCAAGCGGTTCCCAAAGAGCTTTAGAACAAGGCATAGTTTTCCCTGCTGGCTCCTTGGGCGTGGGACCCATCTCCAGACGTATGGCCATTTTTGTGCCTGGCGCGGCGCCAAGTGGGAAAGGGTAGTTTTGAGGCTGAAAGCAGCAGGAAAGCCTGCAGCCCCCAGGTCTGTGGGGCTACGCAAGCAGTTCCCAAAGAGCTTTAGAACAAGGCCTAGTTTTCCCTGCTGGCTCCTTGGGCGTGGGACCCATGTCCAGCATATGGGCATTTCTGTGTCTGGCACGGCGCCAATTGGGAAAGGGTGGTTTTGAGGGTGAAGGCAGCAGGAAAGCCTGCAGCCCCCAGGTCTGTGGGGCTACGCAAGCGGTTCCCAAAGAGCTTTAGAACAAGGCATAATTTTCCCTGCTGGCTCTTTGAGCGTGGAAGCCATCTCCAGCCATATGGCCATTTTTGTGCCTGGAGCGGCGCCAATTGGGAAAGGGTCGTTTTGAGGCTGAAGGCAGCAGGAAAGTCTGCAGCCCCCAGCTCTGTGGGGCTATGCAAGCACTTCCCAAAGAGCTTTAGAACAAGGCCTAGTATTCCCTGCTGGCTCCTTGGGCGTGGGACCCATCTCCAGCCATATGGCCATTTTTGTGCCTGGCGCGGCGCCAAGTGGGAAGGGTGGTGTCGAGGCTGAAGGCAGCGGGAAAGCCTGCAGCCCGAGGTCTCTGGGGCTACGCAAGCGGTTCCCAAAGAGCTTTAGAACAAGGCATAGTTTTCCCTGCTGGCTCTTTGGGAGTGGGACCCATGTCCAGCCGTATGGCCATTTTTGTGCCTGGCGCGGCGCCAAGTGGGAAAGGGTCGTGTCAAGGCAGAAGGCAGCAGGAAAGCCTGCAGCCGCCAGGTGTGTGGGGCTACGCAAGCGGTTCCCAAAGAGCTTTAGAACAAGGCATAATTTTCCCTGCTGGCTCTTTGAGCGTGGAAGCCATCTCCAGCCATATGGCCATTTTTGTGCCTGGCGCGGCGCCAAGTGGGAAAGGGTGGTTTTGAGGCTGAAGGCAGCAGGAATGCCTGCAGTCCCCAGGTCTGTGGGGCTACGCAAGCAGTTCCCAAAGAGCTTTAGAACAAGGCCTAGTTTTCCCTGCTGGCTCCTTGGGCGTGGGACCCATCTCCAGCCATATGGCCATATTTGTGCCTGGCGCGGCGCCAAGTGGGAAGGGTGGTGTCGAGGCTGAAGGCAGCGGGAAAGCCTGCAGCCCCCAGGTGTGTGGGGCTACGCAAGCGGTTCCCAAAGAGCTTTAGAACAAGGCATAGTTTTCCCTGCTGGCTCTTTGGGCGTGGGACCCATTTCCAGACGTATGGCTATTTTTGTGCCTGGCGTGGCGCCAAGTGGGAAAGGGTGGTTTTGAGGCTGAAGGCAGCAGGAAAGCCTGCAGCCCCCAGGTCTGTGGGGCTACGCAAGCAGTTCCCAAAGAGCTTTAGAACAAGGCCTAGTTTTCCCTGCTGGCTCCTTGGGCGTGGGACCCATCTCCAGCCATATGGCCATTTTTGTGCCTGGCGCGGCGCCAAGTGGGAAGGGTGGTGTCGAGCCTGAATGCAGCGGGAAAGCCTGCAGCCCCCAGGTGTGTGGGGCTACGCAAGCGGTTCCCAAAGAGCTTTAGAACAAGGCATAGTTTTCCCTGCTGGCTCTTTGGCCGTGGGACCCATGTGCAGCATATGGGCATTTTTGTGCCTGGCACGGCGCCAAGTGGGAAAGGGTGGTTTTGAGGCTGAAGGCAGCAGGAAAGCGTCCAGCCCCCAGGTCTGTGGGGCTACGCAAGTGGTTCCCAAAGAGCTTTAGAACAAGGCATAGTTTTCCCTGCTGGCTCTTTGGGTGTGGAACCCATCTCCAGCCATATGGCCATTTTTTTGCCTGCGCGGCGCCAAGTGGGAAAGGGTGGTTTTGAGGCTGAAAGCAGCAGGAAAGCCTGCAGCCCCCGGGTCTGTGGGGCTATGCAAGCACTTCCCAAAGAGCTTTAGAACAAGGCATAGTTTTCCCTGCTGGCTCTTTAGGCGTGGGACCCATTTCCAGACGTATGGCTATTTTTGTGCCTGGCGCGGCGCCAAGTGGGAAAGGGTGGTTTTGAGGCTGAAGGCAGCAGGAAAGCCTGCAGCCGCCAGGTGTGTGGGGCTACGCTAGGGGTTCCCAATGAACTTTAGAACAAGGCCTAGTTTTCCCTGCTGGCTCCTTGGGCATGGGACCCATCTCGAGCCGTATGGCTATTTTTGTGCCTGGCGCGGCGCCAAGTGGGAAAGGGTAGTTTTGAGGCTGAAAGCAGCAGGAAAGCCCGCAGCCCCTAGGTCTGTGGGGCTACGCAAGCGGTTCCCAAAGAGCTTCAGAACAAGGCCTAGTTTTCTCTGCTGGCTCCTTGGGCGTGGGACCCATCTCCAGCCATATGGCCATTTTTTTGCCTGCGCGGCGCCAAGTGGGAAAGGGTGGATTTGAGGCTGAAAGCAGCAGGAAAGCCTGCAGCCCCCGGGTCTGTGGGGCTATGCAAGCACTTCCCAAAGAGCTTTAGAACAAGGCATAGTTTTCCCTGCTGTCTCTTTGGGCGTGGGACCCATTTCCAGACGTATGGCTATTTTTGTGCCTGGCGCGGCGCCAAGTGGGAAGGGTGGTGTCGAGGCTGAAGGCAGCGGGAAAGCCTGCAGCCCCCAGGTGTGTGGGGCTATGCAAGCGGTTCCCAAAGAGCTTTAGAACAAGGCATAGTTTTCCCTGCTGGCTCCTTGGGCGTGGGACCCATTTCCAGCCGTATGGCCATTTTTGTGCCTGGCGCGGCGCCAAGTGGGAAAGGGTAGTTTTGAGGCTGAAAGCAGCAGGAAAGCCTGCAGCCCCCAGGTCTGTGGGGCTACGCAAGCGGTTCCCAAAGAGCTTTAGAACAAGGCATAGTTTTCCCTGCTGGCTCTTTGGCCGTGGGACCCATGTCCAGCATATGGGCATTTTTGTGCCTGGCACGGCGGCAATTGGGAAAGGGTGGTTTTGAGGCTGAAGGCAGCAGGAAAGCGTCCAGCCCCCAGGTCTGTGGGGCTACGCAAGCGGTTCCCAAAGAGCTTTAGAACAAGGCATAGTTTTCCCTGCTGGCTCTTTGGGCGTGGGACCCATCTCCAGCCATATGGCCATTTTTTTGCCTGCGCGGCGCCAAGTGGGAAAGGGTGGTTTTGAGGCTGAAGGCAGCAGGAAAGCCTGCAGCCCCCGGGTCTGTGGGGCTATGCAAGCACTTCACAAAGAACTTTAGAACAAGGCCTAGTTTTCCCTGGTGGCTCCTTGGGCGTGGGACCCATCTCCAGTCATATGGCCATTTTTGTGCCTGGCGCGGCGCCAAGTGGGAAAGGGTGGTTTTGAGGCTGAAAGCAGCAGGAAAGCCCGCAGCCCCCAGGTGTGTGGGGCTACGCAAGCGGTTCCCAAAGAGCTTTAGAACAAGGCATAGTTTTCCCTGCTAGCTCCTTGGGCGTGAAACCCCTCTCCAGCCATATGGCCATTTTTGTGCCTGGCGCGGCGCCAAGTGGGAAAGGGTGGTTTTGAGGCTGAAGGCAGCGGGAAAGCGTCCAGCCCCCAGGTGTGTGGGGCTACGCTAGGGGTTCCCAATGAACTTTAGAACAAGGCATAGTTTTCCCTGCTGTCTCTTTGGGAGTGGGACCCATGTCCAGCCGTATGGCCATTTTTGTGCCTGGCGCGGCGCCAAGTGGGAAAGGGTGGTTTTGAGGCTGAAGGCAGCGGGAAAGCCTGCAGCCCGAGGTCTCTGGGGCTACGCAAGCGGTTCCCAAAGAGCTTTAGAACAAGGCATAGTTTTCCCTGCTGTCTCTTTGGGAGTGGGACCCATGTCCAGCCGTATGGCCATTTTTGTGCCTGGCGCGGCGCCAAGTGGGAAAGGGTCGTGTCAAGGCAGAAGGCAGCAGGAAAGCCTGCAGCCCCCAGGTCTGTGGGGCTACGCAAGCGGTTCCCAAAGAGCTTTAGAACAAAGCATAGTTTTCCCTGCTGGCTCCTTGGGCGTGGGACCCATGTCCAGCCATATGGCCATTTTTGTGCCTGGCGCGGCGCCAAGTGGGAAAGGGTGGTTTTGAGGCTGAAGGCAGCAGGAAAGCCTGCAGCCCCCAGGTGTGTGGGGCTACGCAAGCGGTTCCCAAAGAGCTTTAGAACAAGGCATAATTTTCCCTGCTGGCTCTTTGAGCGTGGAAGCCATCTCCAGCCATATGGCCATTTTTGTGCCTGGCGCGGCGCCAAGTGGGAAAGGGTGGTTTTGAGGCTGAAGGCAGCAGGAATGCCTGCAGTCCCCAGGTCTGTGGGGCTACGCAAGCAGTTCCCAAAGAGCTTTAGAACAAGGCCTAGTTTTCCCTGCAGGCTCCTTGGGCGTGGGACCCATCTCCAGCCATATGGCCATTTTTGTGCCTGGCGCGGCGCCAAGTGGGAAGGGTGGTGTCGAGGCTGAAGGCAGCGGGAAAGCCTGCAGCCCCCAGGTCTGTGGGGCTACGCAAGCGGTTCCCAAAGAGCTTTAGAACAAGGCATAGTTTTCCCTGCTGGCTCTTTGGGCGTGGGACCCATTTCCAGACGTATGGCTATTTTTGTGCCTGGCGTGGCGCCAAGTGGGAAAGGGTGGTTTTGAGGCTGAAGGCAGCAGGAAAGCCTGCAGCCCCCAGGTCTGTGGGGCTACGCAAGCAGTTCCCAAAGAGCTTTAGAACAAGGCCTAGTTTTCCCTGCTGGCTCCTTGGGCGTGGGACCCATCTCCAGCCATATGGCCATTTTTGTGCCTGGCGCGGCGCCAAGTGGGAAGGATGGTGTCGAGGCTGAAGGCAGCGGGAAAGCCTGCAGCCCCCAGGTGTGTGGGGCTACGCAAGCGGTTCCCAAAGAGCTTTAGAACAAGGCATAGTTTTCCCTGCTGGCTCTTTGGCCGTGGGACCCATGTGCAGCATATGGGCATTTTTGTGCCTGGCACGGCGCCAAGTGGGAAAGGGTGGTTTTGAGGCTGAAGGCAGCAGGAAAGCGTCCAGCCCCCAGGTCTGTGGGGCTACGCAAGTGGTTCCCAAAGAGCTTTAGAACAAGGCATAGTTTTCCCTGCTGGCTCTTTGGGTGTGGGACCCATCTCCAGCCATATGGCCATTTTTTTGCCTGCGCGGCGCCAAGTGGGAAAGGGTGGTTTTGAGGCTGAAAGCAGCAGGAAAGCCTGCAGCCCCCGGGTCTGTGGGGCTATGCAAGCACTTCCCAAAGAGCTTTAGAACAAGGCATAGTTTTCCCTGCTGGCTCTTTAGGCGTGGGACCCATTTCCAGACGTATGGCTATTTTTGTGCCTGGCGCGGCGCCAAGTGGGAAAGGGTGGTTTTGAGGCTGAAGGCAGCAGGAAAGCCTGCAGCCCCCAGGTCTGTGGGGCTACGCTAGGGGTTCCCAATGAACTTTAGAACAAGGCCTAGTTTTCCCTGCTGGCTCCTTGGGCATGGTACCCATCTCCAGCCGTATGGCTATTTTTGTGCCTGGCGCGGCGCCAAGTGGGAAAGGGTAGTTTTGAGGCTGAAAGCAGCAGGAAAGCCCGCAGCCCCTAGGTCTGTGGGGCTACGCAAGCGGTTCCCAAAGAGCTTCAGAACAAGGCCTAGTTTTCTCTGCTGGCTCCTTGGGCGTGGGACCCATGTCCAGCCATATGGCCATTTTTGTGCCTGGCGCGGCGCCAAGTGGGAAAGGGTGGTTTTGAGGCTGAAAGCAGCAGGAAAGCCCGCAGCCCCCAGGTCTGTGGGGCTACGCAAGCGGTTCCCAAAGAGCTTTAGAACAAGGCATAGTTTTCCCTGCTGGCTCTTTGGCCGTGGGACCCATGTCCAGCATATGGCCATTTTTGTGCCTGGCACGGCGCCAATTGGGAAAGGGTGGTTTTGAGGGTGAAGGCAGCAGGAAAGCGTCCAGCCCCCAGGTCTGTGGGGCTACGCAAGCGGTTCCCAAAGAGCTTTAGAACAAGGCATAGTTTTCCCTGCTGGCTCTTTGGGCGTGGGACCCATCTCCAGCCATATGGCCATTTTTTTGCCTGCGCGGCGCCAAGTGGGAAAGGGTGGTTTTGAGGCTGAAAGCAGCAGGAAAGCCTGCAGCCCCCGGGTCTGTGGGGCTATGCAAGCAGTTCCCAAAGAGCTTTAGAACAAGGCATAGTTTTCCCTGCTGTCTCTTTGGGCGTGGGACCCATTTCCAGACGTATGGCTATTTTTGTGCCTGGCGCGGCGCCAAGTGGGAAGGGTGGTTTTGAGGCTGAAGGCAGCGGGAAAGCCTGCAGCCCCCAGGGGTGTGGGGCTATGCAAGCGGTTCCCAAAGGGCTTTAGAACAAGGCATAGTTTTCCCTGCTGGCTCTTTGGGCGTGGGACCCATTTCCAGCCGTATGGCCATTTTTGTGCCTGGCGCGGCGCCAAGTGGGAAAGGGTAGTTTTGAGGCTGAAAGCAGCAGGAAAGCCTGCAGCCCCCAGGTCTGTGGGGCTACGCAAGCGGTTCCCAAAGAGCTTTAGAACAAGGCATAGTTTTCCCTGCTGGCTCTTTGGCCGTGGGACCCATGTCCAGCATATGGCCATTTTTGTGCCTGGCACGGCGCCAAGTGGGAAAGGGTGGTTTTGAGGGTGAAGGCAGCAGGAAAGCGTCCAGCCCCCAGGTCTGTGGGGCTACGCAAGCGGTTCCCAAAGAGCTTTAGAACAAGGCATAGTTTTCCCTGCTGGCTCTTTGGGCGTGGGACCCATCTCCAGCCATATGGCCATTTTTTTGCCTGCGCGGCGCCAAGTGGGAAAGGGTGGTTTTGAGGCTGAAAGCAGCAGGAAAGCCTGCAGCCCCCGGGTCTGTGGGGCTATGCAAGCACTTCCCAAAGAGCTTTAGAACAAGGCATAGTTTTCCCTGCTGTCTCTTTGGGCGTGGGACCCATTTCCAGACGTATGGCTATTTTTGTGCCTGGCGCGGCGCCAAGTGGGAAGGGTGGTGTCGAGGCTGAAGGCAGCGGGAAAGCCTGCAGCCCCCAGGTCTGTGGGGCTATGCAAGCGGTTCCCAAAGAGCTTTAGAACAAGGCATAGTTTTCCCTGCTGGCTCCTTGGGCGTGGGACCCATTTCCAGCCGTATGGCCATTTTTGTGCCTGGCGCGGCGCCAAGTGGGAAAGGGTAGTTTTGAGGCTGAAAGCAGCAGGAAAGCCTGCAGCCCCCAGGTCTGTGGGGCTACGCAAGCGGTTCCCAAAGAGCTTTAGAACAAGGCATAGTTTTCCCTGCTGGCTCTTTGGCCGTGGGACCCATGTCCAGCATATGGGCATTTTTGTGCCTGGCACGGCGCCAATTGGGAAAGGGTGGTTTTGAGGCTGAAGGCAGCAGGAAAGCGTCCAGCCCCCGGGTCTGTGGGGCTACGCAAGCGGTTCCCAAAGAGCTTTAGAACAAGGCATAGTTTTCCCTGCTGGCTCTTTGGGCGTGGGACCCATCTCCAGCCATATGGCCATTTTTTTGCCTGCGCGGCGCCAAGTGGGAAAGGGTGGTTTTGAGGCTGAAGGCAGCAGGAAAGCCTGCAGCCCCCGGGTCTGTGGGGCTATGCAAGCACTTCCCAAAGAACTTTAGAACAAGGCCTAGTTTTCCCTGGTGGCTCTTTGGGCGTGGGACCCATCTCCAGTCATATGGCCATTTTTGTGCCTGGCGCGGCGCCAAGTGGGAAAGGGTGGTTTTGAGGCTGAAAGCAGCAGGAAAGCCCGCAGCCCCCAGGTCTGTGGGGCTACGCAAGCGGTTCCCAAAGAGCTTTAGAACAAGGCATAGTTTTCCCTGCTAGCTCCTTGGGCGTGAAACCCCTCTCCAGCCATATGGCCATTTTTGTGCCTGGCGCGGCGCCAAGTGGGAAAGGGTGGTTTTGAGGCTGAAGGCAGCATGAAAGCCTGCAGCCCCCAGGTCTGTGGGGCTACGCAAGCGGTTCCCAAAGAGCTTTAGAACAAGGTGTAGTTTTCCCTGCTGGCTCCTTGGGCGTGGGACCCATCTCCAGCCGTATGGCCATTTTTGTGCCTGGCGCGGCGCCAAGTGGGAAAGGGTGGTGTCGAGGCTGAAGGCAGCGGGAAAGCCTGCAGCCCCCAGGTGTGTGGGGCTACGCAAGCGGTTCCCAAAGAGCTTTAGAACAAGGCATAGTTTTCCCTGCTGGCTCTTTGGGCGTGGGACCCATTTCCAGCCGTATGGCCATTTTTGTGCCTGGCGCGGCGCCAAGTGGGAAAGGGTAGTTTTGAGGCTGAAAGCAGCAGGAAAGCCTGCAGCCCCCAGGTCTGTGGGGCTACGCAAGCGGTTCCCAAAGAGCTTTAGAACAAGGCATAGTTTTCCCTGCTGGCTCTTTGGGCGTGGGACCCATCTCCAGCCATATGGTCATTTTTTTGCCTGCGCGGCGCCAAGTGGGAAAGGGTGGTTTTGAGGCTGAAGGCAGCAGGAAAGCCTGCAGCCCCCGGGTCTGTGGGGCTATGCAAGCACTTCCCAAAGAGCTTTAGAACAAGGCATAGTTTTCCCTGCAGGCTCCTTGGGCGGGGACCCCTCTCCAGCCATATGGCCATTTTTGTGCCTGGCGCGGCGCCAAGTGGGAAAGGGTGGTTTTGAGGCTGAAGGCAGCAGGAAAGCCTGCAGCCCCCAGGTCTGTGGGGCTATGCAAGCAGTTGCAAAAAAGCTTTAGAAGAAGGCATAATTTTCCCTTCTGTCTCTTTGGGCGGGGGACCCATTTCCAGCCGTATGGACATTTATGTCCCTGGCGCGCCGCCAAGTGGGAAAGGGTGGTTTTTGAGGCTGAAGGCAGCAGGAAAGCCTGCAGCCCCCAGGTCTGTGGGGCTACGCAAGCGGTTCTCAAAGAGCTTCAGAACAAGGCCTAGTTTTCCCTGCTGGCTCCTTGGGCGTGGGACCCATCTCCAGTCATATGGCCATTTCTGTGCCTGGCGAGGTGCCAAGTGGGAAAGGGTGGTTTTGAGGCTGAAAGCAGCAGGAAAGCCCGCAGCCCCCAGGTGTGTGGGGCTACGCAAGCGGTTCCCAAAGAGCTTTAGAACAAGGCATAGTTTTCCCTGCTGGCTCTTTGGGCGTGGGACCCATTTCCAGACATATGGCTATTTTTGTGCCTGGCGCGGCGCCAAGTGGGAAAGGGTAGTTTTGAGGGTGAAGGCAGCAGGAAAGCCTGCAGCCCCCAGGTCTGTGGGGCTACGCAAGCGGTTCCCAAAGAGCTTTAGAACAAGGCATAGTTTTCCCTGCTGGCTCCTTGGGCGTGGGACCCATCTCCAGCCATATGGCCATTTTTGTGCCTGGCACGGCGCCAAGTGGGAAAGGGTGGTTTTGAGGCTGAAGGCAGCGGGAAAGCCTGCAGCCCCCGGGTCTGTGGGGCTACGCAAGCGGTTCCCAATGAACTTTAGAACAAGGCCTAGTTTTCCCTGCTGGCTCCTTGGGCGTGGGATCCATCTCCAGCCATATGGCCATTTTTGTGCCTGGCGCGGCGCCAAGTGGGAAAGGGTGGTGTCGAGGCTGAAGGCAGCAGGAAAGCCTGCAGCCCCCAGGTCTGTGGGGCTACGCAAGCAGTTCCCAAAGAGCTTTGGAACAAGGCCTAGTTTTCCCTGCTGGCTCTTTGGGCGTGGGACCCATCTCCAGCCATATGGCCATTTTTGTGCCTGGCACGGCGCCAATTGGGAAAGGGTGGTTTTGAGGCTGAAGGCAGCAGGAAAGCGTCCAGCCCCCAGGTCTGTGGGGCTACGCAAGCGGTTCCCAAAGAGCTTTAGAACAAGGCATAGTTTTCCCTGCTGGCTCTTTGGGCGTGGGACCCATCTCCAGCCGTATGGCCATTTTTGTGCCTGGCGAGGTGCCAAGTGGGAAAGGGTGGTTTTTGAGGCTGAAGGCAGCATGAAAGCCTGCAGCCCCCAGGTGTGTGGTGCTACGCAAGCGGTTCCCAAAGAGCTTTAGAAGAAGGCATAATTTTCCCTGCTGGCTCTTTGAGCGTGGAAGCCATCTCCAGCCATATGGCCATTTTTGTGCCTGGCGCGGCGCCAAGTGGGAAAGGGTGGTTTTGAGGCTGAAGGCAGCAGGAAAGCCTGCAGCCCCCGGGTCTGTGGGGCTATGCAAGCACTTCCCAAAGAGCTTTAGAACAAGGCATAGTTTTCCCTGCAGGCTCCTTGGGCGGGGGACCCCTCTCCAGCCATATGGCCATTTTTGTGCCTGGCGCGGCGCCAAGTGGGAAAGGGTGGTTTTGAGTGTGAAGGCAGCAGGAAAGCCTGCAGCCCCCAGGTCTGTGGGGCTACGCAAGCGGTTCCCAAAGAGCTTTAGAACAAGGCCTAGTTTTCCCTGCTGGCTCCTTGGGCGGGGGACCCATCTGCAGCCGTATGGCCATTTTTGTGCCTGGCGAGGTGCCAAGTGGGAAAGGGTGGTTTTGAGGGTGAAGGCAGCAGGAAAGCCTGCAGCCCCCAGGTCTGTGGGGCTACGTAAGCGGTTCCCAAAGAGCTTTAGAACAAGGCATAATTTTCCCTGCTTGCTATTTGGGTGTGGGACCCATCTCCAGCCATACGGCCATTTTTGTGCCTGGCGCGGCGCCAAGTGGGAAAGGGTGGTGTCAAGGCAGAAGGCAGCAGGAAAGCCCGCAGCCCCCAGGTGTGTGGGGGTACGCAAGCGGTTCCCAAAGAGCTTTAGAACAAGGCCTAGTTTTCCCTGCTGGCTCTTTGGGCGTGGGACCCATCTCCAGCCGTATGGCCATTTTTGTGCCTGGCGCGGCGCCAAGTGGGAAAGGGTGGTGTTGAGGCTGAAGGCAGCAGGAAAGCCTGCAGCCCCCAGGTGTGTGGGGCTACGCAAGCGGTTCCCAAAGAGCTTTAGAACAAGGCATAGTTTTCCCTCCTGGCTCTTTGGGCGTGGGACCCATCTCCACCCGTATGGCCATTTTTGTGCCTGGCGCGGCGCCAAGTGGGAAAGGGTGGTTTTGAGGCTGAAGGCAGCATGAAAGCCTGCAGCCCCCAGGTCTGTGGGGCTACGCAAGCGGTTCCCAAAGAGCTTTAGAACAAGGCATAGTTTTCCCTGCTGGCTCTTTGGGCGTGGGACCCATCTCCACCCATAGGGCATATTTGTGCCTGGCGCGGCGCCAAGTGCGAAAGGGTGGTTTTGCGTGTGAATGAAGCAGGAAAGCCCGCAGCCCCCAGGTCTGTGGGGCTACGCACGCGGTTCCCAAAGAGCTTTAGAACAAGGCATAATTTTTCCCTGCTGGCTCCTTGGGCGGGGAACCCATCTCCAGCCTTATGGCCATTTTTGTGCCTGGTGCAGCGCCTAGTGGGAAAGGGTGGATTTGAGGCTGAAGGCAGCAGGAAAGCCTGCAGCCCCCAGGTCTGTGGGGCTATGCAAGCAGTTCCAAAAGAGCTTTAGAAGAAGGCATAATTTTCCATTCTGTCTCTTTGGGCGGGGAACCCATTTCCAGCCGTATGGCCATTTTTGTCCCTGGCGCGGCGCCAAGTGGGAAAGGGTGGTTTTGAGGCTGAAGGCAGCAGGAAAGCCTGCAGCCCCCAGGTCTGTGGGGCTACGCAAGCGGTTCCCAAAGAGCTTTAGAACAAGGCATAGTTGTCCATGCTGGCTCTTTGGGCGTGGGACCCATCTCCAGCCGTATGGCCATTTTTGTGCCTGGCGCGGCGCCAAGTGGGAAAGGGTGGTTTTGAGGCTGAAGGCAGCAGGAAAGCCTGCAGCTCCCGGGTCTGTGGGGCTACGCAAGCGGTTCCCAAAGAGCTTCAGAACAAGGCATAATTTTCCATTCTGTCTCTTTGGGCGGGGAACCCATTTCCAGCCGTATGGCCATTTTTGTGCCTGGCGCGGCGCCAAGTGGGAAAGGGTGGTTTTGAGGCTGAAGGCAGCAGGAAAGCCTGCAGCCCCCAGGTCTGTGGGGCTACCCAAGCGGTTCCCAAAGAGCTTTAGAACAAGGCATAGTTTTCCCTGCTGGCTCTTTGGGCGTGGGACCCATCTCCAGCCATATGGCCATTTTTGTGCCTGGCGCGGCGCCAAGTGGAAAGGGTGGTTTTGAGGCTGAAGGCAGCAGGAAAGCCTGCAGCCCCCAGGTCTGTGGGGCTACGCAAGCGGTTCCCAAAGAGCTTTAGAACAAGGCATAGTTTTCCCTGCAGGCTCCTTGGGCGGGGGACCCATCTGCAGCCGTATGGCCATTTTTGTGCCTGGCGAGGTGCCAAGTGGGAAAGGGTGGTTTTGAGGCTGAAGGCAGCATGAAAGCCTGCAGCCCCCAGGTGTGTGGGGCTACGCAAGCGGTTCCCAAAGAGCTTTAGAAGAAGGCATAATTTTCCCTGCTGGCTCTTTGAGCGTGGAAGCCATCTCCAGCCATATGGCCATTTTTGTGCCTGGCGCGGCGCCAAGTGGGAAAGGGTGGTTTTGAGGCTGAAGGCAGCAGGAAAGCCTGCAGCCCCCGGGTCTGTGGGGCTATGCAAGCACTTCCCAAAGAGCTTTAGAACAAGGCATAGTTTTCCCTGCTGGCTCCTTGGGCGTGGGACCCATCTGCAGCCGTATGGCCATTTTTGTGCCTGGCGAGGTGCCAAGTGGGAAAGGGTGGTTTTGAGGCTGAAGGCAGCAGGAAAGCCTGCAGCCCCCAGGTCTGTGGGGCTACGCAAGCGGTTCCCAAAGAGCTTTAGAACAATGCATAATTTTCCCTGATGGCTCTTTGGGCGTGGGACCCATCTCCAGCCGTATGGCCATATTTTTGCCTGGCGCGGCGCCAAGTGGGAAAGGGTGGTTTTGAGGCTGAAGGCAGCAGGAAAGCCTGCAGCCCCCAGGTCTGTGGGGCTACGCAAGCGGTTCCCAAAGAGCTTTAGAACAAGGCATAGTTTTCCCTGCTGGCTCTTTGGCCGTGGGACCCATCTCCAGCCATATGGCCATTTTTGTGCCTGGCGTGGCTCCAAGTGGGAAAGGGTGGTTTTGAGGCTGAAGGCAGCAGGAAAGCCTGCAGCCCCCGGGTCTGTGAGGCTATGCAAGCACTTCCCAAAGAGCTTTAGAACAAGGCATAGTTTTCCCTGCTGGCTCCTTGGGCGGGGGACCCATCTCCAGCCGTATGGCCATTTTTGTGCCTGGTGCAGCGCCTAGTGGGAAAGGGTGGTGTTGAGGCTGAAGGCAGCAGGAAAGCCTGCAGCCCCCAGGTCTGTGGGGCTATGCAAGCAGTTCCAAAAGAGCTTTAGAAGAAGGCATAATTTTCCATTCTGTCTCTTTGGGCGGGGAACCCATTTCCAGCCGTATGGCCATTTTTGTCCCTGGCGCGGCGCCAAGTGGGAAAGGGTGGTTTTGAGGCTGAAGGCAGCAGGAAAGCCTGCAGCCCCCAGGTCTGTGGGGCTACGCAAGCGGTTCCCAAAGAGCTTTAGAACAAGGCATAGTTTTCCCTGCTGGCTCTTTGGGCGTGGGACCCATCTCCAGCCATATGGCCATTTTTGTGCCTGGCGCGGCGCCAAGTGGAAAGGGTGGTTTTGAGGCTGAAGGCAGCAGGAAAGCCTGCAGCTCCCGGGTCTGTGGGGCTACGCAAGCGGTTCCCAAAGAGCTTCAGAACAAGGCATAGTTTTCCCTGCAGGCTCCTTGGGCGGGGGACCCATCTGCAGCCGTATGGCCATTTTTGTGCCTGGCGAGGTGCCAAGTGGGAAAGGGTGGTTTTGAGGCTGAAGGCAGCATGAAAGCCTGCAGCCCCCAGGTGTGTGGGGCTACGCAAGCGGTTCCCAAAGAGCTTTAGAACAAGGCATAATTTTCCCTGCTGGCTCTTTGAGCGTGGAAGCCATCTCCAGCCATATGGCCATTTTTGTGCCTGGCGCGGCGCCAAGTGGGAAAGGGTGGTTTTGAGGCTGAAGGCAGCAGGAAAGCCTGCAGCCCCCGGGTCTGTGGGGCTATGCAAGCACTTCCCAAAGAGCTTTAGAACAAGGCATAGTTTTCCCTGCTGGCTCCTTGGGCGGGGGACCCATCTGCAGCCGTATGACCATTTTTGTGCCTGGCGAGGTGCCAAGTGGGAAAGGGTGGTTTTGAGGCTGAAGGCAGCAGGAAAGCCTGCAGCCCCCAGGTCTGTGGGGCTACGCAAGCGGTTCCCAAAGAGCTTTAGAACAAGGCATAGTTTTCCCTGCTGGCTCTTTGGGCGTGGGACCCATCTCCACCCATAGGGCATATTTGTGCCTGGCGCGGCGCCAAGTGCGAAAGGGTGGTTTTGAGTGTGAATGAAGCAGGAAAGCCCGCAGCCCCCAGGTCTGTGGGGCTACGCACGCGGTTCCCAAAGAGCTTTAGAACAAGGCATAATTTTCCCTGCTGGCTCCTTAGGCGGGGAACCCATCTCCAGCCTTATGGCCATTTTTGTGCCTGGTGCAGCGCCTAGTGGGAAAGGGTGGTGTTGAGGCTGAAGGCAGCAGGAAAGCCTGCAGCCCCCAGGTCTGTGGGGCTATGCAAGCAGTTCCAAAAGAGCTTTAGAAGAAGGCATAATTTTCCATTCTGTCTCTTTGGGCGGGGAACCCATTTCCAGCCGTATGGCCATTTTTGTCCCTGGCGCGGCGCCAAGTGGGAAAGGGTGGTTTTGAGGCTGAAGGCAGCAGGAAAGCCTGCAGCCCCCAGGTCTGTGGGGCTACGCAAGCGGTTCCCAAAGAGCTTTAGAACAAGGCATAGTTTTCCCTGCTGGCTCTTTGGGCGTGGGACCCATCTCCAGCCGTATGGCCATTTTTGTGCCTGGCGCGGCGCCAAGTGGGAAAGGGTGGTTTTGAGGCTGAAGGCAGCAGGAAAGCCTGCAGCTCCCGGGTCTGTGGGGCTACGCAAGCGGTTCCCAAAGAGCTTCAGAACAAGGCATAATTTTCCATTCTGTCTCTTTGGGCGGGGAACCCATTTCCAGCCGTATGGCCATTTTTGTGCCTGGCGCGGCGCCAAGTGGGAAAGGGTGGTTTTGAGGCTGAAGGCAGCAGGAAAGCCTGCAGCCCCCAGGTCTGTGGGGCTACCCAAGCGGTTCCCAAAGAGCTTTAGAACAAGGCATAGTTTTCCCTGCTGGCTCTTTGGGCGTGGGACCCATCTCCAGCCATATGGCCATTTTTGTGCCTGGCGCGGCGCCAAGTGGAAAGGGTGGTTTTGAGGCTGAAGGCAGCAGGAAAGCCTGCAGCCCCCAGGTCTGTGGGGCTACGCAAGCGGTTCCCAAAGAGCTTTAGAACAAGGCATAGTTTTCCCTGCAGGCTCCTTGGGCGGGGGACCCATCTGCAGCCGTATGGCCATTTTTGTGCCTGGCGAGGTGCCAAGTGGGAAAGGGTGGTTTTGAGGCTGAAGGCAGCATGAAAGCCTGCAGCCCCCAGGTGTGTGGGGCTACGCAAGCGGTTCCCAAAGAGCTTTAGAACAAGGCATAATTTTCCCTGCTGGCTCTTTGAGCGTGGAAGCCATCTCCAGCCATATGGCCATTTTTGTGCCTGGCGCGGCGCCAAGTGGGAAAGGGTGGTTTTGAGGCTGAAGGCAGCAGGAAAGCCTGCAGCCCCCGGGTCTGTGGGGCTATGCAAGCACTTCCCAAAGAGCTTTAGAACAAGGCATAGTTTTCCCTGCTGGCTCCTTGGGCGTGGGACCCATCTGCAGCCGTATGGCCATTTTTGTGCCTGGCGAGGTGCCAAGTGGGAAAGGGTGGTTTTGAGGCTGAAGGCAGCAGGAAAGCCTGCAGCCCCCAGGTCTGTGGGGCTACGCAAGCGGTTCCCAAAGAGCTTTAGAACAATGCATAATTTTCCCTGATGGCTCTTTGGGCGTGGGACCCATCTCCAGCCGTATGGCCATATTTTTGCCTGGCGCGGCGCCAAGTGGGAAAGGGTGGTTTTGAGGCTGAAGGCAGCAGGAAAGCCTGCAGCCCCCAGGTCTGTGGGGCTACGCAAGCGGTTCCCAAAGAGCTTTAGAACAAGGCATAGTTTTCCCTGCTGGCTCTTTGGCCGTGGGACCCATCTCCAGCCATATGGCCATTTTTGTGCCTGGCGTGGCTCCAAGTGGGAAAGGGTGGTTTTGAGGCTGAAGGCAGCAGGAAAGCCTGCAGCCCCCGGGTCTGTGGGGCTATGCAAGCACTTCCCAAAGAGATTTAGAACAAGGCATACTTTTCCCTGCTGGCTCCTTGGGCGGGGGACCCATCTCCAGCCGTATGGCCATTTTTGTGCCTGGTGCAGCGCCTAGTGGGAAAGGGTGGTGTTGAGGCTGAAGGCAGCAGGAAAGCCTGCAGCCCCCAGGTCTGTGGGGCTATGCAAGCAGTTCCAAAAGAGCTTTAGAAGAAGGCATAATTTTCCATTCTGTCTCTTTGGGCGGGGGACCCATCTCCAGCCATATGGCCATTTTTGTGCCTGGCGCGGCGCCAAGTGGGAAAGGGTGGTTTTGAGGCTGAAGGCAGCAGGAAAGCCTGCAGCCCCCAGGTCTGTGGGGCTACGCAAGCGGTTCCCAAAGAGCTTTAGAACAAGGCATAGTTTTCCCTGCAGGCTCCTTGGGCGTGGGACCCATCTCCAGCCATATGGCCATTTTTGTGCCTGGCGAGGTGCCAAGTGGGAAAGGGTGGTTTTGAGGCTGAAGGCAGCAGGAAAGCCTGCAGCCCCCAGGTCTGTGGGGCTACGCAAGCGGTTCCCAAAGAGCTTTAGAACAAGGCATAATTTTCCCTGCTGGCTCTTTGGGCGTGGGACCCATTTCCAGACATATGGCTATTTTTGTTCCTGGCGCGGCGCCAAGTGGGAAAGGGTAATTTTGAGGCTGAAAGCAGCAGGAAAGCCTGCAGCCCCCAGGTCTGTGGGGCTACGCAAGCGGTTCCCAAAGAGCTTTAGAACAAGGCATAATTTTCCCTGCTGGCTCTTTGGGCGTGGGACCCATCTCCAGCCGTATGGCCATTTTTGTGCCTGGCGCGGCGCCAAGTGGGAAAGGGTGGTTTTGAGGCTGAAGGCAGCAGGAAAGCCTGCAGCCCCCGGGTCTGTGGGGCTATGCAAGCGGTTCCAAAAGAGCTTTAGAACAAGGCATAATTTTCCCTTCTGTCTCTTTGGGCGGGGAACCCATTTCCAGCCGTATGGCCATTTTGTCCCTGGCGCGGCGCCAAGTGGGAAAGGGTGGTTTTGAGGCTGAAGGCAGCAGGAAAGCCTGCAGCCCCCAGGTCTGTGGGGCTACGCAAGCGGTTCCCAAAGAGCTTTAGAACAATGCATAATTTTCCCTGCTTGCTCTTTGGGCGTGGGACCCATCTCCACCCGTATGGCCATTTTTGTGCCTGGCGCGGCGCCAAGTGGGAAAGGGTGGTTTTGAGGCTGAAGGCAGCAGGAAAGCCTGCAGCCCCCAGGTCTGTGGGGCTACGCAAGCGGTTCCCAAAGAGCTTTAGAACAAGGCCTAGTTTTCCCTGCTGGCTCCTTGGGCGGGGGACCCATCTCCAGCCATATGGCCATTTTTGTGCCTGGTGCGGCGCCAAGTGGGCAAGGGTGGTTTTGAGGCTGAAGGCAGCAGGAAAGCCCGCAGCCCCCAGGGGTGTGGGTCTACGCAAGCGGTTCCCAAAGAGCTTCAGAACAAGGCATAGTTTTCCCTGCTGGCTCTTTGGGCGTGGGACCCATGTCCAGCCATATGGCCATTTTTGTGCCTGGCGCGGCGCCAAGTGGGAAAGGGTGGTTTTGAGGCTGAAGGCAGCAGGAAAGCCTGCAGCCCCCAGGTGTGTGGGGCTACGCAAGCGGTTCCCAAAGAGCTTTAGAACAAGGCATAATTTTCCCTGCTGGCTCCTTTGGCGGGGTACCCATCTCCAGCCGTATGGCCATTTTTGTGTTTGGCGAGGTGCCAAGTGGGAAAGGGTGGTTTTGAGGCTGAAGGCAGCAGGAAAGCCTGCAGCCCCCAGGTCTGTGGGGCTACGCAAGCGGTTCCCAAAGAGCTTTAGAACAAGGCAGAATTTTCCCTGCTGGCTCTTTGAGCGTGGAACCCCTCTCCAGCCATATGGCCATTTTTGTGCCTGGCGCGGCGCCAAGTGGGAAAGGGTGGTTTTGAGGCTGAAGGCAGCAGGAAAGCCTGCAGCCCCCGGGTCTGTGGGGCTATGCAAGCACTTCCCAAAGAGCTTTAGAACAAGGCCTAGTTTTCCCTTCTGACTCCTTGGGCGTGGGACCCCTCTCCAGCCGTATGGCCATTTTTGTGCCTGGTGCGGCGCCAAGTGGGAAAGGGTGGTTTTGAGGCTGAAGGCAGCGGGAAAGCCTGCAGCCCCCAGGTCTGTGGGGCTATGCAAGCGGTTCCCAAAGAGCTTTAGAACAAGGCATAGTTTTCCCTGCTGGCTCTTTGGCCGTGGGACCCATTTCCAGCCGTATGGCTATTCTTGTGCCTGGCGCGGCGCCAAGTGGGAAAGGGTAATTTTGAGGCTGAAAGCAGCAGGAAAGCCTGCAGCCCCCAGGTCTGTGGGGCTACGCAAGCGGTTCCCAAAGAGCTTTAGAACAAGGCCTAGTTTTCCCTGCAGGCTCCTTGGGCGTGGGACCCATCTCCAGCCATATGGCCATTTTTGTGCCTGGCGCGGCGCCAAGTGGGAAAGGGTGGTATCGAGGCTGAAGGCAGCAGGAAAGCCCGCAGCCCCCAGGTGTGTGGGGCTACGCAAGCGGTTCCCAAAGAGCTTTAGAACAAGGCATAGTTTGCCCTGCTGGCTCCTTGGGCGTGGGACCCATCTCCAGCCGTATGGCCATTTTTGTGCCTGGCGAGGTGCCAAGTGGGAAAGGGTGGTTTTGAGGCTGAAGGCAGCAGGAAAGCCTGCAGCCCCCAGGTCTGTGGGGCTACGCAAGCGGTTCCCAAAGAGCTTTAGAACAAGGCATAGTTTTCCCTGCTTGCTCTTTGGACGTGGGACCGATCTCCAGCCGTATGGCCATTTTTGTGCCTGGCGCGGCGCCAAGTGGGAAAGGGTGGTGTCAAGGCAGAAGGCAGCAGGAAAGCCTGCAGCCCCCAGGTCTCTGGGGCTACGCAAGCGGTTCCCAAAGAGCTTTAGAATAAGGCCTAGTTTTCCCTGCTGGCTCTTTGGGCGTGGGACCCATCTCCACCCGTATGGCCATTTTTGTGCCTGGCGCGGCGCCAAGTGGGAAAGGGTGGTTTTGAGGCTGAAGGCAGCAGGAAAGCCTGCAGCCCCCAGGTCTGTGGGGCTACGCAAGCACTTCCCAAAGAGCTTTAGAACAAGGCATAGTTTTCCCTGCTGGCTCCTTTAGCGTGGGACCCATCTCCACCCATAGGGCATATTTGTGCCTGGCGCGGCGCCAAGTGCGAAAGGGTGGATTTGAGTGTGAATGCAGCAGGAAAGCCCGCAGCCCCCAGGTCTGTGGGGCTACGCAAGCGGTTCCGAAAGAGCTTTAGAACAAGGCATAATTTTTCCCTGCTGGCTCCTTGGGCGGGGAACCCATCTCCAGTCTTATGGCCATTTTTGTGCCTGGCGCGGCGCCAAGTGGGAAAGGGTGGTTTTGAGGCTGAAGGCAGCAGGAAAGCCTGCAGCCCCCGGGTCTGTGGGGCTATGCAAGCACTTCCCAAAGAGCTTTAGAACAAGGCATAATTTTCCCTGCTGGCTCCTTGGGCGGGGGACCCATCTGCAGCCGTATGGCCATTTTTGTGCCTGGCAAGGTGCCAAGTGGGAAAGGGTGGTTTTGAGGCTGAAGGCAGCAGGAAAGCCTGCAGCCCCCAGGTCTGTGGGGCTACGCAAGCGGTTCCCAAAGAGCTTTAGAACAAGGCATAATTTTCCCTGCTTGCTCTTTGGGCGTGGGACCCATCTCCAGCCGTATGGCCATATTTGTGCCTGGCGCGGCGCCAAGTGGGAAAGGGTGGTTTTGAGGCTGAAGGCAGCAGGAAAGCCTGCAGCCCCCAGGTCTGTGGGGCTACGCAAGCGGTTCCCAAAGAGCTTTAGAACAAGGCCTAGTTTTCCCTGCTGGCTCCTTGGGCGGGGGACCCATCTCCAGCCATATGGCCATTTTTGTGCCTGGCGCGGCGCCAAGTGGGAAAGGGTGGTTTTGAGGGTGAAGGCAGCAGGAAAGCCCGCAGCCCCCAGGTGTGTGGGGCTACGCAAGCGGTTCCCAAAGAGCTTCAGAACAAGGCATAGTTTTCCCTGCTGGCTCCTTGGGCGTGGGACCCATCTCCAGCCGTATGGCCATTTTTGTGTTTGGCGAGGTGCCAAGTGGGAAAGGGTGGTTTTGAGGCTGAAGGCAGCAGGAAAGCCTGCAGCCCCCAGGTCTGTGGGGCTACGCAAGCGGTTCCCAAAGAGCTTTAGAACAAGGCAGAATTTTCCCTGCTGGCTCTTTGAGCGTGGATGCCATCTCCAGCCATATGGCCATTTTTGTGCCTGGCGCGGCGCCAAGTGGGAAAGGGTGGTTTTGAGGCTGAAGGCAGCAGGAAAGCCTGCAGCCCCCGGGTCTGTGGGGCTACGCAAGCGGTTCCCAAAGAGCTTTAGAACAAGGCAGAATTTTCCCTGCTGGCTCTTTGGGCGTGGGACCCATTTCCAGACATATGGCTATTTTTGTGCCTGGCGCGGCGCCAAGTGGGAAAGGGTAATTTTGAGGCTGAAAGCAGCAGGAAAGCCTGCAGCCCCCAGGTCTGTGGGGCTACGCAAGTGGTTCCCAAAGAGCTTTAGAACAAGGCCTAGTTTTCCCTGCTGGCTCCTTGGGCGTGGGACCCATCTCCAGCCATATGGCCATTTTTGTGCCTGGCGCGGCGCCAAGTGGGAAAGGGTGGTGTCGAGGCTGAAGGCAGCAGGAAAGCCTGCAGCCCCCAGCTCTGTGGGGCTACACAAGCGGTTCCCAAAGAGCTTTACAACAAGGCATAGTTTTCCCTGCTGCCTCCTTGGGCGGGGGACCCATCTCCAGCCGTATGGCCATTTTTGTGCCTGGCGAGGTGCCAAGTGGGAAAGGGTGGTTTTGAGGCTGAAGGCAGCAGGAAAGCCTGCAGCCCCCAGGTGTGTGGGGCTACGCAAGCGGTTCCCAAAGAGCTTTAGAACAAGGCATAGTTTTCCCTGCTTGCTCTTTGGGCGTGGGACCGATCTCCAGCCGTATGGCCATTTTTGTGCCTGGCGCGGCGCCAAGTGGGAAAGGGTGGTGTCAAGGCAGAAGGCAGCAGGAAAGCCTGCAGCCCCCAGGTCTGTGGGGCTACGCAAGCGGTTCCCAAAGAGCTTTAGAACAAGGCATAGTTTTCCCTGCTGGCTCTTTGGGCGTGGGACCCATCTCCAGCCGTATGGCCATTTTTGTGCCTGGCGCGGCACCAAGTGGGAAAGGGTGGTTTTGAGGCTGAAAGCAGCATGAAAGCCTGCAGCCCCCAGGTCTGTGGGGTTACGTAAGCGGTTCCCAAAGAGCTTTAGAACAAGGCATAATTTTCCCTGCTTGCTATTTGGGTGTGGAACCGATCTCCAGCCATATGGCCATTTTTGTGCCTGGCGCGGCGCCAAGTGGGAAAGGGTGGTGTCAAGGCAGAAGGCAGCAGGAAAGCCTGCAGCCCCCAGGTGTGTGGGGCTACGCAAGCGGCTCCCAAAGAGCTTTAGAACAAGGCCTAGTTTTCCCTGCTGGCTCTTTGGCCGTGGGACCCATCTCCACCCATAGGGCATATTTGTGCCTGGCGCGGCGCCAAGTGCGAAAGGGTGGATTTGAGTGTGAATGAAGGAGGAAAGCCCGCAGCCCCCAGGTCTGTGGGGCTACGCACGCGGTTCCCAAAGAGCTTTAGAACAAGGCATAATTTTTCCCTGCTGGCTCCTTGGGCGGGGAACCCATCTCCAGCCTTATGGCCATTTTTGTGCCTGGTGCAGCGCCTAGTGGGAAAGGGTGGTGTTGAGGCTGAAGGCAGCAGGAAAGCGTCCAGCCCCCAGGTCTGTGGGGCTACGCAAGCGGTTCCCAAAGAGCTTTAGAACAAGGCATAGTTTTCCCTGCAGGCTCCTTGGGCGTGGGACCCATCTCCAGCCATATGGCCATTTTTGTGCCTGGCACGGCGCCAATTGGGAAAGGGTGGTTTTGACGCTGAAGGCAGCAGGAAAGCCTGCAGCCCCCATGTGTGTGGGGCTACGCAAGCGGTTCCCAAAGAGCTTTAGAACAAGGCATAGTTTTCCCTGCTGGCTCCTTGGGCGTGGGACCCATCTCCAGCCATATGGCCATTTTTGTGCCTGGCGTGGCGCCAAGTGGGAAAGGGTGGTTTTGAGGGTGAAGGCAGCAGGAAAGCCTGCAGCCCCCAGGTCTGTGGGGCTACGCAAGCGGTTCCCAAAGAGCTTTAGAACAAGGCCTAGTTTTCCCTGCTGGCTCTTTGGGCATGGAAGCCATCTCCAGCCATATGGCCATTTTTGTGCCTGGCGCGGCGCCAAGTGGGAAAGGGTGGTTTTGAGGCTGAAGGCAGCAGGAAAGCCTGCAGCCCCCGGGTCTGTGGGGCTACGCAAGCGGTTCCCAAAGAGCTTTACAACAAGGCATAGTTTTCCCTGCTGGCTCCTTGGGCGTGGGACCCATCTCCAGCCATATGGCCATTTTTGTGCCTGGTGCGGCGCCAAGTGGGAAAGGGTGGTTTCGAGGCTGAAGGCAGCAGGAAAGCCCGCAGCCCCCAGGTCTGTGGGGTATTCAAGCGGTTCCCAAAGAGCTTTAGAACAAGGCATCGTTTTCCCTGCTAGCTCCTTGCGCGTGAAAGCCCTCTCCAGCCATATGACCATTTTTGTGCCTGGCGCGGCGCCAAGTGGGAAAGGGTGGTGTCGAGGCTGGAGGCAGCAGGAAAGCCTGCAGCCCCCAGGTGTGTGGGGCTACGCAAGCGGTTCCCAAAGAGCTTTAGAACAAGGCATAGTTTTCCCTGCTGGCTCCTTGGGCGGGGAACCCATCTCCAGCCGTATGGCCATTTTTGTGCCTGGCGCAGCGCCAAGTGGGAAAGGGTGGTTTTGAGGCTGAAGGCAGCAGGAAAGCCTGCAGCCCCCAGGTGTGTGGGGCTACGCAAGCGGTTCCCAAAGAGCTTTAGAACAAGGCATAGTTTTCCCTGCTGGCTCCTTGGGCGGGGAACCCATCTCCAGCTGTATGGCCATTTTTGTGCCTGGCGCGGCGCCAAGTGGGAAAGGGTGGTATTGAGGCTGAAGGCAGCAGGAAAGCCCGCAGCCCCCAGGTCTGTGGGGCTACAAAAGTCGTTCCCAAAGAGCTTTAGAACAAGGCATAGTTTTCCCTGCTGGCTCCTTGGCCGTGGAACCCATCTCCAGCCGTATGGCCATTTTTGTGCCTGGCGCAGCGCCAAGTGGGAAAGGGTGGTTTTGAGGCTGAAGGCAGCAGGAAAGCCTGCAGCCCCCGGGTCTGTGGGGCTACGCAAGCGGTTCCCAAAGAGCTTTAGAACAAGGCCTAGTTTTCCCTGCTGGCTCCTTTAGCGTGGTACCCATCTCCAGCCATATGGCCATTTTTGTGCCTGGCGTGGCGCCAAGTGGGAAAGGGTGGTGTCGAGGCTGGAGGCAGCAGGAAAGCCTGCAGCCCACAGGTCTGTGGGGCTACGCAAGCGGTTCCCAAAGAGCTTCAGAACAAGGCCTAGTTTTCCCTGCAGGCTCCTTGGGCGTGGGACCCATCTCCAGCCATATGGCCATTTTTGTGCCTGGTACGGCGCCAATTGGGAAAGGGTGGTTTTGACGCTGAAGGCAGCAGGAAAGCCTGCAGCCCCCAGGTGTGTGGGGCTACGCAAGCGGTTCCCAAAGAGCTTTAGAACAAGGCATAGTTTTCCCTGATGGCTCCTTGGGTGTGGGACCCATCTCCAGCCGTATGGCCATTTTTGTGCCTGGCGTGGCGCCAAGTGGGAAAGGGTGGTTTTGAGGGTGAAGGCAACGGGAAAGCCTGCAGCCCCCAGGTCTGTGGGGCTACGCAAGCGGTTCCCAAAGAGCTTTAGAACAAGGCATAGTTTTCCCTGCTGGCTCCTCGGGCGGGGGACCCATCTCCAGCCATATGGCCATTTTGTTGCCTGGCGCGGCGCCAAGTAGGAAAGGGTGGTTTTGAGGCTGAAGACAGCAGGAAAGCCTGCAGCCCCCAGTTCTGTGGGGCTACGCAAGCGGTTCCCAAAGAGCTTTAGAACAAGGCATAGTTTTCCCTTCTGGCTCTTTTGCGGGGGACCCACCTCGACCCGTAGGGCAATTTTTGTGCCTGGCGCGGCGCCAAATGGGAAAGGGTGGTTTTGAGGCTGAAGGCAGCAGGAAAGCCTGCAGCCCCCAGGTCTGTGGGGTATTCAAGCGGTTCCCAAAGAGCTTTAGAACAAGGCATAGTTTTCCCTGCTAGCTCCTTGCGCGTGAAAGCCCTCTGCAGCCATATGACCATTTTTGTGCCTGGCGTGGCGCCAAGTGGGAAAGGGTGTTGTCGAGGCTGGAGGCAGCAGGAAAGCCTGCAGCCCACAGGTCTGTGGGGCTACGCAAGCGGTTCCCAAAGAGCTTTAGAACAAGGCATAGTTTTCCCTGCTGGCTCCTTGGGCGTGGGACCCATCTCCACCCATAGGGCATTTTTGTGCCTGGCACGGCGCCAAGTGGGAAAGGGTGGTTTTGAGGCTGAAGGCAGCAGGAAAGCCCGCAGCCCCCAGGTGTGTGGGGCTACGCACGCGGTTCCCAAAGAGCTTTAGAACAAGGCATAATTTTTCCCTGCTGGCTCCTTGGGCGGGGAACCCATGTCCAGCCATATGGCCATTTTTGTGCCTGGCGCGGCGCCAAGTGGGAAAGGGTGGTTTTGAGGTTGAAGACAGCAGGAAAGCCTGCAGCCCCCAGGTCTGTGGGGCTACGCAAGCGGTTCCCAAAGAGCTTTAGAACAAGGCCTAGTTTTCCCTGCTGGCTCCTTGGGCGTGGGACCCATCTCCAGCCATATGGCCATTTTTGTACCTGGCGCGGCGCCAAGTGGGAAAGGGTGTTTTTGAGGCTGAAGGCAGCAGGAAAGCCTGCAGCCCCCAGGTGTGTGGGGCTACACAAGCGGTTCCCAAAGAGCTTTAGAACAAGGCCTAGTTTTCCCTGCTGGCTCTTTGGGCGAGGGACCCATTTCCAGACGTATGGCCATTTTTATGCCTGGCGCGGCGCCAAGTGGGAAAGGGTAGTTTTGAGGCTGAAAGCAGCAGGAAAGCCTGCAGCCCCCAGGTCTGTGGGGCTACGCGAGCGGCTGCCAAAGAGCTTTCCAACAAGGCATGGATTTCCCTACTGGCTCTTCGGGTGTGGGAGCTGTGGCCAGAGCCACGGCCCTACCGGAAAATGCTTCGAGGGCTGGCGTGGCGGCGACAGATGGGCGCCGGTGGTGCCGAGGCTGACGGCCGCCGGAAAGCCCGCAGCCCCACGGGCTGTGGGGCCACGCGATCGGCTGCCAAAGAGCTTTCCAACGAGGCACGGCTTTCCCTCCTGGCTCTTCGGGCGTGGGAGCTGTGGCCAGAGCCGCGGCCCTACGGGAAAATGCTTCGGGGACTGGCGCGGCGGCGCCAGGTGGGCGCCGGTGGCGCCGAGGCTGACGGCCGCCGCAAAGCCCGCAGCCCCACGGGCTGTGGGGCCACGCGAGCGGTTGCCAAAGAGCTTTCCAAGGAGGCACGGCTTACCCTCCTGGCTCTTCGGGCGTGGGAGCTGTGGCCAGAGCCGCGGCCCTACCGGAAAATGCTTCGCAGGCTGGCGCGGCGGCGCCAGGTGGGCGCCGGTGGCGCCGAGGCTGACGGCCAACGCAAAGCCCGCTTCCCCAAGGGCTGTGGGGCCACGCGAGCGGCTGCCAAAGAGCTTTCCAACGAGGCATGGCTTTCCCTCCTGGCTCTTCGGGCGTGGGAGCTGTGGCCAGAGACGCGGCCCTACCGGAAAATGCTTTGGGTGCTGGCGCGGCTGTGACACGTGGGCGCCGGTGGCGCCGAGGCTGACGGCCGCCGGAAAGCCCGCTTCCCTAAGGGCTGTGGGGACACGCGAGCGGCTGCCAAAGAGCTTTCCAACGAGGCACGGCTTTCCCTCCTGGCTCTTCGGGCGTGGGAGCTGTGGCCCGAGCCGCGGCCCTACCGGAAAATGCTTTGGGTGCTGGCGCGGCGGTGACACGTGGGCGCCGGTGGCGCCGAGGCTGACGGCCGCCGGAAAGCCCGCAGCCCCACGGGCTGTGGGGCCACGCGAGCGGCTGCCAAAGAGCTTTCCAAGGAGGCATGGCTTTCCCTCGTGGCTCTTCGGGCTTGGGAGATGTGGCCAGAGCCGCGGCCCTACCGGAAAATGCTTCGCAGGCTGGCGCGGCGGCGCCAGGTGGGCACCGGTGGCACCGAGGCTGACGGCCGCCGCAAAGCATGCAGCCCCACAGGCTGTGGGGCCACGCGAGCGGCTGCCAAAGAGCTTTGCAACGATGCACGGCTTTCCCTCCTGGCTCTTCGGGCGTGGGAGCTGTGGCCAGAGCCGCGGCCCTACCGGAAAATGCTTCGGGGGCTGGCGCGGCGGCGCCAGGTGGGCGCCGGTGGCGCCGAGGCTGACGGCCAACGCAAAGCCCGCAGCCCCACGGGCTGTGGGGCCACGCGATCGGCTGCCAAAGAGCTTTCCAAGGAGGCATGGCTTTCCCTCCTGGCTCTTCGGGCGTGGGAGCTGTGGCCAGAGACGCGGCCCTACCGGAAAATGCTTTGGGTGCTGGCGCGGCGGCGCCACGTGGGCGCCGTTGGCACCGAGGCTGACGGCCGCCGGAAAGCCCGCAGCCCCACGGGCTGTGGGGCCATGCGAGCGGCTGCCAAAGAGCTTTCCAACGAGGCACGGCTTTCCCTCCTGGCTCTTCGGGCGTGGGAGCTGTGGCCAGAGCCGCGGCCCTACCGGAAAATGCTTCGCAGGCTGGCTCGGCAGCACCAGGTGGGCACCGGTGGCGCCGAGGCTGACGGCCGCCGCAAAGCCCGCAGCCCCACGGGCTGTGGGGCCACGCGAGCGGCTGCCAAAGAGCTTTGCAACGATGCACGGCTTTCCCTCCTGGCTCTTCGGGCGTGGGAGCTGTGGCCAGAGCAGCGGCCCTACCGCAAAATGCTTCGCAGGCTGGCGCGGCGGCGCCACGTGGGCGCCGGTGGCGACGAGGCTGACGGCCGCCGCAAAGCCCGCAGCCCCACGGGCTGTGGGGCCACGCGAGCGGCTGCCAAAGAGCTTTCCAATGAGGCACGGCTTTCCCTCCTGGCTCTTCGGGCGTGGGAGCTGTGGCCCGAGCCGCGGCCCTACCGGAAAATGCTTCGCAGGCTGGCGCAGCGGCGCCAGGTGGGCACCGGTGGCGCCGAGGCTGACGGCCGCCGGAAAGCTCGCAGCCCCATGGGCTGTGGGGCCACGCGAGCGGCTGCCAAAGAGCTTTGCAACGAGGCACGGCTTTCCCTCCTGGCTCTTCGGGCGTGGGAGCTGTGGCCAGAGCCGCGGCCCTACCGGAAAATGCTTTGGGGGGTGCCGCGGCGGCGCCAGGTGGGCGCCCGTGGCGCCGAGGCTGACGGCCGCCGGAAAGCCCGCAGCCCCACGGGCTGTGGGGCCACGCGAGCGGCTGCCAAAGAGCTTTCCAAGGAGGCACGGCTTTCCCTCCTGGCTCTTCGGGCGTGGGAGCTGTGGCCAGAGCCGCGGCCCTACGGGAAAATGCTTCGCAGGATGGCGCGGAGGCGCCACGTGGGCGCCGTTGGCGCCGAGGCTGACGGTCGCTGGAAAGCCTGCAGCCCCACGGGCGGTGGGGCCACGCGAGCAGCTGCCAAAGAGCTTTGCAACGAGGCACGGCTTTCCCTCCTGGCTCTTCGGGCGTGGGAGCTGTGGCCAGAGCCGCGGCCCTACCGGAAAATGCTTCGGGGGCTGGCGCGGCGACGCCAGGTGGGCGCCGTTGGCGCCGAGGCTGACGGCCGCCGCAAAGCCCGCAGCCCCACGGGCAGTGGGGCCACGCGAGCGGCTGCCAAAGAGCTTTCCAAAGAAGGCACGGCTTTCCCTCCTGGCTCTTCGGGCGTGGGAGCTGTGGCCAGAGCTGCGGCCCTACCGGAAAATGCTTTGGGGGCTGGCGCGGTGGCGCCACGTGGGCGCCCGTGTCGCCGAGGCTGACGGCCGCCGCAAAGCCCGCAGCCCCACGGGCTGTGGGGCCACGCGAGCGGCTTCAAAGAGATTTCCAACGAGGCACGTCTTTCCCTCCTGGCTCTTCGGGCGTGGGAGCTGTGGCCAGAGCCGCGGCCCTACCGGAAAATGCTTCGCAGGCTGGCGCGGCGGTGCCACGTTGGCGCAGGTGGCGCCGAGGCTGACGGCCGCCGCAAAGCCCGCAGCGCCACGGGCTGTGGGGCCACGCGAGCGGCTGCCAAAGAGCTTTCCAACGAGGCACGGCTTTCCCTCCTGGCTCTTCGGGCGTGGGAGCTGTCGCCAGACCCGCGGCCGTACCGGAAAATGCTTCGCCGGCTGGCGCGGCGGCGCCACGTGGGCGTCGGTGGCGCCGAGGCTGACGGCCGCCGGAAAGCCCGCAGCCCCACGGGCAGTGGGGCCACGCGAGCGGCTGCCAAAGAGCTTTCCAAAGAAGGCACGGCTTTCCCTCCTGGCTCTTCGGGCGTGGGAGCTGTCGCCAGAGCTGCGGCCCTACCGGAAAATGCTTCGCAGGCTGGCGCGGTGGCGCCACGTGGGCGCCCGTGTCGCCGAGGCTGACGGCCGCCGCAAAGCCCGCAGCCCCACGGGCTTTGGGGCCACGCGAGCGGCTGCCAAAGAGCTTTCCAACGAGGCACGGCTTTCCCTCCTAGCTCTTAGGGCGTGGGAGCTGTGGCCCGAGCCGCGGCCCGACCGGAAAATGCTTCGCAGGCTGGCGCGGCGGCGCCAGGTGGGCGCCGTTGGCGCCGAGGCTGACGGCCGCCGCAAAGCCCGCAGCCCCACGGGCTGTGGGGCCACGCAAGCGGCTGCCAAAGAGCTTTCCAACGAGGCACGGCTTTCCCTCCTGGCTCTTCGGGCGTGGGAGCTGTGGCCCGAGCCGCGGCCCTACCGGAAAATGCTTCGGGGGCTGGCGCGGCGGCGCCAGGTGGGCGCCGTTGGCACCGAGGCTGACGGCCGCCGCAAAGCCCGCAGCCCCACGGGCTGTGGGGCCACGCGAGCGGTTGCCAAAGAGCTTTCCAACGAGGCACGGCTTTCCCTCCTGGCTCTTCGGGCGTGGGAGCTGTGGCCAGAGCCGCGGCCCTACCGGAAAATGCTTCGCAGGCTGGTGCGGCGGCGCCAGGTGGGCGCCGGTGGCGCCGAGGCTGACGGCCGCCGCAAAGCCCGCAGCCCCACGGGCTGTGGGGCCACGCGAGCGGCTGCCAAAGAGCTTTGCAACGAGGCACGGCTTTCCCTCCTGGCTCTTCGGGCGTGGGAGCTGTGGCCAGAGACGCGGCCCTACCGGAAAATGCTTCGCAGGCTGGCGCGGCGGCGCCAGGTGGGCACCGGTGGCGCCGAGGCTGACGGCCGCTGCAAAGCCCGCTTCCCCAAGGGCTGTGGGGCCACGCGAGCGGCTGCCAAAGAGCTTTCCAAGGAGGCACGGCTTTCCCTCCTGGCTCTTCGCGCGTGGGAGCTATGGCCCGAGCCGCGGCCCTACCGGAAAATGCTTCGCAGGCTGGCGCGGCGGCGCCAGGTGGACGCCGGTGGCGCCGAGGCTGACGGCCGCCGCAAAGCCCGCAGCCCCACAGGCTGTGGGGCCATGCGAGCGGCTGCCAAAGAGCTTTCCAAAGAAGGCACGGCTTTCCCTCCTGGCTCTTCGGGCGTGGGAGCTGTGGCCAGAGCTGCGGCCCTACCGGAAAATGCTTTGGGGGCTGGCGCGGTGGCGCCACGTGGGCGCCCGTGTCGCCGAGGCTGACGGCCGCCGCAAAGCCCGCAGCCCCACGGGCTGTGGGGCCACGCGAGCGGCTTCAAAGAGATTTCCAACGAGGCACGTCTTTCCCTCCTGGCTCTTCGGGCGTGGGAGCTGTGGCCAGAGCCGCGGCCCTACCGGAAAATGCTTCGCAGGCTGGCGCGGCGGTGCCACGTTGGCGCAGGTGGCGCCGAGGCTGACGGCCGCCGCAAAGCCCGCAGCGCCACGGGCTGTGGGGCCACGCGAGCGGCTGCCAAAGAGCTTTCCAACGAGGCACGGCTTTCCCTCCTGGCTCTTCGGGCGTGGGAGCTGTCGCCAGACCCGCGGCCGTACCGGAAAATGCTTCGCCGGCTGGCGCGGCGGCGCCACGTGGGCGTCGGTGGCGCCGAGGCTGACGGCCGCCGGAAAGCCCGCAGCCCCACGGGCAGTGGGGCCACGCGAGCGGCTGCCAAAGAGCTTTCCAAAGAAGGCACGGCTTTCCCTCCTGGCTCTTCGGGCGTGGGAGCTGTCGCCAGAGCTGCGGCCCTACCGGAAAATGCTTCGCAGGCTGGCGCGGTGGCGCCACGTGGGCGCCCGTGTCGCCGAGGCTGACGGCCGCCGCAAAGCCCGCAGCCCCACGGGCTTTGGGGCCACGCGAGCGGCTGCCAAAGAGCTTTCCAACGAGGCACGGCTTTCCCTCCTAGCTCTTAGGGCGTGGGAGCTGTGGCCAGAGCCACGGCCCTACCGGAAAATGCTTCGCAGGCTGGCGCGGCGGCGCCAGGTGGGCGCCGTTGGCGCCGAGGCTGACGGCCGCCGCAAAGCCCGCAGTCCCACGGGCTGTGGGGCCACGCAAGCGGCTGCCAAAGAGCTTTCCAACGAGGCACGGCTTTCCCTCCTGGCTCTTCGGGCGTGGGAGCTGTGGCCCGAGCCGCGGCCCTACCGGAAAATGCTTCGGGGGCTGGCGCGGCGGCGCCAGGTGGGCGCCGTTGGCACCGAGGCTGACGGCCGCCGCAAAGCCCGCAGCCCCACGGGCTGTGGGGCCACGCGAGCGGTTGCCAAAGAGCTTTCCAACGAGGCACGGCTTTCCCTCCTGGCTCTTCGGGCGTGGGAGCTGTGGCCAGAGCCGCGGCCCTACCGGAAAATGCTTCGCAGGCTGGTGCGGCGGCGCCAGGTAGGCGCCGGTGGCGCCGAGGCTGACGGCCGCCGGAAAGCCCGCAGCCCCACGGGCTGTGGGGCCACGCGAGCGGCTGCCAAAGAGCTTTCCAACGAGGCACGGCTTTCCCTCCTGGCTCTTCGGGCGTGGGAGCTGTGGCCAGAGACGCGGCCCTACCGGAAAATGCTTCGCAGGCTGGCGCGGCGGCGCCAGGTGGGCACCGGTGGCGCCGAGGCTGACGGCCGCTGCAAAGCCCGCTTCCCCAAGGGCTGTGGGGCCACGCGAGCGGCTGCCAAAGAGCTTTCCAAGGAGGCACGGCTTTCCCTCCTGGCTCTTCGGGTTTGGGAGCTGTGGCCAGAGCCGCGGCCCTACCGGAAAATGCTTCGGGGGCTGGCGCGGCGGCGCCAGGTGGGCGCCGGTGGCGCCGAGGCTGACGGCCAATGCAAAGCCCGCAGCCCCGCGGGCAGTGGGGCCACGCGAGCGGCTGCCAAAGAGCTTTCCAAAGAAGGCACGGCTTTCCCTCCTGCCTCTTCGGGCGTGGGAGCTGTCGCCAGAGCCGCGGCCCTACCGGAAAATGCTTTGGGTGCTGGCGCGGCGGCGCCACTTGGGCACCGGTGGCGCCGAGGCTGACGGCCGCCGCAAAGCCCGCAGCCCCACGGGCTGTGGGGCCATGCGAGCGGCTGCCAAAGAGCTTTCCAAGGAGGCACGGCTTTCCCTCCTGGCTCTTCGGGCGTGGGAGCTGTGGCCAGAGCTGCGGCCCTACCGGAAAATGCTTCGCAGGCTGGCTCGGCAGCACCAGGTGGGCACCGGTGGCGCCGAGGCTGACGGCCGCCGCAAAGCCCGCAGCCCCACGGGCTGTGGGGCCACGCGAGCGGCTGCCAAAGAGCTTTGCAACGAGGCACGGCTTTCCCTCCTGGCTCTTCGGGCGTGGGAGCTGTGGCCAGAGCCGCGGCCCTACCGGAAAATGCTTCGCAGGCTGGCACGGCGGTGCCACGTGGGCGCCGTTGGCGCCGAGGCTGACGGCCGCCGGAAAGCCCGCAGCCCCACGGGCAGTGGGGCCACGCGAGCGGCTGCCAAAGAGCTTTCCAAAGAAGGCACGGCTTTCCCTCCTGGCTCTTCGGGCGTGGGAGCTGTGGCCAGAGCCGCGGCCCTACCGGAAAATGCTTCGCAGGCTGGCGCGGTGGCGCCACGTGGGCGCCCGTGTCGCCGAGGCTGACGGCCGCCGCAAAGCCCGCAGCCCCACGGTCTGTGGGGCCACGCGAGCGGCTTCAAAGAGATTTCCAACGAGGCACGGCTTTCCCTCCTGGCTCTTCGGGCGTGGGAGCTGTCGCCAGACCCGCGGCCCTACCGGAAAATGATTCACAGGCTGGCGCGGCGGCGCCAGGTGGGCGTCGGTGGCGCCGAGGCTGACGGCCGCCGCAAAGCCCGCAGCCCCACGGGCAGTGGGGCCACGCGAGCGGCTGCCAAAGAGCTTTGCAACGAGGCACGGCTTTCCCTCCTGGCTCTTCGGGCGTGGGAGCTGTGGACAGAGCCGCGGCCCTACCGGAAAATGCTTCGCAATCTGGCGCGGCGGCGCCAGGTGGGCGCCGGTGGCGCCGAGGCTGACGGCCGCCGCAAAGCCCGCAGCCCCACGGGCTGTGGGGCCACGCGAGCGGCTGCCAAAGAGCTTTCCAACGAGGCACGGCTTTCCCTCCTGGCTCTTCGGGCGTGGTAGCTGTGGCCAGAGCCGCGGCCCTACCAGAAAATGCTTCGCAGGCTGGCGCGGCGGCGCCACGTGGGCGCCGGTGGCGACGAGGCTGACGGCCGCCGCAAAGCCCGCAGCCCCACGGGCTGTGGGGCCACGCGAGCGGCTGCCAAAGAGCTTTCCAACGAGGCACGGCTTTCCCTCCTGCCTCTTCGGGCGTGGGAGCTGTGGCCAGAGCCGCGGCCCTACCGGAAAATGCTTCGCAGGCTGGCGCAGCGGCGCCAGGTGGGCACCGGTGGCGCCGAGGCTGACGGCCGCCGGAAAGCTCGCAGCCCCATGGGCTGTGGGGCCACGCGAGCGGCTGCCAAAGAGCTTTCCAAGGAGGCACGGCTTTCCCTCCTGGCTCTTCGGGCGTGGGAGCTGTGGCCAGAGACGCGGCCCTACCGGAAAATGCTTTGGGGGCTGCCGAGGCGGCGCCAGGTGGGCGCCCGTGGCGCCGAGGCTGACGGCCGCCGGAAAGCCCGCAGCCCCACGGGGTGTGGGGCCACGCGAGCGGCTGCCAAAGAGCTTTCCAACGAGGCACGGCTTTCCCTCCTGCCTCTTCGGGCGTGGGAGCTGTGGCCAGAGCCGCGGCCCTACCGGAAAATGCTTCGGGGGCTGGCGCAGTGGCGCCACGTGGGCGCCCGTGTCGCCGAGGCTGACGGCCGCCGCAAAGCCCGCAGCCCCACGGTCTGTGGGGCCACGCGAGCGGCTTCAAAGAGATTTCCAAGGAGGCACGGCTTTCCCTCCTGGCTCTTCGGGCGTGGGAGATGTGGCCAGAGCTGCGGCCCTACCGGAAAATGCTTCGCAGGCTGGCGCGGCGGTGCCACGTTGGCGCAGGTGGCGCCGAGGCTGCCGGCCGCCGCAAAGCCCGCAGCCCCACGGGCTGTGGGGCCACGCGAGCGGCTGCCAAAGATCTTTCCAACGAGGCACGGCTTTCCCTCCTGGCTCTTCGGGCGTGGGAGCTGTGGCCAGAGCCGCAGCCCTACCGGAAAATGCTTCGCAGGCTGGCGCGGCTTCGCCAGGTGGTCACCGGTGGCGCCGAGGCTGATGGCCGCCGGAAAGCCCGCAGCCCCACGGGCTCTGGGGCCACGCGAGCGGCTGCCAAAGAGCTTTCCAACAAGGCACGGCTTTCCCTCCTGGCTCTTCGGGCGTGGGAGCTGTGGCCAGAGACGCGGCCCTACCGGAAAATGCTTCGGGGGCTGGCGCGGCGGCGCCACGTGGGCGCCGGTGGCGCCGAGGCTGACGGCCGCCGGAAAGCCCGCAGCCCCACGGTCTGTGGGGCCACGCGAGCGGCTGCCAAAGAGCTTTCCAACGAGGCACGGCTTTCCCTCCTGGCTCTTCGGGCGTGGGAGCTGTCGCCAGAGCCGCGGCCCTACCGGAAAATGCTTCGCAGGCTGGCGCAGCGGCGCCAGGTGGGCACCGGTGGCACCGAGGCTGACGGCCGCCGCAAAGCCCGCAGCCCCACGGGCTGTGGGGCCACGCGAGCAGCTGCCAAAGAGCTTTCCAACGAGGCACGGCTTTCCCTCCTGGCTCTTCGGGCGTGGGAGCTGTGGCCAGAGCCGCGGCCCTACCGGAAAATGCTTCGCAGGCTGGCGCGGCGGCGCCTGGTGTGCTCAGGTGGCGCCGAGGCTGACGGCCGCCGGAAAGCCCGCATCCCCACGGGCAGTGGGGCCACGCGAGTGGCTGCCAAAGAGCTTTCCAAGGAGGCACGGCTTTCCCTCCTGGCTCTTCGGGTGTGGGAGCTGTGGCCAGAGCCGCGGCCCTACCGGAAAATGCTTCGGGGGCTGACGCGGCGGCTCCACTTGGGCACCGGTGGCGCCGAGGCTGACGGCCGCCACAAACCCGCAGCCCCACGGGCTGTGGGGCCACGCGAGCGGCTGCCAAAGAGCTTTCCAAGGAGGCACGGCTTTCCCTCCTGGCTCTTCGGGCGTGGGAGCTGTGGCCAGAGCCGCGGCCCTACCGGAAAATGCTTCGCAGGCTGGCGCGGCGGCGCCAGGTGGGCGCCATTGGCGCCGAGGCTGACGGTCGCCGGAAAGCCCGCAGCCCCACGGGCTGTGGGGCCACGCGAGCGGCTGCCAAAGAGCTTTCCAAGGAGGCACGGCTTTCCCTCCTGGCTCTTCGGGCGTGGGAGCTGTGGCCAGAGCCGCGGCCCTACCGGAAAATGCTTCGCAGGCTGGCGCGGCAGCACCAGGTGGGCACCGGTGGCGCCGAGGCTGACGGCCGCTGCAAAGCCAGCTTCCCCAAGGGATGTGGGGCCACGCGAGCGGCTGCCAAAGAGCTTTCCAACGAGGCACGGCTTTCCCTCCTGGCTCTTCGGGCGTGGGAGCTATGGCCCGAGCCGCGGCCCTACCGGAAAATGCTTCGCAGGCTGGCGTGGCGGTGTCAGGTGAGCGCCGGTGGTGCCGAGGCTGACGGTCGCCGGAAAGCCCGCAGCCCCACGGGCTGTGGGGCCCCGCGAGCAGCTGCCAAAGAGCTTTGCAACGAGGCACGGCTTTCCCTCCTGGATCTTCGGGCGTGGGAGCTGTCGCCAGAGCCGCGGCCCTACCGCAAAATGCTTCGCAGGCTGGCGCGGCGACCCCAGGTGGGCGCCGTTGGCGCCGAGGCTGACGGCCGCCACAAAGCCCGCAGCCCCACGGGCTGTGGGGCCACGCGAGCGGCTGCCAAAGAGCTTTGCAACGAGGCACGGCTTTCCCTCCTGGCTCTTCGGGCGTGGGAGCTGTCGCCAGAGCCGCGGCCCTATCGGAAAATGGTTTTGGTGCTGGCGCGGTGGCGCCACGTGGGCGCCGATGGCGCCGAGGCTGACGGCCGCCAGAAAGCCCGCAGCCCCACGGGCTGTGGGGCCACGCGAGCGGCTGCCAAAGAGCTTTGCAACGAGGCACGGCTTTCCCTCCTGGCTCTTCGGGCGTGGGAGCTGTGGCCAGAGCCGCGGCCCTACCAGAAAATGCTTCGGGGGCTGGCGCGGCAGCGCCAGGTGGGCGCCGGTGGCGCCGAGGCTGACGGCCGCCGCAAAGCCCGCAGCCCCACGGGCTGTGGGGCCACGCGAGCGGCTGCCAAAGAGCTTTCCAACGAGGCACGGCTTTCCCTCCTAGCTCTTAAGGCGTGGGAGCTGTGGCCCGAGCCGCGGCCCGACCGGAAAATGCTTCGGGGGCTGGCGCGGCGGCGCCAGGTGGGCGCCGGTGGCGCCGAGGCTGACGGCCGCTGCAAAGCCAGCTTCCCCAAGGGATGTGGGGCCACGCGAGCGGCTGCCAAAGAGCTTTCCAACGAGGCACGGCTTTCCCTCCTGGCTCTTCGGGCTTGGGAGCTATGGCCCGAGCCGCGGCCCTACCGGAAAATGCTTCGCAGGCTGGCGCGGCGGCGCCAGGTGGGCGCCGGTGGCGACGAGGCTTACGGCCGCCGCAAAGCCCGCAGCCCCACGGTCTGTGGGGCCACGCGAGCGGCTGCCAAAGAGCTTTCCAACGAGGCATGGCTTTCCCTCCTGGCTCTTCGGGCGTGGGAGCTGTGGCCCGAGCCGCGGCCCTACCGGAAAATGCTTTGGGTGCTGGCGCGGCGGTGCCACGTGGGCACCGGTGGCGCCAAAGCTGACGGCCGCCGGAAAGCCCGCAGCCCCACGGGCTGTGGGGCCACGCGAGCGGCTGCCAAAGAGCTTTCCAACGAGGCACGGCTTTCCCTCCTGGCTCTTCGGGCGTGGGAGCTGTGGCCAGAGACGCGGCCCTACCGGAAAATGCTTCGCAGGCTGGTGCGGCGGCGCCAGGTGGGCGCCGGTGGCGCCGAGGCTGACGGCCGCCGCAAAGCATGCAGCCCCACAGGCTGTGGGGCCACGCGAGCGGCTGCCAAAGAGCTTTCCAACGAGGCACGGCTTTCCCTCCTGGCTCTTCGGGCGTGGGAGCTGTGGCCAGAGCCGCCGCTCTACCGGAAAATGCTTCGGGGGCTGGCGCGGCGGCGCCAGGTGGGCGCCGGTGGCGCCTAGGCTGAAGGCCAACGCAAAGCCCGCAGCCCCACGGGCTGTGGGGCCACGCGAGCGGCTGCCAAAGAGCTTTCCAACGAGGCACGGCTTTCCCTCCTGGCTCTTCGGGCGTGGGAGCTGTGGCCAGAGACGCGGCCCTACCGGAAAATGCTTTGGGTGCTGGCGCGGCGGCGCCACGTGGGCGCCGGTGGCGCCAAGGCTGACGGCCGCCGAAAAGCCCTCAGCCCCACGGGCTGCGGGGCCACGCGAGCGGCTGCCAAAGAGCTTTCCAACGAGGCACGGCTTTCCCTCCTGGCTCTTCGGGCGTGGGAGCTGTGGCCAGAGCCGCGGCCCTACCTGAAAATGCTTTGGGGGCTGGCGCGGCGGCGCCAGGTGGGCGCCCGTGGCGCCGAGGCTGACGGCCGCCGCAAAGCATGCAGCCCCACAGGCTGTGGGGCCACGCGAGCGGCTGCCAAAGAGCTTTCCAACGAGGCACGGCTTTCCCTCCTGGCTCTTCGGGCGTGGGAGCTGTGGCCAGAGCCGCCGCTCTACCGGAAAATGCTTCGGGGGCTGGCGCGGCGGCGCCAGGTGGGCGCCGGTGGCGCCTAGGCTGAAGGCCAACGCAAAGCCCGCAGCCCCACGGGCTGTGGGGCCACGCGAGCGGCTGCCAAAGAGCTTTCCAACGAGGCACGGCTTTCCCTCCTGGCTCTTCGGGCGTGGGAGCTGTGGCCAGAGACGCGGCCCTACCGGAAAATGCTTTGGGTGCTGGCGCGGCGGCGCCACGTGGGCGCCGGTGGCGCCAAGGCTGACGGCCGCCGAAAAGCCCTCAGCCCCACGGGCTGCGGGGCCACGCGAGCGGCTGCCAAAGAGCTTTCCAACGAGGCACGGCTTTCCCTCCTGGCTCTTCGGGCGTGGGAGCTGTGGCCAGAGCCGCGGCCCTACCTGAAAATGCTTTGGGGGCTGGCGCGGCGGCGCCAGGTGGGCGCCCGTGGCGCCGAGGCTGACGGCCGCCGCAAAGCCCGCAGCCCAACGTGCTGTGGGGCCACGCGAGCGGTTGCCAAAGAGCTTTCCAAGGAGGCACGGCTTTCCCTCCTGGCTCTTCGGGCGTGGGAGCTGTGGCCAGAGCCGCGGCCCTACGGGAAAATGCTTCGCAGGCTGGCGCGGCGGCGCCAGGTGGGCGCCGGTGGCGCCGAGGCTGACGGCCGCCGGAAAGCCCGCAGCCCCACGGGCTGTGGGGCCACGCGAGCGGCTGCCAAAGAGCTTTCCAACGAGGCACGGCTTTCCCTCCTGGCTCTTCGGGCTTGGGAGCTGTGGCCAGAGACGCGGCCCTACCGGAAAATGCTTCGGGGGCTGGCGCAGCGGCGCCAGGTGGGCGCCGGTGGCGCCGAGGCTGACGGCCGCCGCAAAGCCCGCAGTCCAACGTGCTGTGGGGCCACGCGAGCGGTTGCCAAAGAGATTTCCAAGGAGGCACGGCTTTCCCTCCTGGCTCTTCGGGCGTGGGAGCTGTGGCCAGAGACGCGGCCCTACGGGAAAATGCTTCGCAGGCTGGCGCGGCGGCGCCAGGTGGGCACCGGTGGCGCCGAGGCTGATGGCCGCCGCAAAGACCGCAGCCCCACGGGCTGTGGGGCCACGCGAGCGGCTGCCAAAGAGCTTTCCAACGAGGCACGGCTTTCCCTCCTGGCTCTTCGGGCGTGGGAGCTGTGGCCAGAGCCGCGGCCCTACCGGAAAATGCTTCGCAGGCTGGCGCGGCAGCACAAGGTGGGCACCGGTGGCGCCGAGGCTGACGGCCGCCGCAAAGCCCGCAGCCCCACGGGCTGTGGGGCCACGCGAGCGGTTGCCAAAGAGCTTTCCAACGAGGCACGGCTTTCCCTCCTGGCTCTTAGGGCGTGGGAGCTGTGGCCAGAGCTGCGGCCCTACCGGGAAATGCTTCACAGGCTGGCGCGGTGGCGCCACGTGGGCGCCGGTGGCGCCGAGGCTGACGGCCGCCGGAAAGCCCGCAGCCCCACGGGCTGTGGGGCCACGCGAGCGGCTGCCAAAGAGCTTTCCAAGGAGGCACGGCTTTCCCTCCTGGCTCTTCGGGCGTGGTAGCTGTGGCCAGAGACGCGGCCCTACCGGAAAATGCTTCGCAGGCTGGCGCAGCGGCGCTAGGTGGGCACCGGTGGCGGTGAGGCTGACGGCCGCCGGAAAGCTCGCAGTCCCACGGGCTGTGGGGCCACGCGAGCGGCTGCCAAAGAGCTTTCCAACGAGGCACGGCTTTCCCTCCTGGCTCTTCGGGCGTGGGAGCTGTGGCCAGAGCCGCGGCCCTACCGGAAAATGCTTTGGGGGCTGGCGCGGCGGCGCCAGGTGGGCGCCCGTGGCGCCGAGGCTGACGGCCGCCGCAAAGCCCGCAGCCCAACGTGCTGTGGGGCCACGCGAGCGGTTGCCAAAGAGCTTTCCAAGGAGGCACGGCTTTCCCTCCTGGCTCTTCGGGCGTGGGAGCTGTGGCCAGAGCCGCGGCCCTACGGGAAAATGCTTCGCAGGCTGGCGCGGCGGCGCCAGGTGGGCGCCGGTGGCGCCGAGGCTGATGGCCGCCGGAAAGCCCGCAGCCCCACGGGCTGTGGGGCCACGCGAGCGGCTGCCAAAGAGCTTTCCAACGAGGCACGGCTTTCCCTCCTGGCTCTTCGGGCTTGGGAGCTGTGGCCAGAGACGCGGCCCTACCGGAAAATGCTTTGGGTGCTGGCGCGGCGGTGCCACGTGGGCGCCGGTGGCGCCGAGGCTGACGGCCGCCGGAAAGCCCGCAGCCCCACGGGCTGTGGGGCCACGCGAGCGGCTGCCAACGAGCTTTCCAACGAGGCACGGCTTTCCCTCCTGGCTCTTCGGGCGTGGGAGCTGTGGCCAGAGCCGCGGCCCTACCGGAAAATGCTTCGCAGGCTGGCGCGGCAGCACCAGGTGGGCACCGGTGGCGCCGAGGCTGACGGCCGCCGCAAAGCCCGCAGCCCCACGGGCTGTGGGGCCACGCGAGCGGTTGCCAAAGAGCTTTCCAACGAGGCACGGCTTTCCCTCCTGGCTCTTCGGGCGTGGGAGCTGTGGCCAGAGCCGCGGCCCTACCGGAAAATGCTTCGCAGGCTGGCGCGGCAACACCAGGTGGGCACCGGTGGCGCCGAGGCTGACGGCCGCCGCAAAGCCCGCAGCCCCACGGGCTGTGGGGCCACGCGAGCGGCTGCCAAAGAGCTTTCCAAGGAGGCACGGCTTTCCCTCCTGGCTCTTCGGGCGTGGGAGCTGTGGCCAGAGCCGCGGCCCTACCGGAAAATGGTTCGCAGGCTGGCGCGGCGACGCCACGTGGTTGCCGGTGGCGCCGAGGCTGACGGCCGCCGGAAAGCCCGCAGCCCCACGGGCTGTGGGGCCACGCGAGCGGCTGCCAAAGAGCTTTCCAACGAGGCATGGCTTTCCCTCCTGGCTCTTCGGGCGTGGGAGCTGTCGCCAGAGCCGCGGCTCTACCGGAAAATGCTTCGGGGGCTGGCGCGGCGGCGCCAGGTGGGCGCCGGTGGCGCCGAGGCTGACGGCCGCCGCAAAGCCCGCAGCCCCACGGGCTGTGGGGCCACGCGAGCGGCTGCCAAAGAGCTTTCCAAGGAGGCACGGCTTTCCCTCCTGGCTCTTCGGGCGTGGGAGCTGTGGCCAGAGCCGCGGCCCTACGGGAAAATGCTTTGGGGGCTGGCGCGGCGGCGCCAGGTGGGCGCCCGTGGCGCCGAGGCTGACGGCCGCCGGAAAGCCCGCAGCCCCACGGGCTGTGGGGCCACGCGAGCGGTTGCCAAAGAGCTTTCCAAGGAGGCACGGCTTTCCCTCCTGGCTCTTCGGGTGTGGTAGCTGTGGCCAGAGACGCGGCCCTACCGGAAAATGCTTTGGGTGCTGGCGCCGCGGCGCCACTTGAGCACCGGTGGCGCCGAGGCTGACGGCCGCCGGAAAGCCCGCAGCCCCACGGGCTGTGGGGCCACGCGAGTGGCTGCCAAAGAGCTTTCCAACGAGGCACGGCTTTCCCTCCTGGCTCTTCGGGCGTGGGAGCTGTCGCCAGAGCCGCGGCCCTACCGGAAAATGCTTCGCAGGCTGGCGCGGCGGCGCCATGTGGGCGCCGGTGGCGCCGAGGCTGACAGCCGCTGCAAAGCCCGCTTCCCCAAGGGCTGTGGGGCCACGCGAGTGGCTGCCAAAGAGCTTTCCAACGAGGCACGGCTTTCCCTCCTGGCTCTTCGGGCGTGGGAGCTATGGCCCGAGCCGCGGCCCTACCGGAAAATGCTTCGCAGGCTGGCGCGGCAGCGCCAGGTGGGCGCCGGTGGCGCCGAGGCTGACGGCCGCCGCAAAGCCCACAGCCCCACGGGCTGTGGGGCCACGCGAGCGGCGGCCAAAGAGCTTTCCAACGAGGCATGGATTTCCCTCCTGGCTCTTCGGGCGTGGGAGCTGTGGCCAGAGCCGCGGCCCTACCGGAAAATGCTTTGGGTGCTGGCGCGGCGAGCCACGTGGGCGCCGGTGGCGCCGAGGCTGACGGCCGCCGGAAAGCCCGCAGCCCCACGGGCTGTGGGGCCACGCGAGCGGCTGCCAAAGAGCTTTCCAAGGAGGCACGGCTTTCCCTCCTGGCTCTTCGGGCGTGGGAGCTGTGGCCAGAGCCGCGGCCCTACCGGAAAATGCTTCGCAGGCTGGCGCGTCGGCGCCACGTGGGCGCCGGTGGCGCCGAGGCTGACGGCCGCCGCAAAGCATGCAGCCCCACAGGCTGTGGGGCCACGCGAGCGGCTGCCAAAGAGCTTTCCAACGAGGCACGGCTTTCCCTCCTGGCTCTTCGGGCGTGGGAGCTGTGGCCAGAGACGCGGCCCTACCGGAAAATGCTTCGGGGGCTGGCGCAGCGGCGCCAGGTGGGCGCCGGTGGCACCGAGGCTGACGGCCGCCGCAAAGCCCGCAGCCCCACGGGCTGTGGGGCCACGCGAGCGGCTGCCAAAGAGCTTTCCAACGAGGCACGGCTTTCCCTCCTGGCTCTTCGGGCGTGGGAGCTGTGGCCAGAGCCGCGGCCCTACCGGAAAATGCTTTGGGTGCTGGCGCGGCTGCGCCACGTGGGCACCGGTGGCGCCGAGGCTGATGGCAGCCGGAAAGCCCGCAGCCCCATGGGCTGTGGAGCCACACGAGCGGCTGCCAAAGAGCTTTCCAACGAGGCACGGCTTTCCCTCCTGGCTCTTCAGGCGTGGGAGCTGTGGCCCGAGCCGCGGCCCTACCGGAAAATGCTTTGGGTGCTGGCGCGGCGGCGCCAGGTGGGCGCCGGTGGCGCCAAGGCTGACGGCCGCCGGAAAGCCCGCAGCCCCACGGGCTGCGGGGCCACGCGAGCGGCTGCCAAAGAGCTTTCCAACGAGGCACGGCTTTCCCTCCTGGCTCTTCAGGCGTGGTAGCTGTGGCCAGAGCCGCGGCCCTACCGGAAAATGCTTCGCAGGCTGGCGCGGCAGCACCAGGTGGGCACCGGTGGCGCCGAGGCTGACGGCCGCCGCAAAGCCCGCAGCCCCACGGGCTGTGGGGCCACGCGAGCGGTTGCCAAAGAGCTTTCCAACGAGGCACGGCTTTCCCTCCTGGCTCTTCGGGCGTGGGAGCTGTGGCCAGAGCCGCGGCCCGACCGGAAAATGCTTCGCAGGCTGGCGCGGTGGCGCCACGTGGGCGCCGGTGGCGCCGAGGCTGACGGCCGCCGGAAAGCCCGCAGCCCCACGGGGTGTGGGGCCACGCGAGCGGCTGCCAAAGAGCTTTCCAACGAGGCACGGCTTTCCCTCCTGGCTCTTCGGGCGTGGGAGATGTGGCCAGAGCCGCGGCCCTACCGGAAAATGCTTCGCAGGCTGGCGCAGCGGCGCTAGGTGGGCACCGGTGGCGGCGAGGCTGACGGCCGCCGGAAAGCTCGCAGCCCCATGGGCTGTGGGGCCACGCGAGCGGCTGCCAAAGAGCTTTCCAACGAGGCACGGCTTTCCCTCCTGGCTCTTCGGGCATGGGAGCTGTGGCCAGAGCCGCGGCCCTACCGGAAAATGCTTCGCAGGCTGGCGCGGTAACACCAGGTGGGCGCTGGTGGCGCCGAGGCTGACGGCCGCCGCAAATCCCGCAGCCCCACGGGCTGTGGGGCCACGCGAGCGGCTGCCAAAGAGCTTTCCAATGAGGCACGGCTTTCCCTCCTGGCTCTTCGGGCGTGGGAGCTGTGGCCAGAGCCGCGGCCCTACCGGAAAATGCTTCGCAGGCTGGCGCAGCGACGCCACGTGGGCGCCGGTGGCGCCGAGGCTGACGGCTGCCGCAAAGCCCGCAGCCCCACGGGCTGTGGGGCCACGCGAGCGGCTGCCAAAGAGCTTTCCAACGAGGCACGGCTTTCCCTCCTGGCTCTTCGGGCGTGGCAGCTGTCGCCAGAGCCGCGGCCCTACCGGAAAATGCTTCACAGGCTGGCG